>NC_083223.1:263774244-264074244 GCF_032191835.1 Heteronotia binoei
CATTTCACCAGGAAGTGCCAAATGCAAGGATCCTGGACCAGCAGCAGAACCAGGATCGGCAGGGTGCCTGCCTTAAGCTCAGACAATACATACCCTACAGAACTCAATACGTAACAATTCATTTCAGAGAAGAGTCTAGACTTTCTTTGAAACACGGTACAAACCCGCTTGGGAAAGGGAGCCAGTCAATCACAAAGAAGCCAGATTTTTTAAAAAATGCACACTCTCTATCCCTCTGAACCTAGATGGGCCAGGCTAGCCTGATCTCGTCAGATCTCAGAAGCTACACAGGGTCAGCCCTGGCCGGTGTGTGGATGGGAGGCCACAAAGGGATACCAGGCTCCTGACGTGGAGATATTTATTTTTATTTATTTGATTACATTTTCAAATGGGCCTCCCCTGCAGGGCGGGGCTCAGGGCGGTGTACATCAGTAGGGACCACCATATATATAAAAACGATAAAAATACAATCAACGACCTGTTGGGGTGCTGTCAAAGTACTGATTATGTCACTGCCTCGTGGGGAGGGAGCAGGAGGCACAAGACAGGTGGAGACTGTCGCTGTCTTCAACCCAACACCTGGTGGAACATCTTGGCCTCACAGGCCCTGCATTAGATCCCGCAGGGTCAGATGACAGGAAATGGCAATCTACTTCTCAGTATCTCTTGCCATGAAAACCCTCCAGGCCAGCCTTAGGTCAGCTGTTACTTAACCACACCCACATACGTGTGTGTGCATATATATCGGGGGGTGGCCAAACTCGCTTAACGTAAGAGCTGCAAGACATGCTCATCAGATGTTTGAGAGGAGGGAGGGAAGGAGGGAGGGAGGGAGGGAGGGAGGGAGGGAGGGAGGGAGGGAGGGAAGGAAGGAAGGAAGGAAGGAAGGAAGGAAGGAAGGAAGGAAGGAAGGAAGGAAGGAAGGAAGGAAGGAAGGAAGGAAGGAAGGAAGGAAGGAAGGAAGGAAGGAAGGAAGGAAGGAAAGGAAGGAAGGAAGGGAAGGGAGGAAGGAAGGGGAGGGAGGGAAGGAAGGGGAGGGAGGGAAGGAAGGGGAGGGAGGGAAGGAAGGGGAGGGAGGGAAGGAAGGGAGGAAGGAAGGAAGGAAGGAAGGAAGGAAGGAAGGAAGGAAGGAAGGAAGGAAGGAAGGAAGGAAGGAAGGAAGGAAGGAAGGAAATGTGGAAAGAAAGTGACTTTAACTTTAAAAGCAGCATTCTGCAAGCCACAGTCTAGGCTTGGAGAAGCAATTTAAAGAAACAAATGCTTTCTCCTAGCCAGTCGACAGGGTGGGACTTCCGAGAGCCACACACTATTTGTGAAAGAGCCACAGGTGGCTCCTGAACCACAGTTTGGCTACCCCTGGTATATATGCGTATATAGGGGAGGGACGGTGGCTCAGTGGTAGAGCATCTTCTTGGGAAGCAGAAGGTCCCAGGTTCAATCCCCGGCATCTCCAACTAAAAAGGGTCCAGGCAAATAGGTGTGAAAAACCTCAGCTGGAGAGCCGCTGCCAGTCTGAGAAGACAATACTGACTTTGATGGACCGAGGGTCTGATTCAGTATAAGGCAGCTTCATATGTTCATATGTGTATGGAGGGCTTTTTTAGTAGAAAAAGCCCAGCAGGAACACATTTGCATATTAGGCCACACCCTCTGAATTCACTCTTGTTGTAGAAAAAGCCCTGCAGGAACTTATTTGCATACTAAGCCACACCTCCTGGTGCCAAGCCAGCTGAAACTGCGTTCCTGCTCAAAAAAAGCCCTGTATGTATTTATATGCATATATACACGCCACATTTGCATATATGAGTAAACAAGGAACCAAAACCTCAGAGGGGCGGTTTCGAGGGCACGGCCCTGTGATTCATTTTCCGTGGCAAGCAGCTAAAGGAATTTTATCGCCCCGAGGCTTTCCAAGTGTCCTGTTCAAGAGAAGGTCAGGCCAGGCTGGCTCTAGGCCAGCGCACACAGCCAGGACTAGCCAAGGGTCTGTGCAATGGCTGGGTCATACAAGGGAATTCTCAGCCCTCCACGGGGGGGGCGGGGAGGGTGGCAAGGAGAGGAGCTGCACTGCAAGAGACCTGGCACTGCTTCAAGTGTTGCGGGGGCCGTGTGCCAAGAGGAATGGCAGCAACTGCGTCCCAGGTTGCCAACGGTCGGCCCCGCCAGCTGCCATGCCCCGCTCCCAACTCCCTCCGTCTGCTGGCAAGATTTCCAGAGATATTCAACCTCTCATCAGGGCACATCATTCGCAAGAAGTTTCCTTTGTCAACCCTGGGCCTAATTCGACTCTGCTGGCAAGAGAGGAAGAGGCTGGGGATCTGATGTCCGGGGTGTAAGTTAAAATTGCAGGTGGGCAGCAATGTGTTATTGGTGGTGAAATGCAGTGTTTCCTTTATTTTGTAATGTTTGCCGGGTTCTTCTTATTTGTGTATGTGCGAGTTGACTTTTCATTTTTAACTTCTTCGCCTCTTTCCCCCCCGCCCCCCACAGTGGCTTCAAATTGTGAGTCTGGGAAAGGAGCAGGAGAGCATTATAATAATAATAATTGCGCCATGAAGTTGCAGACCAACCCTGAAAACCCTTCACGGGGTTTTCAAGGCAACAGATGAGCAGAGGTGGTTTGCTCCTGCCTTCTATCTGGGTGCAGAGACCTTAATGGAAAATCCACTCCGTATTTTCTTTGCAGTTTTGCACAGGAGCTTTCAGCTGAAGCCAGCAAAGACAAGGCAGAAGGGAACTGGGAACGTCATCGGCAGCCTGGGAGCTTCAAAAGGTGAAGACAGAAAGGGGGGAGAAAATCGACAGGGACCTGATCAAAGCTCTGGGTGGGACGGGTGGGGCCTGTGGGCCAGACATTTGACAGCCCTGGTCTAGACTCTTCTCTGAAATTAACCATCCCTGCAGTGGGCGTGATCTGGGAGTAGGAGGGGCTTGGGGTTGTCCTCGTTTAGACTGCTGGTAGAGCATGAATAGGAAAAAAACCAAAACCGACGAGCGGCCCACTATAGGTTTCTGCTCACCGTTGACGGATCCAAATTCTCTCTCGTGCGCTCGGGTCAGGATCTCCTTGTAGAGGGTCTCGGCATCTTTGTATTTCCCTTGTTTGAGGTAGCAGGAGGCCTGGAAGGACAGACACAAGGAGAGGAGTCAGGAGGCAGAGGTCGTTTCAGGGTTACACTCTCCAGCTGAAGCACACCACTCTGCAAGCAGTGCAGGCCCACAGAGGGGAACATGTCGATGCAGCGTCATGTCTGGTTTGCTCGACCAAACTGCAACATGGAGGATCCTGGGCAGCTTTGGAAAGCCAGAGAATGTGTCCCAGAAGTCACTCCTTTCCACAGCTAGTTTGGTGTAATGGTTACGTGTGTGGACTCTAATCTGGCAGAACCAGGTTTGATTCCCCACTCCTCCACATGCACTTACTGATGTGACCTTGAGTCAATCACAAGTTCTCGCAGAGCTGTTCCTCTCAAGAGCAGTTTCTGTCAGAGCTCTCTCAGCTCCACCTACCTCACAGGGTGTCATAAGAACATAAGAGAAGCCATGTTGGATCAGGCCAATGGCCCATCCAGTCCAACACTCTGTCACGCAGTGGCCAAAAAACCCCCCGTGGTATCAGGAGGTCCACCAGTGGGGCCAGGACATTAGAATACCTAGCACAAAAATACAGAGCATCACTGCCCCAGACAGAGAGTTCCAACAATATGCTGTGGCTAATGGCTACTGATGGACCAGATGTTTAGCCAATCCCCTCTTGAAGATGTCTTGCAGCCACCACCATCTCCTGTGGCGGTGAATTCCATGTGCTAATCATCCTTTGGCTGAAGAAGTGTCTGTTGTGGGAAAGGAAAGGAGATTCTAAGCTGCTGTGAGACTCCTTCGGATAATGAAGGGTGGGAAGGGGTGGAATTCTAGCAGGAGCTCCTTTGCATTTTAGGCCACACACCCCTGATGTAGCCAATCCTCCAAGAGCTTCCAAGGCTCTTTTTTGTAAGCTCCTGGAGGATTGGCTACATCAGGGGTGTGTGGCCTAATATGCAAAGGAGCTCCTGCTAGAATTCCACCCCTGAGGGCGGGGTATAAATCCAATCTCTTCTTTTTCTTCTATTGTTGTCTCTGAAGCTGCTGCTGTCCAAACCAGACTTGCTGCTGGAGGACTTCCAAGAAAGCTGCCATGCGCCTTGTTCCATCTAGCTCAGCCCTGTGTACTTAACCAACAGCGGCTCTCACAGAGACTCAGGCAGGTGTGCATCCACCTCACTGCCAGAGATCCCTTCACCTGGAGCTTCTAGGGACTAAGACTTCCCTCTGAGTCATGGCAGGACCGATTCGGCCCCAGCTTCCCCCGCTCGCTCACCAGGTTATTCTTTGTCTTGGCCACGTTGGGATCGTCGGGGCCGAGGCGGGATTCGTAGATCTCCAGGGCACGCCGGTAATAGTACTGAACCTCTTCGTATTTGCCCTGGTTCTGGCACAGGAGTGCCAAGTTGTTCAGCTGCTTGGCGACATCTGGGTGGTACTTCCCTAGCACCTGGCAGGGGATGAGGAACAGATCGAGCCAGTCATGGAAACATACCCCCTACACACACACACACACAGAGTCATCACTCACAAATCATTTTATCAACACAGTTAAGCAAGGGGCAGTAAAGCACGAGTCTCTCGGTCACACTGGGACCGATTTCGCACTGACTTTACGCTGCTCTCACGTTCGTCTTCTCAGCGCAGCTAACTTCCGATTTCCCACTATCTGCGCTGGGGCTGCAGCAAGGATCGGCGTTTTTGCGCAGCAAACGGAAACCGCAAAAAAAGTTTCTGCTTGCTGCTCGAAAACTTGCAGCAGCCCCGAGGCAGATAGTGGGAAATCGGAAGGAAGCTGCGCTGAGAAGATGAACATGAGAGTGGCGTAAGGTGAGTGCAAAATTAGTCTGGGTTTCCTGTGCAGTAAACTCCTTCTCTCCTGCAGTATGCGTCTTTTGGTCACATTGCGTTTCCTGTGCAGTGAACCTTCCCCCATTCCCACAACACGCATCTCTTAGTCACACTGGGTTTCCTGTGCAGCAAACTCCTCCCCGCCGGCAGGTCTTTTGGTTACGCTACGTTTCATGTGCAGTGAACCTTCCTCATTCCCATTGCTACCCCACATTCTCTCACATAACTTCATGGGTACATCTCAGGAGGCTTCTATACATCAGATTATACCTATTTGGGAATATTACCAGCAAAATACCTGCAGGAAGATTTTCTGCCACATTTCAAGGATATTGTTTATATCTGAGTCTTTTGATATTTGCTATTGGTTTGTGATGCGTAGCTGATATTGTATAAATATTCTTCGCATGATTTTGTAGCAATATTGAACACAGTTTCTCTGGAGTTATCTCTCAGGCTTTTCCCTACTGTGTTCCCCCTTTTTTTCATTTGAGCAGCATTGAACCCTTGTAATCAGGACTTTTTTTGTAGCAGGAACTCCTTAGCCTATTAGGCCACACATCCCCTGATGTAGCCAATCCTCCAAGAGCTTACAGGAGGTCCTGTAAAAAGAGCCCTGTAAGCTCCTGGGAGGACTGGCTACACAAGAGGGGTGTGGCCTAACATGCAAATGAAGAAGAAGAAGAAGATGATATTGGATTTATATCCCGCCCTTCACTCTGAATCTCACAGCGGCTCACAATCTCCTTTCCCTTCCTCCCCCACAACAGACACCCTGTGAGGTAGGTGGGGCTGAGAGAGCTCTCATAGCAGCTGCCCTTTCAAGGACAACCTCTGCCAGAGCTATGGCTGACCCAAGGCCATTCCAGCAGGTGCAAGTGGAGGAGTGGGGAATCAAACTTGGTTCTCCCAGATAAGAGTCCGCACACTTAACCACTGCACCAAACTGGCTCTCACTCAGAATGAGTTTCTGCTACAAAAAAAGCCCTGCTTGTAGCCCACAGGCCAGCTCCCCTCCACTAAGAATCTTCCACCCCCACCCCGCGAGGCAAAGGAAACACCCTCCCCTCCCCCCCTTGGAAACTCTCTCCAGGAGCAAAGCCGGCTCGCTTCCCCACCCACCTTCTCGCGGATCTCCAGGGCCCTCTTGCACAGCGGCTCCGCCTCTTTGTATTTGCCCCGTTTCCCATACAGCACGGCCAGATTGTTCAGCGTGGCAGCCACCTAGGTGGGAAAAGGAAATCTCTCCGTATACTGCGAGAACTCAGAGGTCAACACTGTTATTGTCCAGCAAGCCCCAAGGGAGTCCGTCTCCAAGAAAGAAAGAAACAAAAAAGGAGGTAAGTCAGGAATCCTGAATGACCTCGGGTTCCTTTCTTTCAAAAACGGAGAACCAGTTTCTAGTCCTCACCGCTGTGGAAAGATTGAAAACGAGTTCCGATTCAGGCCCCCAAATAAGGGATGTGTAAATAAAAACCCACTAAGAGACACCATAAATTTTAAACAACCAGACAGTGTAATGTAGAGGTCAGTGGTGTTCTGACAAAGCTTGCACACAGAACTTCAAAATAAACAAGAGCATGTAGCAAAAAGACATTCACAGAAGTTCCAGTTTTGAGAACCTGGAAATCTAACAGACATGTTCTGAGCCTTGCTGGTCTTCTATGAATGTATTGTAAAGATTGGGTTCCAGTGATAAATAAGCCTCCAAACGGAAGAAAGACGGATGAAACATCTTGATATCTAGAACAAACGTCTTTGGAAGAGCTTCCTTTAGTTCTATGAACTAAATACTAGAATACCGTTACTCCTTTGTGATTGGAAAGACTGTTTTTGAACTGCCTTCTGTGAATGTGTTTTTGCTACATGCTCTTGTTTATTTTGAAGCTCTGTGTGCAAGCTTGGTCAGAACACCACTGACCTCTACATTACACTGTCGGGTTGTTTAAAATTTATGGTGTCTCTTAGCGGTTTTTTATTTACACAGCTGTACGCTAAGATCCTATAGTTTCGTTACACTCCAAAATAAGGGATGGCACGGACGAGCCACCTTCCCACTCAAAGGAGTAGGGCCTTACTCAGCGCATCTTCCTTCCTGACCACCACCTAAGAAGCGACCGGCTGGACAAGATCAAAGGTTTATTGAGCCTGGATTGCTATTCACAAAAATGCTCAAGGCAGATGCTTCTGAGAAGCTTACGAGCAGGGCTTGAAGGAAAGAGCCCTCCTTTGTTGTTTTGTCCCACAGCACCTGGCACTCAGTGGTATACTGCCTTTGAAGCTGGAGGTCCCATTTAGCTTGCAGAACCATGGAAAAGGTGTAATTATGGGGCTGCCTCTCGCTGTATGGTTTGTCTGCTTAACATGGAAGAGACGCTGCCAACTCAACAACCAAGCTTACAAGATATGGAAGATAGGAAGCTGGACCAGTGGTTTGATCTCGCAGCGCTCTTCACCCAAAGGGTGATTAACATGTGGAATTCACTGCCACAGGAGGTGGCGGCGGCTACAACCATAGCCATAAGAACATAAGAGAAGCCATGTTAGATCAGGCCAATGGCCCATCCAGTCCAACATTCTGTGTCACACAGCGGCCAAATATATATATATATACACACACAGCTTCAAGAGGGGGTTAGATAAAAATATGGAGCAGAGGATATAATTTTTTTGGCCACTGTGTGACACAGAGTGTTGGACTGGATGGGCCATTGGCCTGATCCAACATGGCTTCTCTTATGTTCTTATGGCCACTGTGTGACACAGAGTGTTGGACTGGATGGGCCATTGGCCTGATCCAACATGGCTTCTCTTATGTTCTTATGGCCACTGTGTGACACAGAGTGTTGGGCTGGGTGGGCCATTGGCCTGATCCAACATGGCTTCTCTTATGTTCTTATGGCCACTGTGTGACACAGAGTGTTGGACTGGATGGGCCCTTGGCCTGATCCAACATGGCTTCTCTTATGTTCTTATGGCCACTGTGTGACACAGAGTGTTGGGCTGGGTGGGCCATTGGCCTGATCCAACATGGCTTCTCTTATGTTCTTATGGCCACTGTGTGACACAGAGTGTTGGACTGGATGGGCCCTTGGCCTGATCCAACATGGCTTCTCTTATGTTCTTATGGCCACTGTGTGACACAGAGTGTTGGACTTCTCTTATGTTCTTATGTTACAATCAAAGGATTGGATGTGAAATGCTGACTATTCTGAAAGTCATCGAAGTCAAAAGCTGCTGCCACCTCTTGTGGCTGCGAGTTCCGTAACCTAACAGGAACCCCCCACTATAAGGGAAACCATTGCCGAACAAAACCGGTCAATCACAGTTTCAGGTGGGCAGCCGTGTTGGTCTGGAGAAGAAGCGCTAGATTTGAGACCAGTAGCACCCTAAAGACAAACAAGACGGACAAAAGGAAATGCTCCTTTACACAGGGAGTGATAAAATGTGGGATTCGCTGCCAGAGGATGGCTACAGGAATAAACCACTTGAAAAGGGGATTAGATACGATTCATGGAGGATATGCTACTAGCCATGGTGACTGACGGGAACTCCATATTCAGAGGCACTAAGCTTCTGAATACCAAAGCCAGGAGGCAAACTCAGGGGAAGGCCTCACCTCGGCCTCTCTGCCCTATTGTTGGCTGTCCAAAGGAACTTGTTGAGGCCACTGTGTGCGGCAGGATGCTGGACTAGATGGACCCTCACTAGTCTGATCTAGCAGGGCTCTTCTGATGTTCTTATGAGGGGAAGGCCTCGGCCTCTCTGCCCTGTTGTTGGGCCTCCAGAGGAACTGATTGAGGCCACTGTGTGAGACAGGAGGCTGGACTAGATGGACCCTCACTGGTCTGATCCAGCAGGGCTTTTCTTCTGATGTTCTTATGAGGGGAAGGCCTTGGCCTCTCTGTCCTGTTGTTGCCCTTCAGAGGAACTGGTTGACGCCACTTTGTGAAACAGGATGCTGGACTAGATGGACCCTCACTGATCTGATCCAGCAGGGTTCTTCTTATATTCTTATCAGAGGAAGGTATCAGTTCTCTGCCCTATTGTTGGCCCTTCAGATAAATTGGTTGAGGCCAATGTGTGAGATTGAATGCTGGACTAGATGGACCACTGGTCTAATCCAGCAAGGCTCTTCTGATGTTCTTCTGAGGGGAAGGCCTCAGCCTCTCTGCCCTGTTGTTGGCCCTTCAAAGGAACTCACTGGCCACTGTGTGAGACAGGAGGCTGGACTAGATGGACCCTCACTGGTCTGATCCAGCAGGGCTTTTCTGATGTTCTTCTGAGGGGAAGGCCTTGGCCTCTCTGCCCTATTGTTGGCCCTCAAGAGGCACTGGTTGAGGCCACTGTGTGAGATAGGAAGCTGGACCACTGGTCTGATCTAGCAGCGCTCTTCTTATATTCTTATCAGAGGAAGGCCTCAGCCTCTCTGCCCTGTTGTTGGCCCTTCAGAGGAACTGGTTGAGGCCACCGTGTGTGACAGGATGCTGGACTAGATGGACCACTGCTCTGATCCAGCAGGGCTCTTCTGATGTTATTACATTATGTAAGATTTTCAGGTTATGAATTTGCAGGAGTCAAACCTCCCTTCATCAGACACTAAGAGATCTTTGACTCTCAAAAGCTTATACCCCGGAAATTCAGTTAGTCTTTAAGGTCTACTGGATTCCAATCTTGCTGACTATCAAAGGGATGCTTCCCCACCCCACCCTCATCCTTTCCGTGGCAGTGCATATCATTAGAATGAGCAAAAGAAGAAGCCAAAACAATTCTGCCTGAACTGTGCTATTTGCTCTAATTGTTCTAAGAAAGGAGAAAGAAGATGATGATGATACTGGATTTATACCCCACCCTCCACTCTGAATCTCAGTCACAGAGTGGCCTACAATCCTTTATCTTCCTCCTCCACAACCAATGTTCTCTCTAAGCTGCAGAGTCTTGTGAGCAGAAATTTTACTTTGTGAGCTACTGGCATTAAAGCTGTGAGCTACTGCATAGATTAGCGTGCTCTGGGGCCATCCTTCCTGAGCTAAGACAAAAATGTGTGAGTTGAAAGCTAAAAATCTGAGCGCTAGCTCATGCTAACTCAGCTTAGAGGAAACACTGCCCACAACAAACACCCTGTGAGGTAGGTGGGGTGTTCCTTTCAATGACAGCTCTGCAAGAGCTATGGCTGACCCGAGGCCATTCCAGCAGCTGCAAGTGGAGAAGTTGGGGAATCAAACCTGGTTCTGCCAGCTAAGAGTCTGCACACTTAACCACTACACCAAACCGACACTACACCAAAGCAGAGCTGGGATTCAGCACGGAGCTTACGGCAGGATGGTCCTTCCCCAAGGTCTTCTCCCGGATAGCCAAGGCATCGTTGAGAAGGTGAGCAGCCTCCTTGTACTTGTTCTGGTCCCTGGGAAGCAGGAGGACAGGTTATTCTCCCCCCACCGTCAGGGAAAAAAATTTCGAGAATACCAATCGGTCAAGCATACTCTTAAAGGGCACTTTGCTTGTAACAGGTGTGCAATTTGTCATTTATCTATGAATGTATTCTCGAGAATACCAATCGGTCAAGCATACTCTTAAAGGGCACTTTGCTTGTAAAAGGTGTGCAATTTGTCATTTATCTATGAATGTATTCTCGAGAATACCAATCGGTCAAGCATACTCTTAAAGGGCACTTTGCTTGTAACAGGTGTGCAATTTGTCATTTATCTATGAATGTATTCTTGAGAATACCAATCGGTCAAGCATACTCTTAAAGGGCACTTTGCTTGTAAAAGGTGTGCAATTTGTCATTTATCTATGAATGTCAAAGAGTATTACTTTGCTGAAAAGACTAGACCATTTGTTCTAAATCATTACTCTACATGTGCTACCTGCTGTGTTGTGTATCTGATCATCTGTGGGTGTGGCCTAAGGTATGTTGGCAGCACTACTCGAGCCCTTAGAGTACGTATTCTGGAACACAGGAGCGGACTTAGGAACCATATAATTGAAGCTCCTATGGCCAGCCATTTTATGCAAAAGAATCATGACTGTGAAGATTTTTGTTTTTTTCACCTTATACAAATATGAACAAACAGATAGAAATGAAGACGTGCACAAGATTCTGCTGCAAAAAGAGGCATACTGGATACACCAGTTGAACTGCATTTCTCCATATGGACTGAATATGACTAATGATTTGACATGTTTTTTATGAATGGTCTTCTTTATAATATTATGAGTGCTGTGCATAATTTGCCTGTGTGATAATATAATTTTGTATAAATTATGGAATTTGACATTTTTTGTATGGAATATTTTGTATGTTGTATCCGCTGTGATATAGTTTGTGGTGTTTGTGTCTTTTAGCATGTTGCATTAGAAATATGTTACTTTACCCTTAAGAGGTTTGTGTAATGGCAGCTGTAAATGAGATGTTTGCCTTTTTAAACATGTTAGTCGCACTATTAGGGTGCGCAAGAAGCCACATATTGAGCTGTAGCCGAGGTGAAATTGATGCTGGAGACATTCCGCGTCCCTCTTTTTTGAAAATTGTGTAAAAAATCTATATAATTGAATCAATATGTAAGTATGATATATTTTTTCACTGGAAGAAAGTTGGTGGTGTCTGAATGTCCTTCCGATATTTTTGTATAATATTTTCTTTTGTTAGTGGTCCTAGGTCTGATGAAGACTGGAAAGAAACAAGTACCTAATCGATTGGCTTGTCACCACATTACTTTGGGACTCGAATATACATGTTTTGGACATCTGGACTGATTTCTGTATACTTAGTAAATTGGTCACTAGCTTGCATTTTTTGTTATGTTAAAATCGATGGCTAGGCTCAAGCTTCTTCCCCTTTGAAAAGCTAGATTTCTGCATGCACTACGTTTAAGGCAATCAGGTACGCAAAATCACTCCACCAGCAGAGGTGGCTCGTAGAATCATAGAGTTGGAAGGGACCTACAGGGTCATCAGGTCCAACCCCCTGCAAAATGCTGGAAATTCACAAATACCTCCCCCATACACATTTATCCCCAGTGACCCCTGCTCCACGCCCAGAAGATGGCAAAAAGCCCCCCAGGATCCCTGGCCAAATCGGCCTGGAGAAATCTGCTTCCTGACCCCCGAAGTGGCGATCAGCACTTCCCTGGGCGTGTAAGAAAGGGCCACGAGAACTAAGCCCTGATGCAGCCCTTCCTGCCCTCCCTCTTGTGATCTGCCTAATTCACAAAACTCAGCACTGCTGTCAGGTGGCCATCGAGCCTCTGTTTATAAACCACCAAAGAGAGCGAGCCCCCCCTCCCAAGGAAGCTTCTTCCACTGAGGAACTCAGTGGCGGAGCCTCTGCTTGGCATGCAGAAGGTCCCAGGTTCAATCCCTGGCATCTCCAATGAAAAGGACCGGGCGCAGGGCTGAGGCACTGGGAAGAAGGATTGCCAAACTGGGCTCCCCACCCCCATGCCCACGACAACCGCCTAGTTTGCCTGCCTGCCTCCCCTCCCCCTGTCGTGGCCTGCCTTCCGTTCCTCCTGGTGCTACAACGCAGCGCCACGCTCCGTCATAGTTGGTCAGAGCACGCAGAGCTGTGGCTGGGCCCTATCAGCTTTGATGAGGCCCGCGCGCCATCTAATGCTTTGAAGTGCACGCGAGAGAAGGCTTCACTCCCCCTCGATTCCGGTTCCAGGAAGAAGGGGAGAGAAGCCTTCTCCTGCGAACGCTTCAAAGCATTAGATGGTGCGCCAGCCGCATTGAAGCCGGTATGGCCCAACCTTGGCGCGGCGTAATCTGAAGGGTGCCGTATTGCAGCACCGGGGAGGGAGATCATGTGAAAGGCCTGAGACCCTGGAGAGCCACTGCTAGTCTGACTAGGTGATACTGACTTAGATGGACCAAAGGTCTGATTCAGCGTAAGGCAGCTTCGTGTGTATAACCTTGCAAGAAAGGGGTCTATATGCAGCTGTGGGTCTGAGTCACCCGCCCTACCTGTACACCAAGGCAAGGATGTTCAGCATGGTAGCCACATCGGGGTGGTCATGGCCGGAGGTTTTCTCAAGGTCCTCCAAGGCCTGCTTGCAGAGGGGTACGGCCACTTCGTAGCGCCCTTGGGAGGCATACTGGATCACCAGGTTGTGCAGCGTCCGCAGGCGCGCGGGGATCTCGTAACCGCCATGCTGGGCTGCTGCATCCCCGCTGCCATGGTTCTGCCCTGCAGAGAAAATGACGAAGTCAGCTGGAAAGCTCAGAGCCCCCTATGACAACCCCTTGAAATGCTCCCCCAGGATTATCAAGGTTATACCAGGAGAAGCCAAAACGGAGCATCCCTCGACGTAGCACAGAACCACACCCTGCAGAACTCGCTACTGCGGATTGTGGTGGAAATTAAGACTTGTACAAGGAAAGAGATGTGCCTTTAGAACAGGGGTGGCCAAACTGTGGCTCAGGAGCCATAGGTGGCTCTTTCACACATACTGTGTGGCTCTTGAAGCCACACCCCCTCCCCCCCATTGGCCAACTTGGAGAAGGCATTTGTCTCTTTAAATCACTTCTCCAAGCCAACTCATTGGCAGCTTGGAGAATGCATTTAAAGTTGCTTTCTTTCTACCTCTCCCTCCCCACTCCCCCCATATGTATGTATGTATCCATCCATCTATCCTATCTCCCTCCCTCCCTGTTTTGTGGCTTTCAAATATCTGGCATTTATTCTATGTGGCTCTTACGTTAAGCAAGTTTGGCCACCCCTGCCTTATTAGAATTAGGGGAACATAAGAACATAAGAGAAGCCATGTTGGATCAGGCCAACGGCCCATCAAGTCCAACACTCTGTGTCACACAATGGCAAAAAATTTTATATACACACATACACTGTGGCTAATAGCCACATGTGGGACAAGTGACTGCTTGCTGGAGGTCAATATAGTCATTGTCACAGGACCAAATATCTATTTTGGGTTTCATGTGCCGGGTGCTGATCATATGATGCTCACAAGCTTCCTCAAGGCACACCTATCTGGCTGTTAGTAAAGAAATTGCTGACTTATTAACTTACTTCATTTATGCCTCACCTTTTCCACCAAAGGGGCTTACAGCATAAGGAACGTAAGTGAAGCCATGTTGGATCAGGCCAATGACCCATCCCCACCCCCAACCCTCTGTGTCACACAGTGGCCAAAGCCCAGGTGCCATCAGGAGGTCCACCAGCAGAGCCAGAACTCCAGAAGCCCTCCCACTGTTGCCCCCCCAAGTACCAAGAATACAGAGCACCACTGCCCAGACAGAATATTCCATCTATACTTTGTGGCTAAGAAAACATAAGAACATAAGAGAAGCCATGTTGGATCAGTCCAATGGCCCATCCAGTCCAACACTCTGTGGCCAAAAAAAATTATATATATATATAAATACATACACACACACATATATATACACACTGTGGCTAATAGCCACTGATGGACCTCTGCTCCATATTTTTATCTAATCTCCTCTTGAAGCTGGCTATGCTTGTAGCCGCCACCACCTCCTGTGGCAGTGAATTCCACATGTTAATCACCCTTTGGGTGAAGAAGTACTTCCTTTTATCTGTTTTAACCTGACTGCTCAGCAATGTCATTGAATGCCCACGAGTTCTTGAATTGTGAGAAGGGAGAAAAGTACTTCTTTCTCTACTTTCTCCATCCCATGCATTATCTTGTAAACCTCTATCATGTCACCCCGCAGTCGACGTTTCTCCAAGATAAGAGCCCCAAGCGTTTTAACCTTTCTTCATAGGGAAAGTGTTCCAACCGTTTAATCATTCTAGTTGCCCTTTTCTGCACTTTTTCCAATGCTATAATATCCTTTTTGAGGTGCGGCGACCAAAATTGCACACAGTATTCCAAATGAGACCGCACCATCCATTTATACAGGGGCATTATGATACTGGCTGATTTGTTTTCAATTCCCTTCCTAATAATCCCCAGCATGGCGTTGGTCTTTCTTATTGCAATCGCACACTGTCTTGACATTTTCAGTGAGTTATTTACCACGACCCCAAGATCTCTCTCTCTTGGTCAGTCTCTGCCAGTTCACACCCCATCAATTTGTATTTTTAGCTGGGATTCTTGGCCCCAATGTGCATTACTTTGCACTTGGCCACACTGAACCTCATCTGCTACGTTGACGCCCACTCACCCAGCCTCAACAGATCCCTTTGGAGTGCCTCACAATCCTCTCTGGTTCTCACCACCCTGAACAATTCAGTGTCATCTGCAAACTTGGACACGTCACTGCTCACTCAAGGATGTCCCCCTGCCGCACCAGCTCACCTTGTCCCTGGTCATCATCATTCGGGAACAGATCGTCCAGTGAGTCCTTCGCCGTCTCCCCATTCTTTTCCTCCTGGACAGAGAGAACATAAGAGAAGCCATGTTGGATCAAGCCAATGGCCCATCCAGTCCAACACTGTGTCACACGGTGGCCAAAAAAGCCAAGTGCCATCAGGAGGTCTACCAGTGGGGCCAGGGCACTAGAAGCTCCCCATTGTTGCCCCTCTAAGCACAAAGAATACAGAGCATCACTGCCCCAGACAGAGAGTTCCAACAACATGCTGTGGCTAAGAACATAAGAGAAGCCAAGTTGGATCAAGCCAATGACCCATCTAGTTCAATGCTCTGTGTCACACAGTGGCCAAAAAAATCAGGCATCATCAGGAGGTCCACCGGTGGGGCCAGGACACTGGAAGCCCTCACACTGTGGCCACTGGAAGTAGTTGGTAATGGAACTCGCCCACCATCGCAAGGGGAAAAGAAAAGTTACACACGTTCCCTCCTAATTCCTTTGCTCAATTCTCCCAAAGCGCCTGACTCCTGAGCTTTAGGGCAACGTGTATGTAGAGGCAGCCGTCCCAATAAAATTGGCCAGAACAGGATGCCTGTGTTGTAAAAAAAAAAAAAATCAGAAAAAACCCACTTTAAAATAAGAAAAGGCAAATACCAGATAGCCTAAAATTGTACAGCATGGGGCAGTCCCAGCAGGAAAAAGCCATCTTGGTTTGATGCTTTTAGAATTTTAATAAATTACTGCAGGGATTTTTTTTTTAACAGAAATACACAGGAACGCAGTTCCGGCTGGCTCAGTGTCAGGGAGTGTGGCCTAATATGCAAATGAGTTCCTGCTGGGCTTTTTCTACCAAAAAAGTCCTGAATTAATATATTTGTTTGACTCAGCCTTCCATCCTTCTAAGGTATGTAAAATGAGTCCCCAGCTTGCTGGGGGGAAAGTGTAGATGACTGGGGAAGGCAATGGCAAACCACCCCGTAAAAAGTCTGCCGTGAAAACATTGTGAAAGCAACGTCACCCCAGAGTCGGAAACGACTGGCGCTTGCACAGGGGACCTTTCCTTCCTTTTGTCAATACCTGTCCCGAGCTTGCCTTGGTGGGATGGGAAGGCTATAAATCACATCAATAAAATAAAATAAGGGGACTGGGCAAAATTGCTACCCCTCCCTCTTGCTCTTTGCAAGTCTGGTGAAAATATTTTTTTTAGAGGAGATCCAGAGCATTTAAAGGCAAAGTGGAAACAAGAAGCACAGTAGCACTTAAATGCAATTAGGAGTTATAAATGGTAATAATAAAATCCTGCCAAATTGCACTGATGGAGACCCCTTGTGGTGTTTTCAAGGCAAGCAACAAGCACGAATAGGCTGCCATTGCCTGTCTCTACGTGATGACCCTCGACTTCCCGGGGGTCTCCCATCCAAGCGCTAAGCAGGGCTGACCCTGAAGCAGACTGCAGATTTATACACCACCCTTCTCTTTGAATCAGAGTCTCAGAGCGGCTTACATTCCCTTTTATCTTCCTCCCCCACAACTGCCACCCTGTGAGGTGGATGGGGCTGAGAGAGCTCTCACGGCAGCTGACCTTTCAAGGACAACTCTTGCCAGAGCTATGGCTGACCCAAGGCCATTCCAGCAGCTGCAAGTGGAGGAGTGGGGAATCAAGCCCGGTTCTCCCAGATAAGAGTCCACACGCTTAACCACTACACCAAACTGGTTCTCAAAACCCTGCTTTGCTCTCGAGATTTGACAAGATCAGCCTAGCCTGAGTCACCCAGGTCAGGCTCAGAGGTAGTTTGCCATTGCCTGGGGGTCTCTCATCCAAGTACTGTTTGAGCCTGACCCTGCTCAGCGTCCAGGCTAAGGCTAGCATGAGCTCTTGAGGCCTCTCCAGGTGTCTTGAAAGGCCTCCTGAAGAGCAGTAGTTCATACTGAAATGCATGTAAGCGGGGCTTTTTTTTTTGTAGCAGGAGCTCCTTTGCATATTAGGCCACACCCCACTGATGTAGCCAATCCTCCAGGAGCTTACAGGGCTCATAGCACAGGGCCTACTGTAAGCTGCAGGAGGCTTGGCTACACCAGGGGTGTGTGGCCTAATAGGCAAAGGAACTCCTGCTAGATATTCTATCCCTGTTAGGCCACACCCCCTGATGTAGCCAATCCTCCAGGTGCTTACAGGGCTCTTAGTACAGGGCCTACTGTAAGCTCCTGGAGGATTGGCTACACCGGGGTGTGTGGCCTACTATGCAAAGGAGCTCCTGCTAGAATTCCATCCCTGTTAGGCCACACCCCCTGATGTAACCAATCCTCCAGGAGCTTACAGGGCTCTTCGTAGAGGGCCTACAGTAAGCTCTTGGAGGATTGGCTACACCGGGGTGTGTGGCCTAATATGCAAAGGAGTTCCTGCTACAAAAGAAAGCCCTCTCACCCCATGTAGAAAAAATATATATACCATTGTATTCAATATGTATTCAGTCTTTTCCAAAACATATCCTCTTGTAAATATCTCAATGGTACAGACAAAAGACCGTCTTGTGCATAACACTCTTACTGTCCAAACAATACTCTGAATCTCAGAGCGGTCACAATCTCCTTTACCTTCCCCACCTCCACAACAGACACCCTGTGAGGTAGATGAAGATATTGGATTTATATCCCACCCTCCACTCCGAAGAGTCTCAGAGCGGCTCACACAATCTCCTTTCCCTTCCTCCCCCACAACAGACACCCTGTGAGGTGTGTGGCGCTGAGAGAGCTCTTACAGCAGCTGCCATTTCAAGGACAGCTCTGCCAGAGCTATGGCTGACCCAAGGCCATTCCAGCAGCTGCAAGTGGAGGAGCAGGGAATCAAACCTAGTTCTCCCAGGTAAGAGTCCGCGCACTTCACCGCTACACCAAACTGGCTCTCAGGAGAGGAGAGGGGAGCAAGCGCTTACTGAGGGGGAGACATCCTCATCGAACTTCTTGATCTGGTTCATGAACTCCAGGTGCTTCTTCTCCTCCTCCAGCTGGGCCACAGCCTGCTCGCTGCGCTGCAGCTTCTGCTGGGTGCCGGCCAGCTCATCCCGCAGCCACTGGTTCTCCTGCACCAGGCGCCGCACCTGGGCCCGCAGCTTCTGCTTCTCCGACTCCACGGCGCTCAGGTGGCTCGAGAGGGCGATGATCACCTGCAACGCGGAAGGGGGTGAGGAAGAAGCTGATGCAGGCATTGCCGGTACCCAATCCATGCTCCTCCCACCTCCAGTGACAATGATACCTTTGCCTAGAACTTCCTGCTCCCACTGACAAAGACAGCTTTGTCCAGAACAGGGGTGCCAAACACGCAGCCTGAGGCCGAATTAGGCCCTTGGAGGGGTCCTATCAGGCCCTTAAGCAACTGGCTGTCTTCTTTCTGCCTCTCTCTTGCTTCCTTCTGCATAACAGCTTGCTTTGCCAGGCTTGCTCAATCACGCAGGAGCGATGGAGCAAAGCCTTTATTTTCTCCATTGGCTGAGGCTCCTCCCTTGGGGAGGAAGTGAGGAGGGAGAGCTTGCTTTGCCAGGCTCTCTCAATCACACAGCAGAGCTACTGAACCAAGCCTCCCTTCCTTCTATTGGCTGAGGCTCCTCAGAGCAAGAATTTTCAGTTATCGGAGACTGTTAAATAAACAAAATATTGGAAGAGTGCTAATGTTTCAAGCATGTTTTAAGTTTAAAAAAATCTTTAATTGTATCCTTTATAAAGTTTACTTCACTACCTTGCATTGCATTTCACGACATGCATGGCCTGGCCCAACAAGGTCTCATTTATGTCAGATCCAGCCCTCATTTGACACCCCTGGTCCAGAGCATTCTGCTCTTGATGGGAACCCACTGGAAGATCCTGTGAAATTCTCCCCTATCTCTGACTTTCTTCCCTGAAAGGCAGAGCTATAGCTGGCTATCAACCATAGTGGGCTAAGTAGAACTTCCCCATTCAGAGGCAGTGTACCTCTGAACGCTAGATGCCACAGCAAGGACAGCAAGCTTTGGTTGTCACTTCACAGAAGCATCCAGGCAGCCACCAGGAAGAAAAGGATGCTGGAACATCTCCTGCTCATAATCTGGCCCGATACATAAATTTAATGGCAGTTTCTCTGTAGGGGGGCTTTTCTGGGCAAGAAACACTCAGAGGTCCTCTGCTTGGGTAAGAACACTGGACTTCTTCAGCGACCTCCCATCCAAGTACGAACCGGGGACGACCCTACTTAGCTTCCGACAGCTAACAAGATTTGGCTAGCCTGGCCCAGCCCATGTTTCTACCACACTGGGTTGCAATGTTCCCTCTAAGCTTGAGAATAGATCACCTCGAGAATAGATCACTGTAATGCTCTCTACACGGGGCTACCCTTGACCCTGATGTGGAAACTTCAGCTAGTGCAGAACACTACAGCACAGTTGTTAATGGGGCTCCCTTGATGGGAGCACATTCAACCAGTGCTGAAAGAGCTGCACTGGCCACCTATTGTGTTCCGAGTCCATTTCAAGGTGTTGGTATTGACCTTTAAAGCCCTATATCAGGGATGGCCAATGGTAGCTCTCCAGATGTTTTTGCCTACAGCTCCCATCAGCCCCAGCCAGCATGACCAATGGCTGGGGCTGATGGGAGTTGTAGGCAAAAAAACATCTGGAGAGCTACTGTTGGCCACCCCTCCCCTATATGGTCGAGGGCCTGCCTTTCTACAGGACTGCCTTTCTCCATACATTCCCCAAAGAGCACTGCGTTCAGGGACACAAAACCTACTGTCTATCCCCAGACAAAGGGAGGCCAGACTGTGTTCTACTCACGCTAGGGCCTTCTCAGTGGCAGCACCAGAAATGTGGAATGTCCCGTCCCCCCCCCCCCCCGGAAGCCGTAAGGACCCTGTGGGATCTTTCTCAATTCTGCAGGGCCTGCAAAACTGAATTATTTCAACAGGCCTTCAGCACCTAAACTGGGAGAGCATTGCCACCCTACACTGCTGAGGAACTACGATCATTACAAGATCACCGCCAGAAGAAAGAAAGATCCTGCCTATGCTGAAGTTGAATAGCACCTTAAAATGTATTTTAAATTGCTTTTTATCATTTTAAATTGAAATTGTAAATGGTCTTGAACTGACCTGTTAGCCGCCCTGAGTCCGTTTGTGGAGAGGACGGGATATAAGATTAAAGCAATAAATAAATAAATAAATGAGCCAGTGTGAGCTAGTTCACAGATTTTTAGGCGCCAGCTCACATATTTTTGTTTTAGCTCAGGAAGAATGGTCCCAGAGCACACTAATTGATGCAGTCGCTCACAACATTATAGCATTGGAAAAAGTGCAGAAAAGGGCAACTAGAATGATTAAATGGTTGGAACACTTTCCCTATGAAGAAAGGTTAAAACGCTTGGGGCTCTTTAGCTTGGAGAAACGTCGACTGCGGGGTGACATGATAGAGGTTTACAAGATTATGCATAGGATGGAGAAGGTAGAGAAAGAAGTACTTTTCTCCCTTTCTCACAATACAAGAACTCGTGGGCATTCAATAAAATTGCTGAGCAGTCGGGTTAGAACGGATAAAATGAGGTACTTCTTCACCCAAAGGGTGATTAACATGCGGAATTCACTGCCACAGGAGGTGGTGGCGGCTACAGGCATAGCCAGCTTCAAGAGGGGGTTAGATAAAAATATGGAGCAGAGGTCCATCAGTGGCTATTAGCTATTAGTGTTAGGGTGGCCATAATTTCTGCAGGCCAGCCAGGGACACCTTGAGGGGGGTCACTTCCGGTGATGTCCCTCACTCGCCGCCTTCCCCGCCCCCGCGTGCGGCCTGCCGGCTCCCCGCTGGCTATACCGGGACTTCTAATGGTCCCGGTATAGCCAGCCCGGGAGCCGGGAATTGGGGGCCAGAACCGGGACTTTCCCGGGAGACCTATGTAACATGTGTATGTGTGTATATATATATATATAATTGGCCACTGTGTGATACAGTGTTGGACTGGATGGGCCGTTGGCCTGATCCAACATGGCTTCTCTTATGTTCTTAACTTTTAATGCCAGTAGCTCACAAGGTGGAATTTTTGCTCACAAGACTGCAGCTTAGAGGGAAATTGGTGTATGGTGGGGCAATAAATCTCTGAATACTGATTCCAGTTTGTTCACCCTCCAGGGTGACTGGTTGGCTGCTGTGTGAGATAGGGTTGCCAGGTCCCCCCCAACTGCTGGTCGGGGGTTGGGGGGCAGGGCTGCCAGAAACTTCTGGAGATTTGGGGATGGAGCCTGGGGAGGACAAGGAACTCCGTGGGGTGCAATGCCATAGAGCCCACCCTTGAAAGCATCCAAAGATCCCCGGACCGAAAGAGGCTTGCCTGTCCATCGCCAGAGCCAGAGCGTTTTCAGTAATGGCCCCTGCTTTGTGGAATGCCCTCCCTGAAAACATCAGGGCCCTGCGGGACCTGCCACAGTTCCGCAGGGCCTGTAAAACTGAATTATTTAAACTCGCCTTTAGAGGTAGCTATTACTCCACAGCACAGAATGATTTAAACAAAATGATTTAAACTAATGTTTTATGCGGCTTAACTTGCTGTTGTGAGCCCGTCGGGGGAGGGCGGGATATAAATTTGATAAAATAAATAAATAAATTTTCTCCAGGGGAACTGACCTCTGTGCAATCTGTCTGTGAGGCACAGAATGATTTGAAGTCACCTTTAGAGGCTGAAGGGAGGTAGCTATTACTCCACGGCACCGATAATCTCACCGAATTGTCATAACTGAAGAACACGCGCATCTTGGGTTTTATGATTGTAAATTGAGCAGGTTGATTTTATTGTGTAATCTGTTTTTAAAGTTTGATGTGGTTTCATTTGCTGCTGTTAGCCGCCCTGTCTGTGAGACACAGGATCGCTTCAACACTTCAAAATGTTCCCGCTTTTACTTGAAATTATAACAGTTATGATAGCATATATAGGGGAGAGAACCAGTCTTTGCAAAACTCGTTTTGCCTCCATGTTTGTCTGTGAATAAACCTGCTATTTTTTGGAATGGACTATGTGATTTCCTGAACGGCAGGGGGTCTTGACACCGGGTACCAGTAGACGTTACCTGGGCCTCTCCAAGCCCCAACTCGATGGCGTCCAGGGACTTGCGCAAGAGGCTGGCCTTCTCCTGGGTGGTGCTGGCGTCGTGCTGCTGCTCCAGGTGGCTCATGGTGTCGAGCAGGGCGGCCAGCAAGGAGTGGTGCTCGGTACGCAAGGTCTCCAGGCCCTGCACCACTGCCTTGGTGCCCAGCACGATCTCGTCCTGGCTCATCTTCTCCAGCTTCTCCTCGCGGGGGTACAGCATGGTGGCCATGCCTGGGCCTTCCCAAGATGAGAGAGAGAAAGAAAGGAGGGGGGAGGAGATGAGGGTTGGGAATGGTCACTCGCTCGAGCGCAAGAATTGCCTGCCCAACTCAGGAATAAGAGAGAGGGTCATGTGGGAACACACTGGAACCAGTGTCCCCTCTAAACTTAGTGTGAGCTGGCTCACAGTTTTTTGGCCTTTGGCTCACATATTTTTGTCTTAGTTCTGGAAAAATGGCTCCAGAGCAAACTAATTGATGCAGTAGTTCACTTTAATGCCAGTACCCCATGAAGTAGAATTTTTGCTCACAAGACTCCACAGATTAGAGGAAGCATTGACTGAAACTATACTGACAGTATCATAATCCCAGATAATTAATACAATAATACAAAAATTATAGTCTCACTGTGAAAATACCTCCAATTATATTCTCAGTCCATTCACTATGAAAATACTTCCAATGTATATGTTTCCGAGAATACTTCAAAGTCCTATATTTTTTATATTCTGAAAAATAAGAACTACAAAAGTCCATTTCAGGTTTTACCATGGATGCCATTCAAAGGGACAAAGTCCCACAGAAGAAAAGGAGGAGGAGAGGAAGAGGGGGAGATTGGATTTATACTCTGCCTTTCACTCGGAGTCTCAGAGTGGCTTACAATCTCCTTTCCCTTCCCCTCCCCGCAACAGACACCCTGTGAGCTACTGCAGGTGGAGCTGAGAGAGCTCTAACGGAAATTGCTCTTGAGAGGAACAGCTCTGCCAGAACTTGTGACTGACTCAAGGTCACATCAGCACGTGCAAGTGGAGGAGTGGGGAATCAAACTCGGTTCTCTCTAAGAGTCTGCACTCTTAACCACCACCCCAAACTGGCTCTAATTAGGAATATTAAAGATTTTCTTCTTTTACAGGGTACCAAAAACTCCTCTGAAGACTGCACAAATGAAGTCCCAAGAGTCCTGAACAATGAGTCGACTTGTTCCATGCACATTTCTTCCAAGCGGGACTTCAGGCAAACATCTGTGTAGTCTACACTTGCAATTCATACATCAGCATTTCATTCCTTCTGCAAAAACCAATGTCTCTCAGTCTCCCATCTGTATTCATGTCTCTAATGTTTCATTCGCTAACCTGGCCTGGAGGAAAACTCCTGTCTGACCCCAAAGAGGCAGTTTGGCATTACGCTGGGCATGAGAGCAGAGCACTTGCTCATCCCTTCTCACCCATCCTCTCATGACCTGCCTCAGTTCACAGAATCTGCACTGCTGTTGGCAGAAAAGAGTACAAGTCCAGCAGCGCCTTACAGGCCGATAACATTTGTGGCAAGGTGTCAGCTTTCGTGAGTCACTCATCACTTCTTCAGAGAGCCAGTCTGCTATAGTAGTTAAGTGCGTGGACCCTTAGCTGGGAGAATGGGGAGGGATGGTGCCTCAGTGGTAGAGCATCTGCTTGGTAAGCAGAAGGTCCCAGGTTCAATCCCTGGCATCTCCAAAAAAGGGTCCAGGCAAATAGGCATGAAAAACCTCAGCTTGAGACCCTGGAGAGCTGCTGCCGGTCTGAGTAGACAATACTGACTTTGATGGACCGAGGGTCTGATTCAGTATAAAGCAGCTTCATATGTTCAACCAGGTTCGATTCCCCACGCCTCCTCATGCACCTGCTGATGTGACCTTGAGTCAGTCACAATTTCTCACAGGGCTGTTCCTCTCAAGAGCAGTTTCTATCAGAGCTTTCTTAGCCCCACTTAAAAAGAAGACCGCAGATTTATACCCTGCCCTTCTCTCTGAATCAGAGACTCAGAGCGGCTTACAATCTCCTTTATCTCCCCCCGCAACAGACACCCTGTGAGGTGGGTGGAGCTGGAGAGGGCTTTCACAGCAGCTGCCCTTTCAAGGACAACCTCTGCCAGAGCGATGGCTGACCCAAGGCCATTCCAGCAGGTGCAAGTGGAGGAGTGGGGAATCAAACCCGGTTCTCCCAAATAAGAGTCCACACACTTAACCACTACACCAAACTGGTTCTCAGACCTACCTCACAGGGTGTCTGTTGTGGGGAGGGGAAAGGAAGGGAGATGGTAAGCCGCTCTGAGACTCCTGTGGGTAGTGAAGGGCGGGGTATAAATCCAATCATGCTGCTCTAAGCACGTGAGACTGAGACTCCTGCTAGGAAAGATATGCCTAACCCTGCTCCAGTCAGCAACATCTGCCCACAGGCTCAAGCAGACTTCTTTCCCAACAGCCAAGGACCCTGCGCATATAAGCATGGGCCCTGCCACCAAGTCACAGACCCTTCCCATATAAGTGCAAGTAGAACACTTGAGATTTGCCGCTGAATTGCCAAGCACGGATATTAGGCCTGAGAGTCAGTTTGGTATAGTGGTTAAGAGCTGCGGACTCGAATCTGGGAGAATCCCATTCCTTCACGTGCAGCTGGGTGACCTTGGGCCAGTCACAGGTCTCTCAGCACTGTTCTCTCGAGAGCAGTTCTCTCAGAGTTCTCTCACAGCCTACCTCATAGGGTGTCTGTCGTGGAAAGAGGAAGGGAAGGAGACTGTAAGCGGCTCTGAGATTCCAAGTGAAGGGCAGGGTATAAATCCAATCTCCTCTTCTTCTTTCTCATTAACATAAGAATCTCTTTACACTGAATCAAAGCACTGGTCTCTGAAGATCAGTCTTGACTACCCAGACTGGCAGCGGCTCTCCAGGGTCTCAGGCTGAAATCTTTCACTTCACCTACTATCTGTTCCTTTTAACTGGAGATGCCAGGGATCGAACCTGGGGCCTTCTGCATGCCAAGCCAGTGCTCTGCGACTGGGCTACAGCCTCTAAAACATGCACATGAATATCTGAAGCTGCCTTATGCTGAATCAGACCTTTTGGTCCACCCAGATCAGTATTGAGAGCCAGTTTGGAGTAGTGGTTAAGTGCGTGGACTCTTATCCGGGAGAACCGGGTTTGATTTCCCACTCCTCCACTTGCAGCTGCTGGAATGGTCCTGGGTCAGCCATAGCTCTCGTAGGAATTGTCCTTGAAAGGGCAGCTGCTACAAGAGCTCTTTTAGCCCCACCTACCTCCCAAGGTGTCTGTTGTATGGGGGGGAAGGTAAAGGAGATTGTGACCACTCTGAGATTCAGAGTATAGAGCAGGATATAAATCCAATACCTTCTTCAATATTGTCTACTGAGCCTGGCAGCGGCTACCCAAGGTCTCAGGTAGAAGTGTTTCACATCACTTCCTACCTGATCTACTTTCCCCCCTTTCTCACAATACAAGAACTCGTGGGCTCTCAATGAAATTGCTGAGCAGTCATGTTAGAATGGATAAAAGGGAGTACTTCTTCACCCAAAGGGTGATTAACACGTGGAATTCACTGCCACAAGAGGTGGCGGCTACAGGCATAGCCAGCTTCAAGAGGGGATTGGATAAGCATATGGAGTAGAGGTCCATTAGTGCCTATTAGCCACAGCGTACTGATGGAACTCTCTGTCTGGGGCAGTGATGCTCTGTATTCTGGGTGCTTGGGGGGGGCACAGTGGGAGGGCTTCTAGTGTCCTGGTCCCACTGATGGACTTCCTGAAGTGACCTGGTTTTTTGGCCACTGTGTGACACAGAGTGTTGGACTGGATGGGCCAATGGCCTGATCCAACATGGCTTCTCTTATGTTCTTATGGCCACTGTGTGACACAGAGTGTTGGACTGGATGGGCCAATGGCCTGATCCAACATGGCTTCTCTTATATTCTCATCTTTTTAAACTGGAGATGCCAGGGATCGAACCTGCATGCCAAGCAGAGCCTCTTCTGCTGAGCCGCAGCCCCTCGCTGTGATGCAGCAGCAGCCCCGAGTGACCTGGCCTTAAACTAGGCTGGGCCCTGATCCTTTGAGGCCTGCCTTTGCGCCAGAACCTGTTCTGCACGGCCTGTGTTCAACCCAGGAATGCTCGAAACAACACAGAGATTACTCACTGCTGAGTAATCATAACCAGCCCAGCAGGCATCTGGTGGACCGAGACAGGAGGATTTCCTTGTCGGTGGCCAGCAGTTTAGGAATTTGAGGGGGGGGGGGTTATGGGAGAGCCAGCCTCCCCTTCCTCCTTGTGTCCGGCTGTCACTGCAGTTCTCGGCTCCCCCCAGCAGGCGGCTGGCTCAGGCCCCGGCAAGGGAGAGACGCAATGCGGCGTGAGAGTCCCGTGCCCACCAGCCAAACTGCAGCCGCAAGACAGGGAGGGGTGGGCCGGCCCTTCTTTCTCCACCCCCCCCCCAGCATCCGCCACTACAAGCGGCTGCACTCAAGTTCCGAACCACCTGCTTGGACCCTCCCCACCTCAAGGAACCCAACCCGGAGGGTCCCGGCGTGAGGGAGAGGACCCCAATGAAATATCATCCTTTCCCACCGCCTCAAACCCCGTAGGTTTAAGCAGCGACATCTCCCTCATTCATTCCTGACATCATCTTGTTTTCAGGTCTCTGCAACATTGGCCCGCCCCTGCGAGATGTTGAAGGGTGATAGATGGCCGCAGGGTTTTCCGGTTATCAGGCTAGGAGAGCAGGAGAAGATAACCAAGCAGCCGTCCCACCAACATGTCCGAGGAAGCGCTTGCGTATCAGTTCAAGGCGCTTTCCAATCATAGTTATCAAACGTCCTTCGCATTCTTTTCCCAGCCCCTACTTTTCCAGATTAATTACTCCCCAAATGCTATGAATGGTAGGAACTGGATTCCCTCCCCGCCTCCCCGCCACACCATTAAAAAACCTTTTTGACCTCCCAGGGGTGCAAAAGGTAAAAAGAATGTTAACCATTCAAATATTTCTTTTTAATACTGTCGATAAACTTCTGAAAGCTGAATCTATGAAGTTAAACCAGGCTCCCTTCCCAGCAACCAGGCCTGTGTCCAGAATTATAAAGACACACTCCTCCCCCCCACAGTCAAATATAAGATACAAGCAGGGTGCCTGAGCAGTCCAGACAGAGCAAGCCCTTATCCTTTAGCCTTTACAGGGGGGGGGGGGGGCAGAGAATGCTTTTCTCTTTCAGCTTTCTCATTCAGCTGGGATGCTGATCTCCCCTGGGATGCTGATCCTACACCTGCCATTTTTGGAGAGAGGTCCCTCCACCCCCACCCCACCCCCGGCCACCTTTTTACCCTCTGCTGTTCAGTGAAGATTTCCCTCTCCCTGTACTCCACAGCAGCTGTTCCTTCCTTCTCTTGTTCCGGATTGGGGTGTTTCCCTGGCCTTCTCTTTGACTTTGGAGGTCCTCTCTTCAGGTTGAAGCTACTCTCTTCTCTAGGCCTTGAATTCAGCAGGAGCTCAGCTCCTGAACCTTTCTCAGGGTTCCCCCCCCCTCCTTCCTCCCGACCTACCTTGTCCACTGAATAGCAGGCGCAGCTGCACAACAATCCCTGCATGACCTCCACCACCTATTTTTCTACAAAACGACCCCTGCTCTTCTGCATCCCCATCTCCCCTCCAAAATGCCTTAGGAATGTCACAACTTCCCTTCCCTCCAACTAATCCCAGTTTTTTAGGATACTTCCTTGATATTCAGGACCGCAATATCCTCTTTCAACACCTTTGGTGGACCCCGGAATCGCCCTCTGATGGGGAAGGGAAAAAAGGGCCATTTTGCTTTGCCCCCTTCTTGATTGTTTCCCTCAGGTTCTGCACCCAACCATCGTTACTTCTTTCTTCGGGAACCTCTGCAGTCTCTCCCCTCGCCCCATCTCAGGTGGGTGGCAGCCACCCCCTTCTGCTCCAAGGAGCCCTCAATTCCACTTTCCCCCTGGGTTTTAGGGGACTCTGACTTACTCTGGGTCCCTCCCACCAGTGGGGGGCTCTTCTTCTTCCCCTCTTCTTAAAGGTTCCGAGGAAAGAAAGATCTCTCCTTGGATTTTAACACTGGGGAGACCCTAAGGCTGGAGAAGGGCTGTCGATATTTCCCCTCCCCTTTTGAAATGGGGATTCTCTACTCTGCACACACTTTCTTGTTCAAGAAGAAATCTGGGGATTTCTCACCCCTCCTTTGAGCAAGGAAGAAACCGTCCTTTTTTCGGTTGGGAGGGACTAGGCTTTTACAACCTTCTTGTCCAGGAATATATATACACACTACACAAACCTATTTATTTTGAAGAACGTTTTTTCCAGCCCCTCTTGATCGGAGGGGGGGGCACTACTCTTTCCTGAATGCCCCTCTTCAGTTTTCGGACAGAGCTATAATTAGCTCTCCCCTGTCACCTAGGCCTATGGCTCATTTATGGATAGAGAACTTCTTTTGACGGAAGGGTCACCCTCAGTTTAACAAGCCCTTTCATAATCCCGACACCTCTTTTGAGCTTTCACAGCTGGGGGTGGGGGGCTCATGCCCTAACCAAGCCACCATTTTACAATAGAAAATCTCTTTGGTACTGGAGGGGGGGGCCGGTTTCCCTCTACTTAACATCCCTCCTTCTTTGGGGGGAGCTTCACACTTAACTAGCTTAACAGAATTCACCCAACCCACATTCCCCTGCTCTGAAGTGTGGGGTGGGGGGCTCATTTATCTCTTTTTTAAAAACAAAAAAGGTACAAAGCTCTAATCATCTTTATTGGGAGACCTCACCCAGCACCCCTACCAGATTTCTCATTATGGGAGGGGGGCAATCCTGCCCTAACGTTCCTCTCCGCCTTTTTTGAAGAAGACCCAGCAAATCCACCCCCTCCCCACAATTCCTTTCCCTATAGAGAATCACCTCCTTGCCAGAGTTCTTGAGCTAC
This sequence comes from Heteronotia binoei, assembly GCF_032191835.1. Classification (NCBI taxonomy): domain Eukaryota; kingdom Metazoa; phylum Chordata; class Lepidosauria; order Squamata; family Gekkonidae; genus Heteronotia; species Heteronotia binoei. The sequence continues at coordinate 263,803,544 of NC_083223.1, forward strand.
TTGGGGGGGGGGGGGCGCTTTATCCACATCCTATTCAGAACCCTCTTACAACCCCCCCGCCGCCAAATTTCCCACCCAAATCCTAATTTTGGGATTGCATGGGGGGGGGGGGGGAGTCACTGCTGAACTGAATAGAGCTACCCCTTGTCTACTCTTATCTCCTGTTCAGGGGGAGTCGTCTCAACGCCCCCCCCCCAAATATTCCCTCCCCCGGTTGCAGAAAACTCTTCTCACTCCCGCCTGACCTTTCATTTTCAGAGGGGGGGGGGTCTTTTATTCTCCCTCTCTCGGGGGGGGGGGCTCCAACCTCCCCTCCCTTTCCACACCGGCGCCTCCCACCGCGAGGGGAGACGGCGAGTCCCCTCTTTCCCGCCCCCAGCGCTCACCTGCGCGCGCAGCCCCGCCGCCGCCGCCGCTCCGCTCAAGGGCTGCTCCTCCCGCCGCTGCCGCCCACCTGCGCTCCTCGCCTTTCTCCAGCAGCCACCGGCGGCCTCATCCTTCCCGGCAAGCACTGCGGCACCGGCACCCGCGCGACTCCGCCCCCAAAACAACCGCCTTAAAGGGGAGGGCGGGAGAGCGGAGCGTTTCGTGTCGGAGGGCGGAGAGAGAGAGCGCGGCCTTAAAGGGGAGTGGGAGAGGAAGTGTCTGCTGGGCGCTCCGTTGTTCCCTATGGCTTGGGTGCCCGAACTGTGGCTCTTTCACAAATATAGGAGGGATGGTGGTTCAGTGGTAGAGCATCTGCTTGGGAAGCAGAAGGTCCCAGGTTCAATCCCCGGCATCTCCAACTAAAAAACATCCAGGCAAGTAGGCATGGAAAACCTCAGCTTGAGACCCTGGAGAGCAGGGGAGGGACGGTGGCTCAGTGGTAGAGCATCTGCTTGGTAAGCAGAAGGTCCCAGGGTCAATCCCTGGCATCGCCAACTAAAAGGGTGCAGGCAAATAGGTGTGAAAAACCGCAGCTTGAGACCCTGGAGAGCCGCTGCCAGTCTGAGCAGACAATACTGACTTTGATGGACCCAGGGTCTGATTCAGTATAAGGCAGCTTCATATGTTCATATATGTTCATAGTGTGGCTCTTGAAGCTCCCATCAGCTGGCTTGGAAAAGCATTGTTGTTGTTCAGTCGCACAGTTGAGTCCAACTCTTTGCAACTCCATGGACAAAGTCCCGCCAGGCTTCCACCTTCCTCCGAAGTCTGCCCAAATTCGTGTTTGTTACATCAGTAACACGGTCCAGCCACCTTATCTTTTGCCGTCCCCTTCTTCTTTTGCCTTCTGTCTTTCCCAGCATCAGGATCTTCTCCAGGGAGTGCTCCCTTCTCACTGGGTGACCAAAGTATTTGAGCTTTGGAAAAGCATAGGTCTCTTTAAGTCACTTTTCTAACGCAAGCCAACCAGCTTAAAGTTGCTTTCTTATCACCTCTCCTCCCTCCCTCCCTCCCTCCCTCCCTCCCTCCCTCCCTCCCTCCCTCCCTCCCTTCCTTCCTTCCTTCCTTCCTTCCTTCCTTCCTTCCTTCCTTCCTTCCTTCCTTCCTTCCTTCCTTCCTTCCTTCCTTCCTCACACATCTGACATTAATGTTTTGCGGCTCTTAAAAATCTGACATTTATTCTATGTGGCTCTTTACATTAAGCAAGTTTGGCAATCCTAGCCCTATGGAAACCAATTCCCATAGGGTATAATGAAAAATTGATCTGTGGGTATCTGGGGCTCTGGAGCGGTATGTGTGGTGTTTTTCAGCATAATATCTGGTGACTCTCCTCAAAAAAAAATCCCAAGTTTCAAAAAGATTCGACTGGGGGGTCCAATTTTATGAGCCCTAAAAGGTGCCCTTATCCTTCATTATTCCAAATGGAGGGAAAGCATTTAAAAGAAGTGTGGTCCCTTTCAATGTGATGGCCAGAACTCCCTTGTGCTTACCACACCCTTGCTCTTGGCTCCACCCCCAAAGACTCCTGACTCCACCCCCAAAGTTCCCAGATATTTCTTGAGTCAGACTTGGCAACCCTAGACCTAAATCAGCCAGTGGAAGGCTTTCTTGGGAGGAAGCTCTTTCTCTCCTTGGAGGGTCAGCACCGGATATGCAGGGAAAGAAACTGCAATGTTCAGTTTTTGTTTAATCCTCTTTTTTTGGTGTTTTTTAGCCTCTGTTTTTTTAAAGGATGAAAATGCATACCAAAAATAAGGGATACAAAGGCTTACATTCTGAAGAAAACTTTGTTGGTCTTAAAGGTTCTGCTTGACTCCTGCTTTGTTATTCGGGTATAGTGAAACAGAATTTCCTCAACCATTACATATAGGAAGAAAGAGGGTGAGGGGGTTATAGCAATAACAAGCTAAGGTTATAGGTCACAATATGTTTGGATTTAATTGGGGGGGATTGTGGAGTAATAATCCAAATCCAAACATATTGTGACCTATAACCTTAGCTTGTTATTGCAATCTAGTCTTAGCATGTGTCAAAACATCTTCATAAAGCTGTATGCTAATTTGCTGTTCATCTATTTATTTATTTATTTATTTATTTATTTATATTGGGATTTATACCCCGCCCTTCGCACATCTGCCTATACATATGAAATGTTAGCAATGTGTCTGAAGAAGTGTGCATGCACACAAAAGCTTATACCCAGTCTTAAACGTTGTTGGTTTAAATCAAAAGAGTTTCCAGCTCAACATTAGGAAGAACTTCCTGACCGTTAGAGCGATTCCTCAGTGGAACAGGCTTCCTGGGGAGGTGGTGGGCTCTCCTTCCTTGGAGGATTTTAAACAGAGGTTAGATGGCCATCTGACAGCAATGAAGAGCCTGTGAATTTAGGGGGAGGTATTTGTGAGTTTCCTGCATTGTGCAAGAGGTTGGACTAGATAACCCTGGAGGTCCCTTCCAACTCTATGATTCTATGGTCTTAAAGGTGCCACTGAACTCAAAATCTGTTCTACTGCTTCAGTCCAACACAGCTGCCCACCCAGATCTATGTAAGGTGAGCAGGAAATGATTATACAGTATAGTTAAGGTGTTTAACAGATTCGGGAGTCCAAGAGGAATTTGTTTGGATTCAGTCCTGGGGGAGAAACAGTGAAGGAAATAAATATGTCAGAATTGGAGACTGAAGTATCCCTAATTGTGGAGTGCTGGGAGTAATTAATTGAGACCCTGCCATCTGTCTCCTCTCAAGCATGGAGGCGACTTTATAGCCTCTTCTCCTTTGAAGTGGGGCAATGATCTCCCGTGCAGATTTATCTCCCCTGTCCCCAGACCAGAGAAACATATTCCAATTTCTACCATTTCATGACTTTACATTACAGTCTACTATTCTAGTCTATTATTCCAAATAAGAGATGAAACAAAACGACCCTTCTGGGGGATTGGTGAGAATACAGATGTTAGGGCTGAGGAAATTCTGTTTCTCTGTATCTGAAGAACGACACAAAAGCAGCATTAAACTTTGTTGGTCTAAAAGGCGCCCCAGGAGGACTCAAAACTTTGTTCTGCTGCTTCAGACCAACATGGCTACCCACCAGAATCAATCCAATTTCCTTGACGTGTAGCCTGAAAGAACCCACGATGCTCTGTTGGCTGCTTTGCAACGTTGAAGTTGGTCCCAGTAATTATGCTATTGTTATTCATTATGCTCCAAAAGGGGCTGGAAGGGAGCTAAAGAAAATGATAACTGGTTTCTACTAGGAGTGGGGGGGGGGGGGAATGAAGAGAAGTAGAGCTGGGCACTGGGACCCCTGGCTCCTACACCCCATACTTTCCCCCACACTCTTTGTGTATATTTGCCTGAATGCTAATGACCTCCAGAGGTGTGAGCACCTGCAGAATTCCTTTCTCTTCAGTCTTTGTTGTGCTGTTTGGCCTCTGCTTACCCCCTCTTTGTTATCATGTTGGGGAGGGGCTGTGTGGAAGAGCGGGGACTTCCTTGGCACTAACCTCCTTTCAAGTACTAACCAGAGCCAGCCAACCCTGCTTAGTTGCCAAGGTCTGATGGGATTAGGCTAGCCTTGGCCATCCTGGTCAGGGGAAGAGACAAACAGGCTTGCCATTGCCTTTCATTGCCAGTTTGGTGTAGTGGTTAAGCAGGTGGCCTCTTATCCGGGAGAACCGGGTTCGATTCCCCGCTCCTCCACGTGCAGCTTCTGGAATGGCCTTGGGTCAGCCGTAGCTCTCGTAGGAGTTGTCCTTGAAAGGGCAGCTAATGTAAGAGCTCTCTCAGCCCCAGCTACCCCACAGGGTGTCTGTCGTGGGGGAGGAAGGTGAAGGAGATTGTGACTGCTCTGAGATTCAGAGTATAGGGCATGTTATAAATCCAATTTCTTCTTCCTCCGCATAGCACCCTGGACTTCCTTGGTGGTCTCCCATCAAAGTGCTAAACCCTGCTTGGATTCCCACATCTGACAAACTCCTGCAAAGCTGAGCTGTTGGAGGGTGTTATGCCTGCATATACATCAAGGTAAAGCTTTTTGCTAGTGTTGGCTGGGAAACACCTGAATGAATGGACTCCTCCTTTTTGGTACAGTATAGGACTTGAACCCGACTTGAACCCGACTCTCCCTAGGCCACATCCAGCTCTGTCCCTTAAGCTATTGTAGTTGTCTTGCTTTTTTGCTCTGGCCTCCTTGTGCATGCTGCACAGGCTCTATCTGTACACCCCCTCACTTTGTTGTATGAGATGGTTTGGACCAGGGATGTCAAACGTGCAGCCCATGGGCTGAATCAGGCCTCCAGAGAACATAAGAGAAGTCATGTTGGATTAAGCCAATGGCCCATCCAACAGAGGGCTCCTATCAGGCCCACGAGCGAGTCTGCTTCCTTCTCCCTCTTTCTTGGCTTCTTTCTGCGTCACTGCTTGCTTTGCCAGGATTTCTCAATTACACGGAAGCTACAGAGCAAAGCCTCTATTTTCCCCATAGTCTGAGGCTCCTCTCCTCGGGCGGAAGTGAGGGGAAGGGAGAGCTTGTGCTTATACTTTAGGCATGCTTTATTTCAGGCAGGGGGGGGGTTAAATAAAAAAAAGTCGTGTTTGTCTGTATCTATTATAAAGTAAAAATAACTTTGACACCCCTGGTTTAAACACTCAAAGTTAGCTTGCAAAATAGAACTACAAGGTAGTCACAGAAGAGGCATTTCTCCCCCCCCCCTTCAGTATTGTTGTTCAACATGCAGGTTTTATCAATTACAAGATTAAACCTCATAGGGCTTGTTGACTGAGACTGCAGTCCTCGGCGCATTTATTTGAAAACACAGCGTACTGATTCTGAGATGCCTAGGAATGGGCTGTAAAGATCTCTCTTATCATGCAGCTGCTCTGATAAGAGTTATGGCCATTTGGCTTTATTGGTGCTCAAGATATAGCCAATGGTTCTCTTTATGGCTGTTTTATGATGTGCGAGATTGTTGTCTTTATTGGACGCTGCTTGGGAGAGAGCATGCATTCAGAAAACCTTTCAGCAGATTTAAGACTAAAATTTGGTGGAACGTTTCAAGTCTTGGCAAAGCCATTATCCATGGCCTTTGCTTTCAGGGTTCCCTCCTCCGATCTGAAGAGCCCCGTGGAGCAGAATGGTAAAGCTGCAGTACTGCGGTCAGAACTCTCTGCTCAAGACCTGAGTTCGATCCCAGCAGAAGCTGGATTCAGGTAGTCGGCTTGAGGTTGACTCAGCCTTCCATCCTTCTGAGGTCAGTAAAATGAGTACCCAGCTTGCTGGGGGTGGGGGCAATGCAGATGACTGGGGAAGGCAATGGTAAACCACCCTGTAAAAAGTCTGTCGTGAAGACATCGTGATGCAACGTCACCCCCGAGTCGGAAAAGACTGGTGCTTGCACAGGGACTACCTTTACCTTTTAACCTCCAATTTGCTTTGTTTTCCCCCAAGCACAACCCAACATTTTTCTGAAGGAGATTCAGTATTGAATATTAATGATATTTTAGCTTCTGTGATTATCAGTGTTTTTCCCCTTTAAAAAGTGGAGTTTTACGTGCAGAGTTTACTGTATTTAAGGAAAAGGCTACAGCTGTTTCAAATTGATTCCCTCCACTTTTGTTACAAGGCTGACTTCATTGTTCTCTGCTTGTAGATATCGCAGGAAGACTGGCTTTTCTCTGCCAAGCCACCCTTCCTGCCCCCATGCTCCCCGTCTGGGCAGTGGCGGAGGGGGGATGCTTTGAGGGAAAACCAAATTATGAAGTGACCACACTTGAGAACGAGAAGCATTAAGAAAAAAAAACACAGTTTATTTAATGAAAAACTCGAAAAATAGGGGGACGGGGACAACAGACCCCGGGAATAAAATATGTCAAATACCAACAAAGGCTCCAAAATCCAATCCAGACAGAGATTCTGAATGTGGTTTTTGTTTTAGGAGTTTTGGGGCCTGCGATTCAAACAACAAAAAGAGAGTTTTAAACACAGTTACAAAAAAAAAATGAGATTATATACAAAACTCATATTTTATGTACAGTGGCTGACACACACAGAGAGACACAGAAGAGCACATGAAAATCCAGAGAATCTGAATTAGATGAAAAACGTTCCAGAATGTGCATATCCACACAGCAAAACAGGAGACACAACGGCCCTGGGCTGGACCTTACTTACTGTAACAGTCAAGACAGAAAACTAGTGATGAGGCAAGGTGTGCGCTTGGAATGTGCAAAAGCAATGGGCAAAGATCTTAAAGAGTCCTGTGGGGCGTCTCCCACTGAGCTGTTCCTCCCCTACACACACCCATGGGCATCATTTCCTCTTTGGTAGAATCTTTCAAGTGGCAGGTATGGAGACACAGGAAATGTGGCTTGGGCTTCAAGGGCTCAAGGAGTGGTCGAAACACAAACGGCTAAGTCACTGACCCCTACTCTAGACCACGTCCTTCGCAGAGGCTACCTGAAGCCTGGGGACACAAAGCATGAAGTGGAATAGGAGAAACACCGATCCAACCGCTCGAGCCTCCTTTCTCGGAGGAAAGGCGCAGCGGACTCCTGCCGGGCCAGTCTGCCTCTGGAGTGGTGTGATGGCAGCAAGAGAATTCACAGTCGGGATCCTCATTCTTGCACAAACGTAACACGAGGAAGCGCGCATTTGATGGGACCAGACCCACCCCCCAAGGGTTTCGGGAGGACACGTGAGCAGGCACACGCAGGGCCAAAGCAAACAGCTGCCGGGTTTCTGACTCCAAGCTCTTTGGGCAAGTCCCCTCCCCACAAGCAAAGAGACACAGAAAGCGGCAGGGATGGGGTGTGTGCTAAGGCTGGCAAACTGCGTAAAAAAAAATGTGAGAGGAGGAAAATGTCAAGTGACAAATTGCAGAGACAGGATTCTTGGTCTCTGCCAGGGTTTTTTTTGTAGCAGGAACTCCTTTGCATATTAGGCCACACCCCTCTTCTGTAACCAATCTTTCAAGAGCTTACAGGGCTCTTAGTACAGGGCCCACTGTAAGCTCTTGGAGGATTGGCTACATCAGGGACATGTGGCCTAATATGCAAAGGAGTTCCTGCTACAAAAAAAAGCCCTGATCCCCGCTATGAATGAGAGCGCAGCCAGCCGGAGTCCTTTGCAAGAGCAGGAATCTAAACAGCCAGGCCACAAAGACTGACAGAGCAGGCAGCACAGCTGACCCGTGTGAGGAAGCCCTGAAGCGGCTTGACAAATGAGCATAGGAACGGTCCCCTGTGTACTTCTGCAGGAGGCTGGCATGGGTGTGAAGACACAGACCGGCCAAGGGCAAAAACGACCCAGGGGAGCTAAAGAGACCTGGACCTCGGAGGAAACGTTGCTGGTCATTCACGTCAAGCTCCCCACCCCCCACCCCTTGCACAGCTTGTGACCCAGAATGCCAGACATGGATTGTGGTCCAACAGATGCTGGGCAGTCCCCAATTTCTGCATCCCTAAGCAAGCGGCAGCAAAAGGAAATACTGGGGGTTATCACGCTTCAAGCGGGTTGCTAGGCAGAGCTGGTGGGCAGCGCTGGGCGTAGGGTGGATCACGACTCGCGCAGGCTCGAAGGCAAGGGAGCCGCTCTCAAGAAATTCATTTGGATGTGGAAAAAGAAAAAGCCTGAGGATAATTTTTTTTAAAAACCACGCTCTGGCAAAGCACCAAGGAATTATGGGCGCTGGCTATGCAGGGAAGCAGGTGAGGAACTCAGTTTCGCTGTGAGCTTTGGAATGTCTCCACACACACACACACACACACGCAACAGACAGGCATCATTGGAGGGTTTGCTTCCAACCACTGCTCTGGAACCACTGGGTGAAGAATAGCATCGCTTGCATCAAGGGGAAGAAGAAAAACCTATTCAGCGAACCGATTAATGCAAAGACAACATTACTGCGGAGCAGACGGGGGGGAGGAAGATAAGATTCCAAGTTGTGCTTATTGAAGGACCCCCCTGCTCTAGATGCACGCACAAGCAGCACACAAGTCTTCACGCGGAGGAGCCAGCTGCCTCAAGCCCCCCCCCCCCCCCCCAGGGATAACTGACATACCAGAATGTTGCAGGAGGGATTTCTTCAGTATTCAAACATCAATGGGGAGGAGGGGACCTCATTCAAGGCAGAAGATAGACTACATGCCAAAGCCTATTCCATGGGATGGGGAGTTCAAGGAGAAGAGCCCCAAGGTCAGTTTCATATGGAGGGTTGAGAATGTCAGCTGGGATCCAAGGAGAATGTGAGAGTCTGACTGGCAAAGCTGTGCCGTGGAGCTTAAACTCCGGTGGGCGGCAGGAACCACGGCTGCGATCGCATGCACCAAAATAATGCACTTTCAATCCATTCCCAATGCATTTTTCAATTGGAGTTTGCCAGTTCACACAGTAAAATCCAGTTGGGAAGTGCATCAAAAGTGGATTGAAAGTGCATTGTCTAGCGTGTGTGATCGCAGCCGGCGAGAAGAAATGTTTAAAGCAGCCTATGGGCTAATCTGCAGCCACCGAGACGTCTCATCGAGGGGAAAAAGATCTACTCGCTTTGAAACAAAATGGAGGTGGGCTGGTGCCCGGCCTCTTGGTCAAAACAAACAGCTGAAGAAGGCAAGGTCTGGTCTGAAGGAGAAAGTTTAAAGGAGGGGGGAAGTCGAGGGAGAAGAGAGCATCACCCAAGGGCCATCGGTTGTTCCTTTCCGCTCTGCCTTCTGACTGCAAAGCCTACTGCGCCGCCTCTTCTGCCCCTAACAGCTCGGAAACTGACAAAGTCACTTTCAGGTATGCAAGGCTCTGCCCCAGCTACACAGGACCGCATCTTCGGACCCTGGAAAAAGAGAATCAGAAACAGAGTGGCCAGGCTGTGTGCCCCATGTTTCCCGTCAAAGCCATTCCCGGCTGCACTGAGAGCATTTAGCCCTTTGAAGCTTTGTGGCCCACAGCCGCTTCCTCATCTGGCGAACCAGACCGACCATGTGGCTTCAAGAAGTACATTAAAGAAGACTGATCCACGTGCGCCCTGTCAAAGGCTGGGGCTTGCTTATTGCTGGTCAGAAACAGGAAAGATCTCGGCACACTTTCCGGAGCTAGAACACTTGCATGCCCCTGATGGCAAAAGTTTGGAAGATCGAGGAGTTGCAGGGATGTCCTTCTGTGTCCTCGCAAGCCACCTTCGGGAAGCGTTGCTGTTCTTTGTTTCAAAAAGCACAAGACCTATTAAGCGACAAAAAGCAGCGATGCTCAGGCATGGGCAGTGGGGAGCGGGCGGTGTCTGGGGAAAAAAGCTCTCATCAAGCACACAAAAACAGCCTTTGGTGTGCTACAGAGAAACAGCCCCCCACCCTCCAACCCGCCTGCTTCCAAAGACCACAACCCATTCTGCATCCCTGAATCTCTATCAAACGGGCCGTCGTGAGGCTGAGGTCCAAACCCCCATGCAGATTTTCTTGAAGGAGGAATTCTCAGGGCAGAGAATGCTCCCTTCCCGTATGACAGCAGGCCCTTGGGAGGGAAAGGCTTGTTTGGCAAGGTCTGTAGCTTTCAGTATGGCACAGACGGCCCGCCCGCCCCCACCCCGAAGAGCCAGGGACGCAGACCCTGCCTGTTTAAAAAAATAAATCCTAAAAAGATGGGACTGGCTGCAGCCTCCCCACCTTAGAAACGGTAGAGGTTGAGAGTCTGCGGTTCCTGCAGGGGATGCACTTGTCACACGCAAAGCTGCCTCAAAGCACTCAGTAGGTTAAAAGGGGGAGGGGGGGGAAGTTGAAGTCTGAGACTTCTGAAAGGCGGCTTGGGAGTTGCGTGAGGCACATCCCTCGTCGCATGGGGCACACGTTAATGCTTCGTGTTTGTTGGGCAACGTTCTCCTCCTGCCCAAAGCGGTGGACAATCTCCCCCTCCCCTCCCCATGCTCCCCTGTCACGCCGCACTAGCGATTGGGGCCTCCCCTGGAAAGTGCCTCTTGTTTGCAAGAGACTAGGCCGGATCTCCTCGCACGACGCTTTGCAGGGAAGGAGCAGTTATCCCAATTACTCAGTTTGAAAAACTATTGTGAGGATTACTACAAGCACAGAACGCCAAACAGGCACATCTGCCTGTTTAGGTCCACTTCTGGTCCTACGTCTTCAACTTTTCCTCCTCTGGGTGAGGAGTGGGAAGCCTCACGGGAATGGGTTAAGGCTCCTTCCAGCAGCCTGGCGCTTTCTACCCAGCAGCAGGGGCACAAGGAGGGGGAATAAAGGCTAAGTCCGAGTTGAGTCTCAGAAATAAAACTGCCTTCATGGCCTCTGCAAGCTTTATGCTTCTGGAAAGGCTGAATTTGAAAAGGAGAGCTTTTGAGAGAGAGGGAGAGAGAGAGAGAGAGAGAGAGAGAGAGACAGCGCGCGCATGTGTGTGTTTGGTGTCGCTCTCCCTTGGCTCAGCAAAGCTAGAACGCAGAAAAAAAACGATGATATTTGAAGGTGGATGTTTCATGTACTGCAACTTCCCTAAGACATTCTTCAAGAACACACAGATGCACCGGCTCAGGGGAGGGAGTGTGCGTGGTGGACATAGAATCCAAGCCTCTGGGGGGGGGGTCCGTTCCCAAGACACGATTCGCTCAACACAAGTGGAGGCTGGACAACCAACGACACGACGTGGCAGCAGACATGAGAAAGCAGTCGGCGGCAGCTCCTGGGCCGGAGGCAAAAAACGCAGCGTCTCTGTTGGCACCAGAGCCCGGTCCCTCCCTGAGGAGACCGGATCGACACACAGCAATGTAACACAGGTGAAGTGACCGCGGGACGGCGCTGGTTTGGTGGATGGTTCGGACAGACGTGACGCCACCTTGTGGCGGGGCGATGAGGACGCGGGAGGGGGCGGCCCTGTCGCCGCCATCAGGCTGGCTTGGAGCCAAAGAGTCCGACGGGGAAGTGCTTCACATGAGTGGGCCACTGGGCGGCTAGCTGGAAAAACTTGATGTCGCTCCATTCCACTCCATCGATGGAAACTAGAAGGGAACGGAAAGAGAATTCAGAAAAAGAAGCCTGCTGGCTGAGAATTCACTTCACACCTGGCTTAGTTTGCGCCAAACACTCAAAAGATCTGGTTTCAAAGGCAACACGCACATGAAAAAACTCTAGTTCAGCTAGGAAGATGGCAATATCATAGAATCATAGAGTTGGAAGGGACCTCCAGGGTCATCTAGTCCCACCATCCCACCACACACACACACACACAATGCAGGAAAATCACAAATACCTCCCCCTAAATTCACAGGATCTTCACTGCTGTCAGATGGCCATCTAGTCTCTGTTTAAAAACCTCCAAGGTAGGAGAGCCCACCACCTCCCGAGGAAGCCTCTTTCACTGAGGAACCGCTCTAACGGTCAGAAAGTTCTTCCTAATGTTGAACCGGAAACTCTTCTGATTTAATTTCAGCCCATAGGTTCTGGTCCTACCTTCTGGGGCCACAGAAAACAATTCCACATCATCCTCTATATGACAGCCCTTCAAATACTTGAGGATGGTGATCCTATCACCTCTCAGCTGCCTCCTCTCCAGGCTAAACATGCCCAGCTCCTCCAACCTTTCTTCGTAGGACTTGGTCTCCAGACCCCTCAAGACTATTCTAAGATGCAGCCTTCCATGTAGCCAAATCTTCTTTGGTGTTTTTCCTTGGCTTGGTTTTGGATCCCACTCTTCCACACTGGCCACACATCATATTTATACCCAGGATATTCCCGCCAGGGCACCTGGTCTTCGTTCCCAGACCGAAGGGGTTACCTTTCAGCATGGTCTGCTGCTGCTTTGCGGAGCAGATTAGCCGACTGATCCCATCGATCATTTGGCTCTTGGAATCCACCTCCCTCTCTTTGGGTTTCTTGCTCAGGAAAATGGTGGGAACTAGAAAAGAAGAAGAACCTGATGGGTGAAGATGCCTCATTTTTACAAGGAAAAAGTGTAAGGATGAAAACAGGCAGGGAAAACACTCCCTACCGCTCCCTATAGCCTCTAATGCTGCACAACATCCAAGAGTACAGCTGTGGAACCAAATGCCACACAAAGGCTAGGCAAGTGGAAACCCGAAAAAGAGCCTTCTTGGTCATGGCACCAGAACTAGGAACTCCCTGAAGGGAGATTTGCCTGTCTCCCTCCATCATTGACTTCTGCAAGCATGTGAAGATTTTTTGTTTGCTTTGTTTGCCATGCCCTCAGTAAACTTTTACTGGTCCTCCTCCCTGGTTGCGCTGTGTTTGTTTGTCTATATGTTTTTACTATATTGTTTGGTATTTCACAGATACGTTTTAAATGCTATTTTGTGTTTGAGGCCTCAGGGACCCTTTTTGGGTGGAAAGGCGGAATATAAATGTTTTAAATAAAAGATGGCGGTCAGTTCCGTCTGCAAGAAGGAGACAGCCGATATCCATTTTTGTTCCCTTGTCAGCCTAGATAGTTCTGCCTTTGGCTTGGGCTGCTGCCATCAAGGCTCCGCCCCTTTCCTCTGGCCACCCCGTCCACAACAACTCACCTTTCTTATTCTTCTCTTTGGTGACAACGGTCATGGCCATGGTCCCAGAGGGCTGGGTTTCCCCGCTGTTTGGAAGCCGTGACACCTGCACTGAGCGGAAGACGCTCTTGAGCGTGTTTTTGGAACTGGCATCCTTCTTTTCCCCTTCCTTCTTCTTTTCGATGGGCTGAGCAAGCCAATAGTCCACCTGCAACCCAATGACATCACCGTAGGGGCTATTGGGGGACCTGCAACGGGGAAGAGAAGGAGGGGAGAGAGTGTGAATGAAAGCTTTGTATGGCAAAGAGCCCCTTAAGCTCCTAGTGGGAAGGTGACCTGGCCAAAGAGGAGACAGAAACTGAGGTGCTGCTGTTTGCATTCCTGCCCACCCGAGCCTGACAAGCTCGTGGAAAGGCAGCTTCGGCATTTCTGATCAGGAAAGGTCATAGACTCTCCTGAAATGTAGGAGCTGCCCTTGTTCAGAAAAGCTTGTGCTATTATGTATCATCATCGTAATTATTGAAACAACATTACTATTTTAACTCAAAATGCTACTATTTTAACTCAAAATGCTACTATTTTAACTCGCTCTGGTTTGTTTCATACTTGATGTTAATGTTAATTTTACTGTTGAATTTCCATTTCTTGTTATTTAGTCATGATTCTGTGTAACCTACCATGAGCCCTTTTGTGGGGAGGGCGAGATAGAAATTAACAAACTTTATTTAGAATTGTTCCTGGAGTTGGGAAATGTAGAAAGGTTCCTGAGTTGGCAAGAAGGGAAGCAATTAGGTCAGGACAATTCCCCTCTTTCCTCACTGAAGGAGGAAAAGAGATCCATTGGGGGTCAGAAGGTCTGCTGCAATGATGACAAGACTTGTTGGAAGTCACACGACAGGCTGTTGACCAATGTTCCCTCTAAGCTGCAGAGTCTTGTGAGCAAGAATTCTACTTTGTGAGCATAAATTATTGTGCCCTGGGGCCTGAGCTAATTTTTCCTGAGCTGAGACAAAAATGTGTGAGCTGGAGGCAAAAAATCTGTGAGCTAGCTCACGCTAACTCAGCTTATAGGGAACACTGGTGTTGACACGGCTTTTGACTCAGCCCTGCCTTAAAATGGCCTTCAGGCAATTGCTCGCCCGAGTCCTACACGGCTTTCTCAACCTTGGCCTTTGGAATGAGGAGGAGACAGCAGCATGTCTGCTCATTCCCGGCGTGTGGAAGCCCACAGCACTGACACCTGCCCTGAGCCCTCAGCACTCGTTACGACTCTCCCCAAAGAGCATGGGAAGGCCCCTCTTCTCCTGGCGGGTCCGAAGCCTCCCTCGCCCAGTTGCTCAAGACTTACCCCATGACCGCCAGCCCGCTTGTCATAGAGGGAGACGACGGAGGAGTGGCAGTGACGTCCCTGGCGAGGCCGGAGGTTGAGGGGGGAGAAGTGGACGGGACCGTGAGGCTGATGACGGGAGTGTCGTCTCCTTCGCCTACAAAGGAAGGAGAGCACGAGGCTTTGGCCGGGAAGGACAAAGAGGAGACATGTTCTTATAGCTCACAGCCACTTCGTTGTTTACATCAAACAACATCAGCACCCAGCCTCTCCATCGGGGCCTTTTGGTATCAGGAGCGCACATGCAGGTGCAAATGAAGAAAGGAAGCAAGGCTTTCCAAACCTGTAATATCTGGGACATGGCTCCTCCATCCCTCCAAACTGAAAATTGGAGTCCCACCTCATTCTTACATTAAACACTCATACCTATACAACCTTGTGATCAACTACCAGAGCAATAGGCAAGCGTTCCTCACAGTTCTCTGTGTGTGGAGTGCCATGAAGTCATGGCTGACTTACGGCGACCTCGTCGTAGGGTGTCCAAGGCAAGAGAAGTTCAGAGGTGGTTCCACCATTGCCTGCCTCTGCGTCACAACCCTGGTATTCCTCCCCTCCAGATACTGACCAGGGTTGACCCTGCTTAGCTTCTGAGACCTGATAAGATCATGCTAGTCTGAGCCAGCCAGCCAGGTCAGGGCAGATCAGTGATAGCCAAAGATAAGACTGCCAGACTGCCGCAGGGTGGCCCATGTCCGCTTTTTCCTAACCGTTCAGAGTTCTGTGACTGCACAGTGTGTGTTCTGGGCCACACAACACTCCAGCCCCCACTGCAGTAGCACTCTGCTGCTCCCCCTGCACGCAATTTGAGACACTTGTAGCTCTAGCACAGTAGGGAAGTGCAAGTTTTTCCTTTCTTGCAAGGCAGAGCCGACTGTTTCCAGATCAATCCTAGCTAAATTGCCCTGTTTCGCACTCAGGAGAAAGCAGTTTAAAATCCAGATGGGTTCATAAGAACCTGCAGTGCACCAAGCCACGCAGTTAAATCGTACCTGTAGCTGCAGGAGAATCTTCGATGAGGCCCACTTTAACCACCTGAAACGCAGGGAGGGGAAATCAACAGGGAAAGCCTTTCAGAACAAATCATGGCAAATAATTTATGGACAAGGCAGAAATGAAAACCCCAGCCCTTCCTATGGCAGGCGACTTGATCTGATTCTTTCCTCTTTCCTTGTATGTGTGTGTGTGTGTGTATACATAAATATATATATAAAAATAAATAAAAATCAGGGGTCACTTTGTAGAAAAACAGATGATGGAGCTCATTAGCATATGCCACCCACCCTCCCCCCAGCCAAAAGCAACCCAATGCAAGAAAGGAAAGTCCTGTGTGAGCAAGGCCTGCTTCGGCTGGCTAGAGATTGCCTGGGGCTCTCCTAGGTCACTCCCCCCCCCCGCCCCCGCCACCACAGTGAAAAGGCCAGCAAGCCACCCACTGCCCAAAGTCACATAAGAAGTGGAGAAAGGGTGATGCAGACTTAATGAGGGCTGCTGGGGGGGTGGCAAAGCTCCTGGTGGCTGGCTGCCCGCTCTCCTAATCCAGGGATTGTTATGCAGCTGCACCTACTGTTCAGTGGACAAGGTAGGTGGGGAGGGGGAACCCTCAGAAAGGTTCAGGAGCTGCACTCCTGGGAGCTCCTGCTGAATTCAAGGCCTGTATGTAATCATCAACGAGTGCAATCAAAGTGGTTTACACAACAAAGACAATTAGAACATCACAAAGCAAAAGAGCTGTTTATGAACGGACCTAACACCAGGCACAACAAAGAAGAGCCTCAGCAACAGCGGGTGAGAGGTGACCCTTAAGAGGGAGAGTCAGGGGGCGCTCAGCTGAAATGGGACCCTTTCTGTATTATAATGAAAATACAGCACACATTGTACGTCTTCCTGCTGTGGGCTAGTTTTCCCAATCTGTGCTTCATCAGTCCTGTATTCACTTGCAACTGTCCGAGACTCTGCAGCCGGAACCAAAGAACTTTGCATAGCTGAAGGCTGGGACCTGCAGGCTCATTAAGTTACATTCAACAACAGCTCTTGTGATTGACAGCCAAAATGAGGCATCTGAATTGGTCAGGCCTAGGATAAATCTCAGGACCCCCTGGCACTCTGCCCTCCACGTAGCTGCCCAATGCCCTTCAGGCTCCAGTACAAATCCAGCCTCTAAAGACCAGTCTCAAAAATGTTTGGCGTGAAGGAAGAGGCCTCAGTGTGCTCTGGCTTGCCCAGTCCTGACTCACTATCAACAGTGTTAAAGTTTCCTTGCAAACAGCAGAAGCACCTTTCTTCAGTCGCCTTTTCCACGCAGAGCTAATTCACGCTTTTAAAAGAAGCATGTTTTTTCTAGGCCTTTCTTTGCTTTCTTATTGGGCACTTAAATGAACCCTGGGAACCTAATGGTACTGCGCTTTATGCCCACCACTAAATTCCACAACTGGCAATGACAGATCCTTGCCTTAAAGACTAACAAAATTTGTGATCCGGTATGAGCTTTCGTGAGTCACTGCTCACTTCTGAAGTGAACAGCTCATACCCTGCTATAAATTCTGTTATTCTTTAAGGCGCTACTGGACTTTTGCTCTCTTTTAAAGCTATAGATATCCATCTAGAAGAAGAAGATGACGACTTCAATTTTATACCCCGCCCTTCTCTCTGAATCAGAGACTCAGAGCAGCTTACAATCTCCCTGTGAGGTGGGTGAGAGGGCTCTCACAAGCAGCTGCCCTTTCAAGGACAACTCCTATAAGAGCTATGGCTGACCTAAGGCCATTCCAGCAGCTGAAAGCAGAAGAGTGGGGAATCAAACCCAGTTCTCCCAGATAAGAGTTGGCGCACTTAACCACTACACCAAACTGGCTCTCCTCGAGCCATGCCTGTAACTGTGCTCTAAATTCAGACCACAGTCAAAGATAGAACAAATCTCCCATGTCAGACAAGTGGGGGTAAACCCTAATCACTCAGACAATGACTTCAGGCTTCTCTTTTTTGGTGGCAAGATACAGCCAATCCCATGGGTTTTCAAGACAAGAGACAACCAGAGATGGTTTGCCATCGCCTGCCTCTGCACAGCGACCTTGGATTTCCTTGGAGGTCTCCCATCCAAACATTAACGAGGGCCGACCCGGTTTAGCTTCCGAGATCTGGCTAGCCCAGGCCATCCAGGTCAGGCTACAGGCCTCTCTATTCAAGGTCATGCTCTAAGAGTTACCCAGAAGTCTGCAGGGCAAAGTCATAAAAAGAAGACCAAGGTCTACTTGCTGACATACCCAAAGGCTAAAAAAAGGGATTTTGTTTTGTTTCAAAAGCTCTCAAGCTGCCCTACTTTGTTTAAAAACTGCATACCCCTTTACTTTCCTCGTGTAAATGACACAGGGCTTTGAGAGCATTCCATAGATTAATGCATCTGAGGTTTCCCCTTAATTGGCTGTCATTGCATCTGCGGCTCCAGTGTGCACTCCTGGGACACAGCAATGCTGAGTCATCCCCTTCCTGCCTGGCTCAGGTTGACTCAGATTTCCCCACTGCTGGGGTTTTGGTTTTTGGTTTTTTACAGTTCAGGGCTGCTACTTTTTTTTGGTACAAAAAAAAAATTACTGTTTTTCTTCCTGCTGGGCAAGCTAATTCCTTTGCAGAGAAAGAGTGGCCCCAAGCGGCTGGCACGATCTACATTTATCTTGCAGTCGTGCCACTGAGCTGCAGAAACACCGTCCCCGTCCCCCCTTAAAAACCAGGAATGTCCTTTGCATCATGTCTCTTGTGAAACAATATAGGAGGGGAGAGGCTTGGCGTGATGGCAAGCAGTTTGGGTGCTGGGGGAATGGGAGGATAAAATACTTTTTTTCTGGCTTTATAAATGAATTTTCCTTAGGCAGAATTTACCTTTTTTTGGGGGGGGGGAAATGGTGATGACCAGGGCTTTTTTTTTGTAGCAGGAACTCCTTTGCATATTAGGCCACACACCCCTGATGTAGCCAATCCTCCTGGAGCTTATAGGCAGAGCCGGAGTGTGGGAGTAGGCGGGATAGGTGGCTGCCTAGGGCACCACTGGGCGCCCCTCTCTCCCCTGATGAGCCAGGCCAGAGCTTGCGCACAGGAATGCAGTACGCAAGCGTCAGCTCTCCCTGCCCCCGATCACGCTTCCTGCAAAGCACAAAGCCTGAGCACGGCCAGGGCTTGCTTACCGCCCTCCTCGCCCCTGGCCTGCCTGATGATGTCACTTTTGGTGACATCATCGTGCCGTGCGTGCAATTTTGTTTCCCAAGGGAGCAACCGGGAAGGGGGGTGTGTGTTGTGCAGGGGTCTGCCTTCAGTGGTAGTACTGTAAGCATGGCCAGCACTAGGGATTCTAAGAGCCCTGCAAGCTCTTGGAGGATTGGCTACATCATATATGTGGCCTAATAAGCAAAGGAGTTCCTGCTACAAAAAAAGCCCCGGTGACGACAAAAACAAAACAAAACACACACACCGCGGTCAGCAGAGGGGCTTCGGGAGCACAGATCCTACTCCCCAGAAACAGCAAAAACTGAGATGAACAAGTGAAGCTGCCTTATACTGAGTCAGACCTTCAGTCCATCCAGCTCAGCCTTATCCTCTTAGACTGGCAGTGGCCCTCCAGGGTGTCTTTCACATCACCTACCACCTGATCTCCTTTAACTGGAGATGCGAAGGATTAGAACCTGGGACCTTCTGCATGCCAAGCAGAGGCTCTGCCGCTGAGCCACATCCCTTCTCTTCTTTCAGTCACCCGTGGCACTAGGTACGGGGAAGTTTCTTCCATGTGCCACTCACTCACTCAACTCCCAAATGAGGAGCAGAGAGAAGCAAACAAGGCAATGTTGGGACAATGGAACTGGAAAGATGACTGTTTCAGAAACAGAGGGAAGCTGCGCAGGGGCCTTCTTTTTGCCGCTCAACGAAGGGCAGAGGTTCCGTTTACATGAATGTTTTATGGCTCCTGCAAGGCAAACTGTAAGGGTATAAGAGTGCTTACAGAAGAAAAGGGAGTCAGTGCTATGAACCATCTGGGTTGCACTGGCCCACTGCACTGCTAGTGTTTCAGACTCTTTACTGCTAGATTCCAAGGAAGAAGAAGAAGAAGATATTGGATTTATATCCCACCCTCTACTCCGAATTCCAGAGTCTCAGAGCAGCTCACAATCTCTTTTATCTTCCTCCCCCACAACAGACACCCTGTGAGGTGGGTGGGGCTGAGAGGACTCTCACAGCAGCTGCCCTTTCAAGGACAACCTCTGCCAGAGCTATGGCTGACCCAAGGCCATGCTAGCAGGTGCAAGTGGAGGAGTGGGGAATCAAACCCGGTTCTCCTACATAGAAGTCCGCACACTTAACCACTACACCAAACTGGCTCTCAGGAAGAAAAGAAAGGGAGCAAAAAAGCAAACACCCAACAGAGAGTCAGCAACCCCAGGCAGATCTCGCACTTATGTCACTGTGGGCTCTCTTTTAATCAGGTTTGGAAGTTACACCTGAATACCTAAATCAGGTGTGTCAAATATGTGGCCCAGGGGGCCAAATCAGACCCCAGAAGGTTCCAATCAGGCCTGCGAGCAAGTCTTTCTTCTCCCTCTCTCTTGCTTCCTTCTGTGTCACAGCTTGCTTTGCCAGGCTTGCTCAATCACACAGAAGCTACAGAGCAAAGCTTCTGTTTTTCCCATTGTCTGAGGCTCCTCCCTTGGGGAGGAAGAGCTTGCTTTGCTAGGCTCTCTCAATTGCATAGCAGAGCTACTGAGCCAAGCTTTCTTTCCTTGTAATGGCTGAAGCTCCACCTCCTCCTCATCTCCCGGGGAGACAGGGAAAGAGCCAGAGCTTCCTTTGCCCATTTCCCTCAATCACACAGGAGAGATACAAAATCTATAATTGTGTTTGTCTGCGTCCTTTATAAAGTTTATATCTCTGCTACCTGGCATAACATTTTATAACACACGTGGCCCAGCTCGACAAGGACTCATTTATGTCAGATCCGACAAATGAGTTCAACACCCTTGATCTAACTGGTGGCTAAAGTCTGGTCATAAACCAGCATGTGAAACCCAAATCTCAAGCGGACACACTGATCGTGGGTTGCGTTTGATGCACCAAAGTGTCGGATCTGCAGGAGTGCACAGAGAGTAAACCACAGCTCTGGCAATTTCCCTGCCCTTCTACTTACACAGGTAACACGCAGATGAACCAGCCAATGTCTCGCTTTGCCTGGCTTCAGGGAAAGCCAAGCAAGTATTTATTTATTTTTTAAGAGTCAAGCTGATAGGAGAGGCCATTGGGAGGCGACCGACGCAGGATGCCCTGCTTTCGGTTGTTTGCGGCCTCGCTGCTCTTCAGCAGCTGGGCTCTGGCTAGGCTTCCTGCCAAGCCCGTAATAAAAAGTGCTCGATCCAGAAAGCTAAATTTAGCACTGGCAAACGGAATCTGATTTAATGTTATTACATCTGAATTTTGGCCGCCAACTCCGCTCCCCATCGGAGAGGGTGGTGGGAGTCATTTGTCAGAGCTGCCGTTCCCCGCAGCAGGTCACAAAGAAAGGTGACATTAATGCAAATAAGATGGCTCTTGGCAGTTCACTGGGATGCAGAATGTTCCAAAAAGGCAGCTTTTCCTTCCCTAATGCAAGCCCCTGTCCCAATACAGAGAGACCAGCGGCCTCGTGCATATAAAAACAAGGATACTGAGGAATGACAGGATTTCTGGTGTGTCTGATGAGATCACCAAGCATTTGTCATACAGATATATATAGAGATATAGCTATGCCTATATATATATATATAGATATAGATATATTGCCTGCAGCTCTCAGCAGATGGGCCCTTAAATGCGGCTTCCGTTCTCAACAACAAAATGAACAATTTCCAATAAAAAATGATAAACCAAGCAGTAATAAAATGGCAGAATAAAACAAAAAGCAGTGTTCAAACATCTCTTTTCACCCCAGGAAGTAGTTTTTTTTTAATCAGCAGTTAAGAAAACAAAAGATAAGGGAAAGGGCTGGTACCAGGCTACTTGCTGGGGAAGGCAGCTCCAAAGTCAACGGGCCACCACAGGAAAGGCCCCACCACAGAAGCCACCCAGAATAGAGATCCTGAAGGGACCGTGGCTCAGTGGTACAGCGTCGGTTTGGCATGCAGAAGGTCCTAAGTTCGATCCCTGGCATCTCCAGTTAAAACAAAACCATGCAGGAGGTGGTGTGAAAGACCTCTGCCAGAGACCCTGGAGAGCCACTGCCAGTCTGAGTAGACAAGGCCGACTTCGATGGACCGAGGGTACTGACTCAGCATAAGGCAACTTCATGTGTTCATGAGGGGTTCTTAAGAAGAAGAAGATATTGGATTTATATCCCACCCTCCACTCCGAACTTCTCAGTCTCAGAGCAGCTCACAATCGCCTTTACCTTCCTCCCCCACAACAGACACCCTGTGAGGTAGATGAAGATATTGGATTTATATCCCACCCTCCACTCCGAAGAGTCTCAGAGCGGCTCACAATCTCTTTACCTTCCTCCCCCACAACAGACACCCTGTGAGGTAGATGAAGATATTGGATTTATATCCCGCCCTCCACTCCAAAGAGTCTCAGATCGGCTCACGATCTCCTTTACCTTCCCCCCCACAACAGACACCCTGTGAGGTAGATGAAGATATTGGATTTATATCCCACCCTCCACTCCAAATCTCAGAGTGGCTCACAATCTCTTTACCTTCCTCCCCCACAACAGACACCCTGTGAGGTGGGTGGGGCTGAGAGGGCTCTCACAGCAGCTGCCCTTTCAAGGATAACCTCTGATAAGCTATGGCTGATCCAAGGCCATTCCAGCAGGTGCAAGTGGAGGAGTGGGTAATCAAACCCGGTTCTCCCAGATAAGAGTCCGCACACTTCACCACTACACCAAACTGGCTCTCTTAAGATGAGGGGAGGGATGGTGGCTCAGTGGTAAGAGCATCTGCTTGGTAAGCAGAGGTTCCCAGGTTCAATCCCTGGCATCTCCAACTATAAAGGGTCCAACTAGGCGTGAAAAACCTCAGTTTGAGACTCTGGAGAGAAGCCGCCAGGCTGAGTAGACAACACTGATGGACCGAGGGTCTGATTCAGTATAAGGCAGCTTCATATGTTCATAAATTCACCCTTGAACTTCAGAGGAAATTGTTAAGAAATAAATACTCTGGGGACAAAGCATTACACCTACTGATAAGGAGATGATCCTAAGGTATGATACCCTGGCAATGGGTTCCCTCTGAATGCAAGCCAGAGTAACACACACTTCCCTTCTGACAAATAGATGGATTTTATAGCCAAATTGATTTTTATTTTTTAAATACAACCCCATTCTTTCCAAACAAAGGAGTGAAATATTCAAGAAATGGAAATCCCTCTTACCCCAATGAAAGGAATGAACTTCTGGTAAGAATCTTCATCTTGGCTGGGGGTGGAGGGGGGGGAGAGAAAGAAAGCAGCAGTGAAAATCTGATCAGTGGGAAAGACAGAAGAGAAAAAACAAGCTATGAAAAGGGCAAGGGCTTCCCACGTTCGTTCCCATTTTAGCTTAATTAAGATGGGAGAAAATGAGCTGGAAAAGCAGCTTTGCCCTTACCTGTCACTAACGCCCATCAAGTGGCTTTTGTGCAGTCACGCACCGGCAGTGTTCCCTTTAAGCTGAGTTAGTGTGAGCTAGCTCACAGTTTTATACCCCCTGGCTCACTCATGTTTGTCTTAGCTCAGCAAAAATTACTCCAGAGCAAACTACTTTATGCAGTAGCTCTCAACTTTAATGCCAGTAGCTCACAAAGTAGAATTTTTGCTCACGAGACTCCGCAGCTTAGAGGGAACATTGCACACCGGATGTGCAGAAGCCACAACAGAGAAACTTTTAATTTAGCATCTTACACTCACACAAAAGAAACAGGCCTTTGCTTCCCCCCAATGGCTCTGAGAGGACCACTTCAGCCCCCTCCCTCCCAGAATTTTCAGCGACTGGCCTCACAAACAAAGCTTTAACGACTTGCTAAAAATTAAGGTTTCCCAGTCCAAGTACAAGAGCCCCGTGGCGCAGAGTGGTAAAATTGCAGTACTGCAGTCGGAGCCCTCCGCTCACAACCTGAGTTTGATCCCAGTGAAAGCTGGTTCAGGGAGCCAGCTCCAGGCTGACTCAGCCTTCCATCCTTCTGAGGTCAGTAAAATGAGTACCCAGTTTGCTGGGGGGAAAGTGTAGATGACTGGGGAAGGCAATGGCAAACCACCCTGTAAAAAAAGTCTGCCGTGAAAACGTTGTGAGAGCAACGTCACACCCCAGAGTCGAAAACGACTGGTGCTTGCACAGGGGACTACCTTTGCCTTTAATCCATGTACGCTTTTAATTCTGTATGTCCCAGCAGAGGACAAGCATTCGCTGTACATTGTAATGTAGTAGTTCTAAGGTAAGCAGCAAGCAGAACAAATTAGCACCGCTTAAAGCCAGGAATGACGACTGACTGGACTAGTTTGTGTTGGATTTTGTAAGATATTGGATTTATATCCCAACCTATACTCTGTATCTCAAGAGTCTCAGAGTGGTCACAATCTCTTTTACCTTCCCCACCCCACAAAAGACGCCCTGGGAGGTGAATGGGGCTGGGAGAGCTCTTGCAGCAGTTGCCCTTTCAATGACAACTCCTTGGCTGACCCAAGGCCATTCCAGCAGGTGGAAATGGAGGAGCGGCGACTACAAATAAGCTACAACAACAAATAAGAACATTTCATTGATGACATGGGGGTCCCCAACACTGAACAGGGATTCACTAGGGGTCCCCAACACTGTGCCCATGGGCACCTTGACGCCCAGCAACACCTTTCCTGGTGTCCACGAAGTGCTTTTAAAAAGTGGGTGGGGCCTCTATCCAGCAAGGCGTCTGATTGGCCACTGGAGATTTAATTGACTTTGCAGATTTTAAAGTGGCTGTTTTGGCAGCAGCTGTTGCCGCAGCTCAAGGGATCTTCACTGGGGGGGGGGGGCGGAAGGTTAAGCTGCAGCAGCCACTTCGTGGCTAACTGCACCTCCTGTGGCAGCCAATCCTGTGACTCTGCCCACCATGCTGCGTCAGAATTCCAAAGGTGCCCGCACAGGCTCAAAAAGCTCGGGGACCCCAATCTAGAAAAAAGAGCGCTTACAGCTTCCATGGAAATCTGGTTCTCGAACTATCTTGTGATGGGAAGGACAACAAAGCACGCTCAGTATCCTCCACTCTTCCCCTGGTCACAGAGTCACAAACTTTGCTCCAAGACCGTATTGGGGGGGGGGGGGGTGAGGGTTGTTCTGCTTTGTTTGGGGAAGGAAGAGGGCAGACGTTTGCAAGCAGCTTTGTGCAAACTATGCTCACAGTATGAGATGGGACAACCCTGCACCCGATGCTGTCCAGTGTCTACAGCTACGCTGCAAATAAGCACAGGTCCTGCTAACGTGACTCATCCTGTGTCAGCTTTTACTAGCCTTCCTGGCCAAGGCCGTGCAAGTTCAGCTCGCCCCTTTAAATCAGGCGTCAGAGAAAAAGGGACTCACAATTTGTGCTTGCAGGTCAGCATCGCCTCGGCTACTGGCAACTGGTGGGTGACGCTTGCTCCGCTCACGTACTGCATGATCCGGCCGACCACGTCGAAAGGCTCTGGAGAAGGACACAGCCCAAAAGGGAGAGGGGACGCTGAAGCCTCAGCATGCCAAAGGCCAGGAGAGGAAGAGATTCAGGCTCTCAAAGCCACGTGTGGCGCTGGAATTGGCCCAGAGGCCAAACGACCTTCATACTGGAGAGGTGATGACCTGGAAAGGAGGGCCAATGCCAGGGCTGGACTGGCCATTTCATTGACGCAGAAATTTCCCGGTGGGCCACAGTGACCAGGAGCAAGCCGAGTCAAAGCACGACAATTCTCCCAACACCTCGGGGCTGTTAGGCTCAGGCCTCTTATCACCAGGGCTTTTTTTTGCAGCAGGAACTCTTCTGCATATTAGGCCCTACCCCCCCCCCCCGATGTAGCCAATCGTCCTGGAGCTTACAGTAGACCCTCTACTAAGAGCCCTGTAAGCTCTTAGAGGATTGGCCACATCGGGGGGCGTGGCCTAATATGTAAAGGAGTTCCCGCTACAAAAAAAGGCTTGCTTATCAGCAAGTGTCATCTCCTGCATTGCGGCTGACTTGCAGGAGGAACCGATGGGTGAGCTAATACTCCTCATGGGTGCTGCTGAGGGGAGCAGCCCCTGAAGTGCTGGCCTGTGGCAACGCAGGGGGCCGCTCAGTTTGACTTCTTTCGGGTCCATTTCCACTTCCCAGCCAATGCATCAAGCTGCCGTACCAAAGTCAGATAGGCTGATGGACAACGTCGCTCAAGCAGAGAAAGTTCTCGTTTTAGCCCCTGCTAAACACTCCTTCTTTGAAGAAGACGACGACTGCAGTTTTATATCCTGCCCTTCCCTCTGAATCAGACTCAGAGTGCCTTACAATCTCCTATATCTTCTCCCCCCGCAACAGACACCCTATGAGGTGGGTGGGGCTGAGAGGGCTCTCACAGCAGCTGCCCTTTCAAGGACAGAGTCTCAGAGCGGCCGACAATCTCCTATATCTTATCCCCCCACAACAGACACCCTGTGAGGTGGGTGGGGCTGAGAGAGCTCCCACAGCAGCTGCCCTTTCCAGGACAACTCTTGCAAAGAGCTATGGCTGACCCAAGGCCATTCCAGCAGCTGCAAGTGGAGGAGTGGGGAATCAAACCCTGTTCTCCCAGGTAAGAGTCTGCACACTTAACCCCTACCCCAAACTGGCTCCCCCTTGGCTGGAAGTGACTGGAGCGAACCTGGGACCTTCTGCAGGCAGGGCAAGGGCTATATCCTCGGCGTATGGCTCCCCTTCCCCGGACAGAGGGGAAGCACACCAGGGGCAGAGACAGGTCTGCCAGCAGAAAAACGGGCCTCATCTTGATGCAGCAACCACTGCGAAGAGCCACTATCTTTTCCCAAACGTTCCCACCCCCCAACAAATACGGTTTATTGGCATGTTTGCTGCAGCAGTCGTCCCCAGCTGTGATTCACTGGGCACACGAGCTTCCAGTTTCCGGCGCAAGGTGCTTCTCCCCTTGTCAAGGCTTGCTCGGCTGATTCCAGCCGATCCTGTACTGCTTGTTTTCAAGTACCGCTAGCGGCGTTGTCCCGAGGAATCCTAGCTAGGAAGCTGAGACAGGACCACGCTTGCCAAGCTGGGGCACTGTGCTGAGCCTAAGACCCTGTGGGAATCTTGGCGACGTTTGCCTCTCATTTACATGAAACAGGCATAATCTGGCAAGAGGAAACTCAAGAGTTTTATCAAAGGGGTAGGGGGGCGTGTCTCTTTCTACCACGCACTGTATGCTCACCATCACCACCTCCTTACCTGCTACAGGGGGCTCAGCTTTACCAAAAACCTCTCTCCATGCAGAGTCCTGAAACATATTGCCGTATCTGCTGTCCACCGTGCCCATGTATTTTGCTACAGGGTGAGAACCTGGTGGGGGAAAGAGAGAAAGGTCTGTCTGCAAGTTCCCTTGGGAAGCCCTGTCAATCAAGCGCCATGATGAGGCAGGGAAATGGCTGCCAATCCAGCACAGCTTTCAGGGCCAGGAGCCATCCCTTCCTCAGCCGCAGAGCTGCAGGCATCCCAACCTTTCCTGGCCCCCCCTCCCCTTTATTTCACAGCACCATAAAGGAGAATCCTTATCCTGGTTTTCACAAGTGGGACTCTCCACCAGTTAAAGACTGGGATTAACGGTCTTAAATTAATTGGATTTAAATACTTCTTCCTACCGAAGTCTCAATCTCCCCAGATTTATTCTGCACATTGTTAACCACCGCAAATCATCAACAAAAGCTACCAATCACAATCAATGTCTTGCTTCCTTCAACTGTGGGACCAGAACCAAAACAGCCCCCAAACAAACAGGAGGCTCTTCAGATCTCAGAACTGCCAGTTCGAGAGCCGGTGTGATGATAGTGTCAGACAAGAATCCGAGAGACCCAGATTCGAATCCCTGCTCCGCCATGCAAGCTCGCTGGGGGGCCTTGGGCCAGTTGCACACACACTCAGCCTAATCTACCTTGCAGAGTTATGAGCACAGACTGGAGGAGAGGAGAAGGCGCAAGCCACCTTGGGTTCTCAATGAGGAGAAAGGAGAGGTATAAATGAAGGAAATAATTTTTTAAAAGAGCCAGAGTCGGTACAGTGAGAACACTACACTAGGGCAGAGAGATCTGGGTTCAAATCCAGCCATAAAGCTCACTGGTGGCCTGGGGCCTAACACTCACTCACTCTCAGCCTAAAGCCTTGCTGTGCAGGGGATGGAGGGCTAGAAATAAACAGGCAAATGAACAAACAAATAAATAAAGTGAGTGGGGAGAGACTTATGAACACTACCCTGAGTTCCCTGGAAGTAAAGCAGGGTTTTAAAAAAATGCATGAACAGATTAAAATTTCCCTGTCACTAACTGAAACTGGCACAACCAATCGAGGCTTGCAGCTCTGGGCAAGACCTCATCTCAGCGCGCAGAAGCGGCAGCTGCTCTCCACGGGACAGACAGAGACGGAGTGCAAAATGATGCTTCAAGCCTCAGAAGGAAACATCCAATGCATCAAGGTGGCTGACAACGCGCTGCTCTCCAGTGTGTTAACAGCTCTGAAAACGCACAGGGCAAAGGACTCTCTCTTCCTTGTCCTAGTAATACGGCAACTAGAGAAAAAAGACCGCGTCTTTTAAGCACGGATCCTCCACACTGGTCTACAGGAAAGCTAAACTCAAGTCCAGAAGCACCTTAGAGGCCAAAAAGATCTTCAGGGTATGACTTTTGAGAGCCTGAGCTTTGACTCTCAAAAGCTCCTACCTTGAAAACCTTGTTGGTCTCTAAGATGTTCCTGGATACGAATCTATCTCTTCTACTACAGACACACACACCTACTCTCCTATGCAAATACCTGTTTTATACAATTCTATCCTATCCTTCCTGAATCCAGGTCCCACTCCACTTACAGCTACAGCTGAAGAGAAAGAAACTGGGCTGTTAAGGAATGCCTGGCTCAGCCCTCCCCGCATCAACACTTTAAGCATTGTGACTCTTCACCACTATATATAATCCTTGGATTCCATGACAGAGGAGCCCTACGGCCATTTTGAAGGACCAGGGAAGACTGCGGTGTAAAACTTAAGGCAAAGACAGTCCCAGACAGTGAATGTGCTAAGTGGTTTTGCTCAGCCAGAACTTCCTTGGTTTGCTCGCCGCATCTCCAGGGACTTGTTCAAGATGGCCCCAAGATCAGAACAAAATTAAAATCAGGGCTTTTTTTTTTGCAGCAGGAGCTCCTTTGCATATTAGGCCACACACCCCTGATGTAGCCAACCCTCCTGGAGCTTACAGTTCTTAGTACAGTGCCTGCTGTTAGGAGTTCCTGCTACAAAAAAAGCCCTGATTAAAATCAAACCATTGCTAGCAACAAGTACAGTCATGACTGCCAACACAATAAAGCAGCATCTGCAGCAAAAAGAAAATCCATACCGCCAAGACCAGTCAAGTAAAGCAGGTAAACATAACCCTCGCCCCCCGCAAGAACAGATTAAAAAAACCACTATTAAAAAAATTAGAAAAAACCAACAGCATCAATGTCTTTTTGCTCTTCTGTGCAGATGTGGTGTGTCCTGAGGTCACTGAACACTTAAGCCGAACTGCAGACCCAGAGAGAGCGGCCTCATTACCTAGAGGGACGATGAGGAACCTCATGTAGCTCAGCCAGTCGGATGTCTTGTTGGCCAGCTGCTTCACAAAAAACCTCAAGATGGCGCTCAGGTAGCTCTGGCCACCCACGGACACCACCTTCACCGGACGTGGCATGGAGGAGTTGCAGTTGCAGCTGCAGGGAAAGAAAGCTGGGCTGTGAAGGACGCCTGGCTCAGCCCTCTCAGCACCGGCCTGTGCAAAAGCGGGAAGCCACTGCCTTTTAGAGCCAGGCCGGGCCAAATGCCAGGAGTCGGGCGGCAGGGACCTCTTGGCATCGAAAGCGAAACGTGAAATGCAGAGATGTACAGACGGAATCTACGGGCACTGCCGACACCACATGGCCTGGTACTCCCCCCCCCCTTATGCAAGAGGAATCACAGTGGGAAACCTTGACAGCCCTCGCTGCAGGTTCACAACAGTCACGCAGGCTCTTAAATACAGTCAGACCTTTCAAGGGGACCTTTAGCACTTCCTTTTAAAAAGCTCAGAAGGGTTTACGGGCACTCCCAATGGCTTCTCAGCCAGGCACTGATCAGGCCTTCAGCCGTTCTGCACTCAACAACACCACTTCGCCGAGTGCTCTGAGATACATTTCCCATGCCACTTAAATTTCCGCCTGATGTTACCGAGCAAGGTTGCCAGCTCTCCCGTTCCACTCTATTGAGAATGACCCCTTTCACTGCAGGGATGACAAAGCTCTCGTTTTCGTCCACCCTGTGTTACCACATTGAGCCCCGTATCTGTGAAGGGCCAGCAAGTCTAATGAACAAGCAGCGGATGCTCCTTTGGGGGCTACTGTCTGCACCGTCCAAATGCAGGGAAGCTGCAAGCTATCTGGCCCATATCTCCTCTCTACGCGTTGTGAGTCTACAACAGAAATAACAAAGATTGTGGATCTGTCTGCTTGCAAAAGGCGAATGGTCCACAAGCACAGTTATGACTGCGAACAGGAAGCAGAGGGAGGATTTAATTCTTCAACTCCCTACTTTGTTTTACTGCAATCTGTCTTCCCTGTCTCTTTATTAGCAGCTTAAAGAGAAAAGACAGGTTTTTAGAAAACGCTCCCGCCGCCTATGAAACTTTTAACAGGGCCACTTCAAGGCCAGTGGAGTGGAAGAATTAAGTCCAGTGCTTTTTTTTTTGGCTGGCTTGGCATCAGGGGTGTGGCCTAGTGTGCAAATGAGCTACTGCTGGGCTTTTTCTACAAAAAAAAGCCTTGGTTAAGTCTCCTTTCCCCCCCTTCCCATGTGTCCAAAATAGGGCTAGCGGGAGTACACATTTTACTTTGGTCCATGATTTGTGCTCTGTCTGTTTTGGCCCACAGTGACAGAATGGTGAAATAAGAGTGCTTCTCTCATATAAAGCATGAAGAAGCCCTGCAAAAACACCAGCCCTTATCCATTCCAGATACTTTCTCTTATCTGCGGAAGACTATACATAGCCAGGGAATTACTCCAACATCCCTCTCGCCAGGAGCAAGCGAACAGACCCTCAAAAACTTCAGTGGAGCTTTAAAATCAAGCCCCGCCTCCCCACAATGCACCTGTACGAACCCAAAATCAAAAGTCTTTCTGGAGCTCCGCTTTGCCATGTAATGCAAGACAGGGTCCTTTGCGGAAGCTGCATCCACAGAACAGAGCTTCTGCCTGAGATAACTTGGTTTCCGTTGGCTGGAGCTTTCATTCCCCTCTGATCCAATTGCCATTTAATCGGTCGAAATGTTCTAAATAAATTAAGGTCTGCAGCTCTACCGGCACGCACTAGAGGGCGCCCAGAAGCTGGGGAAACACAGGCATTTCGATCCTGTAATGATATCTGGGAACTTTGCTGGTTGCAGACACAACACTCAAAGCAGGTAAGGCAATACCCTCTGTCTTGGCAGCGCCACGTAAGCTGGCAGGCCCCTGAGGAGGCTGGGCACTTCCTTTTACAATGAGCAGGGCTTCCAGATGACAGGCGCTGCAGGCAGATGAGGCAAAGAGCCAAGCCAGATTTCTTGAGCTCTAATCCCACACGCTTCAGAGTGCCTCCCACCGTTTCATTCTTCCTGTGATTTCCTCCCGTATGCAACTGTATATTTATATTTACAGAACCTGGGAATTAGAACGACAGCCGCCAGGCCTCGATCCAAAATCACACCAGCTCAGACTGCTCCATCCACCTAACTCAGGATTGGATACTCTGGCTGGTGGCAGCTCCCAGTCTGTTTGCAATGGGCCAAGGAATGGCCTTGGGACCTTATGCAAAGCTCTATACCCGAGCTACAGACTCTCCCCATAGCTAGGAGTCGAGTCTTCTCGTCCTGAAAGCTCTAATCCCTCTAATCCCAGATCTTCGCAGGCTGGCCAACAAGTATTCCACACATGCCCAAAAGCCACTTGCCACGTTGGAGGGTGTTAAGCAGGCTCCAAAGCTAAGCCAACAGATCCGTTTGAAGTGATAACGCAGCACAGGGTGAATCATCTCCGGGCAGATGTATGGCATGCCCCCAACAGTCACAGAGGGAGGCGGTTTTGGAGTGACGAGAGCAAGGAGAACAAAGAGGCTCAAATAGCACTTTGAAGAACAAGGTCTTCCCACCGCTGCTGTCATTGCGCAGCCTTCTTCGGATGTGTATCACATCTGTGCCTTCTGTTCCTGGGGGCTACCGTGGCACAAATGTGGCAAAGGATGCATAAAAGCCAGATTGCTGTTGCTGGAAAAGAGCAGCTGGCTAAAGGGCACTGCTGAGAGTCATGTCTCATGATCCTGCAGCACAATGGCAGCAATTGCACCAGTGACCCCTATCTATGCAACCCCAGTAATGCCCCCCCAAAACATGTTCATCTTCACTCTAACACAGACGTGGCCAAACTTGCTTAATGTAAGAGCCACACAGAATAAATGTCGGGGGGGGGGGGGGAGGAAGGAAGGAAGATAGATGGGGAGGGAGAGGTGGAAAGAAAGCAACTTTAACCTTGCTTGGCTTAGATAAATGATTTAAAGAGAGAAACGCCTCCTCCAAGCCAGCTGACAGGGCAGTGGGGGCTTTGAGAGCCACACAATATGTGTGAAAGAGACACACGTGGATCCCGAGCCACTGTGGCCACCCCTGCTCTAACAGTTCATGACCAGTGTTCCCCCTAAGCTGAGTTAGCGTGAGCTAGCTCACAGGTTTTTAGCCTCCAGCTCACACATTTTTGGCTTAGCTCAGGAAGGATGACCCCAGAGCACACTCATTTATGCAGTCGCTCACAATTTTCATGCCAGCAGCTCACAAAGTAGAATTTTTGCTCACAGGACTCTGCGGCTTAGCGGGAACACTGTTCATGACTACATTGTTGTTAATGTTTTGAAAGTTCTACAGTAAATATTTTTAAATGAAGAGTGAATGCGGTCATGTGTGGAAACGCACCATTTGATGTGGTTAATTCCCAACACCAGCAACTCCCCACAGCCCCTTCGCTTTAAACACTACCTGGTGGAGCCACTAGGGAGTAGCAGCAACACCAGCTGCGTGTTGCAGGGCCTTGACCTTAAATCCTTCGCCATCACAGAACTAGCTTCAAGTAAAAGCTGGTCAGCCTGTGAAAAGCACCCTTCTCTGCATGACTGGAAGAACCAGAGTTTCAGAGAGGTGGCAGGCATGTCCTCAGATGTCAAGCCTGGTACTTGGAAATCAGAGACTTTGGAAAAATACGGAACAGGAATGGAGAGAAGCATGGACCGGATGCTCCTCTGCAACAAGGAAAGGGGCTGTGGGGGTTCAAGGACAGAGCAGATGCTTCCCAAGCACAAGGTCCCAGGTGCAAATCCTGTCCCCCCTCCCGCCCTGGGATCATCGGGATGTTCTGGAGAGCTGCTGCTGGTGAAACAGATAGTACTGAACTAGTTGGCTCAGTGGCCTGATTCAGCAGTTTCCCTGGTTCGACCTGCAAAACATCTCTGCAGGAGTAGAAAAGAGCAAGGCCAATTCCGCACTAGACCTTTAATCCTAGTTCAGTCCTGTCCCCAGACTGACATTCTGCACTTGAATCATGGAATCACAGAAACCAACTCTGAGTTTATGATTCTATGGGTGCATTCACACTACACTGCACTACACTAATGCGTTTTACATCCGGATTTTTGCTATTCTTGCACAGCAAAAATCCGGATGTAAAACGCATTGGTTAGCGTAGTGTGAATGCACCCTCAGATTTTTGTGTAGAAAATCAGTTTGGGGACCGGGATGAACCAGGATTAAAGGTCTAGTGAGGAACCGGCCCAAGAGTCCAGTAGCACCTTCAAGACTTAACAAAATTTGTGGCAGGGGCTGAGCCTCCGTGAGTCACTGCTCACTGCACACGGCTACCTATCCTTATCCATCTCTGCAGGGGCTGCAAAGGACGAAACAGCAACTCCGAGGTGAGGCTTGGAAACTCGTACCCTCTCTCTCTGATTTACTGTATAATACTGTAAGCACAAGCAGAGGGTGGAACTTGTTTGTTTCACTTCTAAAACACGCTTCTCCTCAAAGCGACGCATGGGAGCAGAGCACCATCGCTCTCTGCTTTCCTGCTTCAGGCAAAGGGGCAGGAGCCTACATGTAGCCGTCTGATGGTGAGCCTTGCGGACAGAGAAGCTGTCACCTTTGTTTCTCAGAAAAAATTTCCTTAACCAAAATCACTCAAGGAGGTAACCAGTGATTCAGATATTCAAGTGTGGACAAATTTCTCTGAGGTTGGAAGACCAAGGGGGCTGGGCTGGGGTGTGTGCTGCTCAAGGGCGTGAGTCACTGTTTCGTTTGAAGGCTGGGCATAATTGTGATTTCTTTCCTGCCCTGTCCTAAGGGCTGGGCACGCTCTCTAAAAAGGAGGTGCTGCAGGAATTAGCTCCGTGCACTCACTATCGCTGGATCCTCGTGAGGATGGCAGAGAGGACGGCTTGGACTTCGACGGTGGAGCACGTGCAGACGACGGGCCTCTTTTGGTCCTGAAGAAGGTCGGCTACATACTGGAAAGCAGAAACGAGGCAGTAAGCAACCAGCCAAGCTGGCCGGGGAGAGATTTGTCCCTGTGTTATTTCAGCTGCCATGTAACACCCCACTTCCCTGATTGGCAATCACTGGCT
This sequence comes from Heteronotia binoei, assembly GCF_032191835.1. Classification (NCBI taxonomy): domain Eukaryota; kingdom Metazoa; phylum Chordata; class Lepidosauria; order Squamata; family Gekkonidae; genus Heteronotia; species Heteronotia binoei. The sequence goes on from NC_083223.1 coordinate 263,837,689, forward strand.
GCCTGCCCTTCGACAAAAGGCTGGTAACCTGGCACCCTTAAGCACCTAGGATACAAGCTGAATGTGCCGCAGTTACGACTGAGGTGATGGAAACCCGAGTCCCATCCTTGGACAGGCCCAAGAGAGAGAGAGGATGCAGCTAAGTTTGCAGACAGGCAGCAAACACTGAGTGACAGAAGTCTGCCTGGCGGCCTCAATCATTTTGAAAACATTCCCTAACCCCCTTTTCTGAGGGCCCCAGGCCACCCACTTGAAGGCATTGGTTTGCATGAAGGAAATTTTAATTGAACAATAACCAAATCATCAGCCCTCGGATAATCAACCCCTCTCTCTCAGACTTCTGCGTCTCACATTCCCTTATCAACAGAAACGTTCTGGTATAACATGGCCACCAGAAAATCTCCAGTGCATCTGTCATATTCTGGAGCATGCCAGCTTCTGTTTTATCACACACATCTGTTTTTGAATTGCAGAGCCAGAAATATCTCTCAGAAGATAAAAGCTACTTCCTAACGGCTCTGAATTAAAGGGGGGAGGGGAAGGTCCTCAGGAATAGTAGTAGTAGTAGTAGTAAAAGATTGGATTTACATCCTGTCCTTCACTACCCAGAGGAGTCTCAGAGTGGCTTACAATTTCCTTTCCCTTCTCCTCCCCACAACAGGCACCCTGTGAGCAATGTTCCCTCTAAGCTGCAGAATCTTGTGAGCAAAAATCCTACTCTGCGAGCAACTGGTATTAAAGTTGTGAACTACTGCATAAACTAGTGAGCTCTGGGGTCATCCTTCCTGAGTTAAGACAAAAATGTGCGAGCTGGAAGTTAAAAATCTGTGAGCTAGCTCACGCTAACTCTGCTCTGAGGAAACACTTCCTGTGAGGTAGGTGGGGCTGAGAGAGCTCTGACACAAACTGCTCTTGAGAGGAAGAGCTCTGTGAGAACTTGTGACTGATGCAAGGCCATTCCAGCAGCTGCAAGTGGAGGAGTGGGGAATCAAACCGAATTCTCCCAGGTAACAGTCCACACACTTAACCACTACACCATACTGGCTTTCCCCACAACATCAAACTAATAGCCAGGGAGAGGGGTACACCAGCTGTTCACAGTTTCCAACTCCCACCACTCCATACATCCCCCCCCTCCTTCTAGTCTAGAAGATGGTGAGCAGCTCCAGTAGCCTGGCTTGTCAGAGCTTGGGAGCTGAACAGGTTGGCCATGGTCACTATTTGGATGGGAGGGCCATGAAGGAAGACTGGGGTTGCTACACAAAGGAAGGTAGTGACAAACCACCTCTGCTTCTCTCTTGCCTGGAAAGGCCCATGGATACAGCTGCCGTGAGTCAGCTGTGACTCAAGGGCATGCCCTTCTTCCTCTAGAACAGTTTCCCATTTGCAGGGTTGTGACCCAGAACCGGGCCACAGGAGCCTCAATACCAGGTCACAAGAAAAGTCAAAGCTAGCCCTGCCCCCAGCAAAGAAAAGCTCTCTGTTGTGCAGAGAAAAGGTAGACTTGAAGACTGACACAGGCTGCAAAGCCTGAGCTCTGTTTTCCTTCCTTCCCCTGTCTCTGTGTTGTGCAGATAAAAGCCAGGCTTGAAGACTGACACAGGCTGCAAACCCCGAGCTCTGTTTTCCTTCCTTCCATCCCCCAACATCTATGTGTTGCGCAGAGAGGAGCTGGGCTGCCTCTCCTTCCTTCTCCCCCCCTCTACTTCTCCCCAGTGTTTGAGAGAAAAGCTGGCTGTGGCGGAATTTATTTTGGGTTGGCCCTCCTTATGATCCTAAGCATATTTTTTATGATCTTAAACATACTCTTAAATATACTCTTTATGAAATTGGCTACAAGAACTCTTTCTGAAAGTAGCCACACTCTTATGAAATGAGCACTAAGCTCTTCAAATACCTTAGAAACCTCTATATTTCTCTGGGAGTTTTGACTGCAGTTATGAATTTGGCCACCAGAGGTTTCAGTCTCTCAGTATCATGGAGCCTCTATGGAGGGCCAGATGGGGTAATTGGGTGAAAGTTTATTCTGGATGGAAGAAACAAGATGGAGAAGGCAGCCATTGGCATAAACCCAGCAACTAGGAGCAGGGAAATGGCTGCCTGAGGTGTTCTCAGCCATTATTGTTTATTGTTTATTTGGCTGCAAAAACTGTTTACTGCTGAATGACAAAAGCAGCTGTGTGTATGAGGTATGAGGTCATAAAAGCCTACTTAAGCTGTGGATTTTTTGGCTCACGCTGCTGATCTGGACCAGAGTGTAGCTAGACTGCCTCTGTGTCAGATTATGCCACACTAATTGGGACTTAGAATCTTGGACTGCTCTGCAGAGACAGTTTCTTCTGTTGAACACCCTAAGAGAGGAAACAGCCTTTGCTGATTTAAATCATCTTCTGTTTGAGATCTCAATTATAGAAAAAATGTTCAGACTTAGAATCTACAGCATAACATCTACTAAGACATGGGACTATGATTGTCAATGGGAAAATGTAACTAATAGGGGATGTCCCTATTGGGACTTATATTTTTCATTATTGCTTTATTGTATTTTATGCTTTATGCTCAAACTGTGTAAACTGTTTTCTGTTTTGTGTCCTATCTATATATCTGAAGCCTTCTATTTAAAAAAGAAACTGAAATGCACTAATGGTATCTAAACTGTTTGCCTTCTGTCTAAAGAGAAACTTGGAGTCTAATAAACTGTTTTTGTTTTGAGAAGCCTGGAGTCAGATAAAGTTTATCTACGAGGTCTTAAAACTTATTAGCAAGTATGTCTTAGCCTTCTGATAACTGCAGGTTTTGATTTCGGTGTTTTATATTGTTGGGGGTACAATAGAAATCCCCCAACACTGGCATGCTCTGGCACTTTAGACCCATGAAGTGTTCTTCAAGGGTATGAGTTTTCATGTGCCTTGCAGTATGTTCTTTTGGGGAGATTTCCCCAGGAAGCCTGGGTGGCAAAGAAGGGGGGGGAATGTTTTTTTTCAGCTGGGAGGAGTAGGCATTCCAGTAGTTTTTTTTTTTAACCAAATGACCCCTGGGCAGAATTGTTGCTGGCTGGGGTCATCTGATGGTGAGTAAGGGCTTGCTTGCTTGCTTCCTTCCCCTACAAGTGATGTTCTGTCTGTATTCTTGGTGCTGGAGGGGAAGCAACAGTGCGAGGGCTTCTTGTGCCCTGGCCCCACTGGTGGACATTCTGGAGCTTTTTGGGCATTGTGTGAGAGAATTTTGAACTGGATGGTCCATGGCCTGATCCAATATGGCTTCTCTTATGTTCTTTCTTTCCATGTCTTTCTTTTCCTTTCCTTCCATTTCATTCTTTCCCTTTCTCTTTCTTTCTTTCCTTCCATTTTTACTGGATGAAATTTTTCTGTTCATCATACTGCTGTTGCAGACAAAGGAGCTCTGCCAATGAAAAGTTGGCACCCCCAGTTGTAGTCAGCTGGTCTATGAGATTTCTGTGTGAGTGAGTGGTGTGGGGCAGAAAGAGATTACTGCTGTATATCTCAACAGCACTGGAAGTGATGGTACTATGAACTTGGCACCATTTTACTGGTTCTGCTTTTAAAAGCTGTCTGACACCAAAATTAAACTCCTCCTGTAGATATTAAAAAGGATGAAAAAAGTTCACTAGCTAAATATCTGCAGAACAAGCTGCCTTTAAAGGCATGGGAAACATAGCCAGTAAAAAGCTGAAAGCCCCTCATAAATATCCTTTTTAGGATAACTGCAGAAAAGCTTGTATGAACTTCATATAACTTGAAATTAATTCATTAATTGCAGTACAATTCTTTGCTACCTTTCACAGCAATTTCCCAGTGTTTCAGCCAAGGAAAAGTATGAAAAATAACTGTCGAAAGATTTTCTGGAAACCAAGTAAGCTTGGTTGTAGCTTGAGGCAGGGTTCCAATAGTAGCAGCAGCTGAAGGAAGGGCTTACTAAATGTGTCAGCATATTTTGAGGTAGAGCAATTGCCAGGGCCCGGTGTGGGTGGTACACAGTGCTGGCATTGCTGATGGCAATGGCAACAACACTTCCAACTGCATACACTGGCCAGTGCTGTTGAGGAAGGGGTGTGTAGGTGGTGCAGGCAACTGAACATGGGCATTAGGAGTGCTTGCAAGCTGGAGAAGAACACACTAACAGATAGGTACATGCAGGTGTGGGGGTGGAAAGAGAATGTATGAAAAAGTTGTAGACTGCCCACTTTCCACCCCCATTTTGGCTCAGCATGAGTTTCAAAGAGATTTTTCTGAAAATGAAGTTACTTCAAAAGTTTTGAGGGAGTGCCCTGGAAGTGACATCACAGGAAGAGGTGGAGTTTTGGATCAGTGTGCCCTGGAAATGACATCACTTGGTCCTTGACCTGGAAGTGACACTACAGGAAATGACATAATTCTTGTCTCCCGGCTCCACCCCCAAAGTCTTCTGGCCACACACCCCAATTTTAGTGGGCCATGAAGGAGAAGTGCAAAAATAACGAGACCACGGGGGGGGGGGGGGTGGAGTTTGGGAAATCCTGCTCTAGAAGATGGCACTGCTGCCTGCTAATACCTAAACAGAATTGGTATCCAATACATCAAATATTTTCCGAACACAATGTGAACCATTAATTACGTTTAGGCTAAATTTGCAAACTTTGGTGTAGTGGTTAAGTGTGCAATCTGCCAGTTTGCTGTAGTGGTTAAGTGTGTGGATTCTCATCTGGGAGAACCAGTTTGATTCCCCACTCCTCCACTTGCAGCTGCTGGAATGGCCTTGGGTCAGCCATAGCTCTTTCAGAGGTTGTCTTTGAAAGGGCAGCTCCCCACCCACCTCACAGAGTGTCTGTTGTAGGGAAAGAAGATAAAAGAGAATGTAAGCTACTCTGAGACTCTGATTCAGAGAAGAAGGGCGGGGTATAAATCTACAGTCGTCTTCTTCTAATATTAAATGGGTGTCCCCATCTATTACCTCAGTGCTCACAAAATTTAGATTGTGAACTCCATCAGGCTTTTTGTGAACACCTGACTTTTTGCTTACCATGTCAAGCACCACATACATTTGGGGATACGTGGCAGCAGGGTTTTTTTGTTTATTGTGCACAAAGAAAAGTACAGCTACACCACTGTTGCTGCAGCACTGTGCTTCACTGCGCACTGGAAGCTTCCAGACTCACAAATCGCGAGTGTGGCTTTTCAGGCCACAGGAATGGCCATGATTCAGCTCAAACAAGCATCAAGAACAGGCAAGCAGGTATGGCAGCTCTCAAAGTTGCAGAAAAAAGGAAGTTATTGGGGCGGACGCATATAGTGGCTTGTGGATCAGCTCTCAGTTCTACATGGCAACAGTAATACTTTGCAGTCTTCAGTATCTGCGGTGAGAGTCTACGTTCCTACCACAGAAAGTCACAACCTGCAGGCAGAACCAGGAACAGCAACTAAGCACTCCTTTGTGTTTTTCAGTTTAGTGCATCTGTTGTCGACATGGGTTTGGGGAGGAGGGGGGCAGGAATTGGGGTGGCAAAAAAGACAGGGGGCAGGAAAAGAGGGGCAGCCCATCTCCTTACCTGGCCTTGCCAGTCGACGGCGTTCACCAGAATGATGTTTTCTGGCAGCGCGGCATCGGACACCAGGATTTGGTTCAGCTGGTCGTAGAAGACCTTGCGAGGAATCTGTTGGGAAAAGTTGCATGGCTTTTCAGGGACACTTCTCTGGTGCAACTCCATGTTTGGACACGTCACAACAGTCTCAGCTCTTGAACATAAGAAGAACTCTGCTGGATCAGACCACTGGTCCATCTAGTCCAACGTTCTCGTTTCACACACTGGCCAGCCATTTACTGCAATGGAAGGCCAACAACAGACCTTCCCCTGACATTGCCTCCTGGTGCTGGTATTCCAAAGGTGACTGCCTCTGAACGTGGAGGTTTCACTTAGTCAGCATAGCTAGTAGCTACTGATAGACCTATCCCCTGTGAATCTATCTAATCCCTTTAAACCTGTATATTCCTGTGGCCACCGTTACATCATCTGGCAGCAAAGTCCACATTTTAGTCACTCTCTTGCCTGTCCTGAATCTACTGCCTGTCATCTTCATTGGATGCCCTGAAGTTCTTCTTCTAGTGGCAAAGAAGTGAACACGGCCAGAATGCTGCCTTCAGCCCAGCAGTCTCAGATCATGACACGCATGGTGGGAGTGTGGAAAACAGCCTGCTCCCTCCGAGTTCAACAACCCAAAGATTAATTTAATTTAATTTTTAGATTTATATCCTGCCCTATCCCTCAAGAGGGCTCAGGGCGGCTTACAATAATAAAACAACAGGGTTAAAATAATATCATAAAAAAGACCGGTTGCTTACCTGTAACTGTGGAACTTCGAGTGGTCATCTGTGCATTCACACTCATAGGATAGAGCGCCTGCGCCAATCCCCGAATCGGTACCTAAAAAGCCCGGGATTTTTTCGCGCTTGGCACCAGTGGAATGTGCAGGCATCCCAGTACGCATGCTCGCCAGCGCCAGCGCGAGGATCCCCAGTTCCTTCCTGACCGCTGGAAGCCTCTACTGGAGGGAGACCGTCAGCAGTGGGGAAGGAGGGTGGGAAGTGTGAATGCACAGATGACCACTCGAAGATCCAAAGTTACAGGTAAGCAACCTATCTTCTTCGTGGTCTCTGTGCTTCACACTCATGGGAGATTAGCAAACAAGACATACCTGGAGGCGGGAAGACAGTCAACCAGAAGAAACAGCTTGCAGCACCGCAGCTCCCAGACGAGTCCTCTGCTGAGCATGCACATCCAGAGCATAGTGCTTCATAAAAGCATGCGGAAAGGACCAGGTGGCAGCCTTGCAAATGTCCGTCAGGGAAACGCCTTTCAGGAACGCCACCGACGTCGCCATCACTCTTGTAGAGTGTCCACGAATGGGCCCAGGCAACGGCTTCTTTGCCAACAAATAACACAGTTTAATAGTCTCAGTGAGCCACTTTGAAAGCCGCTGAGATGACATTCTGGAACCCAACTTAGGAGCAGCATAAGAAACAAAAAGATGCTGGTCCTTACGATGCTGGTCCTTATGAACTCTTGGAGCGACTCAAATAAAACAATAAGGCACGCTTAACATCTAGAGCATGCCACCTACATTCCTCATCAAAGAAAGGTGTAGGATAAAACGTGGGCAACCAAACTTCTAACTTAAGGGGAAACTGAGAAACCACCTTGGGGAGAAAAGAAATATCAGGAGCTAATGACACTCCAGACTCCTGAAAAACTAGATATGGGTAGTCACAACGCATAGCTGTGAGCTCCCTTGCACGGTGTGCTGATGTGATGGCTACCAAAAAAGCAGTCTTCCAAGATAGAAGCTGTAACGAACATGTGGCCATTGGGTCGAAAGGACGCCGAGTAAGCCTGTCCAACACTAAAGTCAAATCCCACAACTGTGGTGGTGATCTCGATGTAGGATGAAGCCTGAGCTTCATCCTATTCTAAAATCTCTTAGAATAAGGGTGTGCAAAAACTGAATGCCCCTCAACTGGCTCATGGAACGCAGATATTGCTGCCAAATAAACTTTAACAGATGAAAAAGCAAGGCCAGCATCCACCAGAGATAACAAAAGTTCAAAAATCACCAATAGTCCCACCCGTTGGGGTGAGACTGCAGGATCAACTAAAAACTGAAGAAACTTCCGCCACTTCCTATCATAGGAAGTGCGGGTAGACAGCTTCCTGCTGTTCAGGAAGACGTGTTGGACTCTGCTGAAGAACTCACAGGGTCGATGAACCACGCTGTCAGCTTCAGGTGAGGCACGTTGTGATGGAATACATGACCATCCTGAGCCGACAGAAGGTCCGGTTCCACCGGAAACTGGTAGAAGACTCCCCTTGCCAGTTGAAGCAAGATCGGGAACCAGTTCTGCTGAGGCCACCACAGAGTCACCAGGATGCAGCATGGTCTCTCTCTTGCAATCTTGTTGACAACTCTTGTCAGCAGTGGCAGAGGTGGGAACAGATATAGGAACCGACCTTCCCACGGGAACAACAGACCGTCTCCCAACGACTCAGGATCCATGCCCGCTCTGGAACAAAACAGAGGACACTTCCGGTTTCCGGCTGTGACAAACACATCCACCTGAGGGTATCCCCAGAGCTGAAATACAGATTGAAGGAAGCGCCACTGTATCTCCCACTCGTGCAGGGAAGCCGCACCCCTGCTCAGCGAGTCTGCTTGCAGACTGAGCACCCCTGGGAGGTGCGCAGCCTTCACAAAGATGTTGTGCTCCAGGCACTCCGACCACAGTTCCAGTGCCAGCGCACACAGCTGTCGAGAAACTGTCCCGCCCTGCCTGTTGATATAACACAGGGCAGTAGTATTGTCTGTTAGCAGAGCAACAACCTTCCCCGCCATCGTGGGGCAGAAGGACCGAAGAGCAAAGTGAACTGCCAGCAGTTCCAGGTAATTTATGTGACAGTGAGTCAACTGGGAAGGCCAAGGGCCCCCCACACACAGAGAGTCCTTGTGAGCCCCAGCCCCCAGCCCCACAAAGACACATCTGTTGTGATCGTCACTGTTGTTGCAGGTAGGTGGAAGGGAGTTCCCTGACAAATACTGTCCTTTGATTTCCACCACTGCAGTGTTCGGAGTGTCACAGGTGGAATCACAAACCTCTTCCAAGGTGAGTCTCTTAAGGGTCAAAACGGTCGAAGAAATCACAGTTGTAGGCCTCTCATCCTCAACTTCACAAAGAGCAGCACACTTGTAGTCGCCGCCATCAGCCCCAGCATCCGCTGCAGCTGCTGCGCTGTGCCCCACTTCCAACTCTGTAAAAGCTTGACAAGATTGATGATGTCCATCGCTCTCTGAGGCAGAAAGGTGCGGTGAAGGTTCGTATCCAGCAAAGCCCCTATGAACTGAACTGTTCATGATGGAGTAAGATGTGATTTTTCCAAGTTGACCTGCAGTCCTAAGGTGTGAAGAAGACGAAGAGTGATGGCAATATGGTTGGATAAACTCTCTTTCGACTCCGCCACAAGGAGCCAATCGTCAATGTATGGAAAGTTGACTATCCCTTGAAGCCGGAGGTGAGCAGCCACAACGCTCATCATCTTTGTGAACACCTGAGGTGCAGTGGGCAGACCGAACAGAAGGGCTTTGAACTGGAAGTGATGGGAGCCTACTGCAAACCGAAGGAAACGCCTGAACGCAGGATGGATGCTGACATGGAAGTAGGCATCCTTGAGGTCCAGTGTTGCCTCCAGTCCCCTTGGTTGATGAGGGAAAGAAATGTTTGCAGAGTGGACATTCTGAACTTCTGGTACAGAATAAACTTGTTCAGATTCTGAAGGTCCATGATTGGTCTCAGATCCCCATCCCATTTGGGAACCAGGAAATAACTAGAGTAGAAGCCTCCCGTTCTGGCCTCCACCGGGACCCGTTCTATGGCTTGTTTCTGTAGGAGGTTGCTCACCTCCACCAACAGAGGTGGGGAAGGGGGTGTGGTGATTACCACAGATTGGTTCGGAATCTGAGCGAAGTCTATTTTGTAGCTTTCCGTGATGATGGAAAGTGCCCACCGGTCCATAGAGATGGACTCCCAGGCCAAAAGGAATGGGCGAAGGGGGATAGAAGAAGAAGTGGGGGCGGTGACGCGTGCTACTAGAAAGTCAAAGGCCCTGCTTTTGCGGGCGAGCACCCTTAGACTTGCCAGTGGTCTGTGCTGAAGCGTAGTGGTTTTTTTGTTCCCCCTGTATGGGGACCTACTCTCAGGTTGGGCAGAGTGAGGTCTCCACTGTTGTTCCGGGGAGAATTTTTGATATGGCGTCTTGGACCAGGGTTTATGCCACTGTTTAGGTTTAGTGGCCCTAGAAGAAACCGGGACACCCAGGTTCCTAGATGTTTTTATGCTCTTATCCATCTCCTGAAGAGCATTGTCCGTGGTTGAGCTGAAGAGGCCTTCTCCCTCGAAGGGCAGATCTTCAATGGCCCTGGTGTCCTGCTGAAGAACCGTCGATCTGAGCCAGGAGTGGCGGCGGAGGCAAACAGCCGGTGTGATCGTCTTCACTGACACGTCTATCATGTGCTTTGCTGCAGCCAGTTGTTGCTTGGCTACAGCAAAACCTTCCTTCTGCAGCTTCTTCGCAGCAGACCTCTTCTTCTCACTCAGGGAAGACAGCAGGGGGGTGAGTTGTTCCCACACCGAGTATTGGTATCTAGCCATGCATGCAGCATAGTTAGATACCTTAACCCCCAATGCTCCAGCTGAATAAAACTTCCTTCCCACATTATCCAGCTTCTTTCCCTCCTTGTCCAGTGGAGAGGAGTGCGTCTTGCGAGCCTTTGATGAGGAGGATACAACCACCGAGTTTGGCTTCGGGTGGGTGAAAAGGAATTCTGCACCAGCCTTTTGGACGCGGTACATGTGGTCCAATCTTCTTGATGATATAGGTGTAGAAGCCGGCTTCGCCCAGGGCTCCTTCACTGCCTGTTAAGATGACCTTTGTAACAGGCAGGGCAACCGCCATAGACGTATCCCTCTGCATGATGTCGAATACGGTATCATCTACGATGGGTTGCGGTTGTGTCACCGGGAGAGAGAGGGAGAGTGCCATCCTCTTCACCAGGTCCCCATATAACTTCAGATCCTCCGATGGTGAAATGGGAAGATCCTCAGTAGTATGCAACACTGGCGAAGGTTCCAAAGCCCTGTCTGGATCGTCGCTACCGACCTCGGAGTCCGACAATGAAGACTCTCTCCTCAAGGAGTGTTCTGAAAGCACCGCCGTTGACGCTGTGACGGGTGACCGCATCAACACCGACGACTGAGCCTGGACTTCCTCCACCACCACGCCACGTCTATCAGGCGGGATGGACGCCGCCTAGAGTGCTGTGAAATCCTCGACATATGAGACGCCTCGGATTGCTGGTCCCAGTCGGCAAATTCACGAGGGGGGTACCATTGGTACGGCGGGTATGGGTAGGCGTAAGGAGAAAGCCACTGGCGCTGATCCCACGGTGGAAGCAGTGGAAAGCGACGAGCTATGGTGGTTGGTTCCAGCTCTCTCTGACCCCTCGTCTGATCCAGCGGTGCTGAAGGCTCCATCAGTACCAACACCTCTACCTCCGAGACAGAGCCGCTCTCACTCCGACGCCGCGACCCGGAAGAGTGGGAACGCTGAATCAGGTCGATCTCTTGCTCCGATGCCGATAGACGCATCTGCTGCAAAGCACTGCCTCTCGACACCGAAGGGCTACGATGCGGGGATGCCAAGATCTTTCTAGGTGGAGCAGCCGGCGTCAATGTCGAAGCGTCCTGAGAAGGGGAAGGAGTGCGGGATGATCTCTTCTTCCGCTTCTCCTTGTATTTCACCTTCTTCGGTAAGGATGATCAGGTCCCCGAGTCATCCCGATGCTTCTTAGCTGGGGTGTCCACTGACCCTTCAGAAGGTCGTTTTGTGGAATGCCCGCACTTGACCGGCATCTCGGTCCTGATCAGCGATGTATTGGCTGATGTGACTGTCGGGGCCGCGGCTTCTCCCATCGGTACCAACGGGCCCGATGCCATCTTCTGAGGACAAAGTGCCAATTCCACCAACGCGGCCTAAAGTCTCGCCGCACAATTCTTGCACGTCTGTTTCGAAAAACTCAGGCAGTGCAAGCAAGAATCTACGCGATGTCCCTCGCCCAGACACAGGAGACAGAGGGAGTGGCCATCAGGAGGAGCAATCTTCTTTCCACAGGAATGGCACCTCTTAAAAAAAAACCAACGCCTTTCCATAGATGCCAAGGAAAAACCCACACAGCAATAACTCTGAGGGGGAAAAACAAGGCCCCGAAGGGCAAAGTCCAACAAAAAAAATTTTTTTTTAAACAACCCTAACTATCTAAACAACTAACTACACTAAGAAAACAACAAACGGGCTATATACAACAAGAAGAAATAATCCTAAGATTACTTTACCGACCGGGGACACGAAATAAGATCCTCTCAGCGCAGCGGTCAGAAAGAAACTGGCGGGATCCTCGCGCTGGCGCCGGCAAGCATGCGTACTGGGACGCCTGCGCATGCCTGCTGGTGCTGAGCGCAAAAAAATCCCGGGCTTTTAAGGTACCGATTTGGGGATTGGTGCAGGCGCTCTTTCCCATGAGTGTGAAGCACAGAGATCACGAAGAAGATCAGACAGGAGCAGCACAGAAATAGGTGGTAAACAGCATACGGTTGATGGCTAACAGCATAGTATAACACCATAATGGTGAAATGCTGGGCGAACAGATGACTTTCAAGGACGCCTGCTGGATTAATTAAAAGCCTGGAGGAAGAGCTCCATCTTACAGGCCCTGCAAAGTCTTGATAAGCCCCGCAGGGCCCGGATCTCCAGCAGGAGCTCATTCCATCAGGTAGGGGCCAGGACCAAAAAAGCCCTGGCCCTCGTTGAAGCCAGCTGGGCGTCCTTAGGACCAGGGACTATGAGAAGATATTGAGCGGCAAATCTCAGAGCCCAGGATAAAAGCCTGAGATAAAAGGGTCCAGACCAGGTGGGGGACATTCAGTGTTTTACTAACCGCAGGTCCTTAGCTCTTCCTGCTCCAATATGCATTTCATTGAAGGGATGCCCATCTCCCCCATCCTTTCCCCTTCCCATCCTGCTGCAGGAACATCTGATAGGCTGGCAATGGTTACCTGTGTACTGTGACCCAAGTCCGGTGACCGTTCGCTGTCTGAACTGTTGGTCCTTTCGCTGAGGGGCTTCGAAAGCTGGCGCTCCTTGAGGGGAGTGCTGCGCTTCTGCCGGGGCGTGTGCACTGCGCTGTCCATTTTGCTGTCAAAGGCAGGGAGGAAGATGGTGTCAAAAGAACCCAGTGTTGAGTGACTGCACAGAAGGGGTGGTCAAACTGCGGCTTGGGAGCCACACGTGGCTCTTTCACACATATTGCATGGCTCTCAAAGCTTCTACTGTTCCATTGGCTGGCTTGGAGAAAGCATTTCTCTCTTTAAACCACTTCCCCAAGCCAAGTCCATCAGCAGCTTGGAGAATGCATTTAAAGTTGCTTTCTTTCCACCTCTCTCCCCCCATCTATTTGCCTTCCTTCCTTCCTTATGGCTCTCAAACATCTCAATCAATCAATCATTTTATTTATATCCCGCCCTCCCCGCCGAAGCAGGCTCAGGGCGGCTAACAGCATCTGACGTTCGTATCTTGTGGCTTTCAAACATCTGATGTTTATTCTATGTGGTTCTTATAGTAAGCAAGTTTGGCTACCCCTGCTGCAGAAGAAGACAACATGCAGGCAAAAAAAGGTTCAGGAATTCCCTGTTGAGGATCTATCAGGATCCCCCAAATCAACCAATCCATACATTTTATATTCTAACAGTCAAATGGGGGCTAATCTTTGGCTACTTAATTTTGCAGACATTTCTGCAATCTCGGGGGACTCTCCAGTCGGGCAGAAAAATCTGAAAAGATCCAAAAATATTCCAGGGGAGGGGTTAAAATTCCCCCCCCCAACAGACAGCGCACCTGCCTTTTGTCCTGTGGGGAACCTGGTGATGGCTGCAGACCCTGGAAGCCACACCAGTAGCCAGAAGCCATGCCAGGCATAGGTTGGAAAGCCAGTATGGCGTAATGGTTAAGAGCAGCGGACACTAATGTGAATAACCGGGTTTGATTCCCCACTCCTTTGCATGCAGCTGATGGAGTGATCTTGCGTCAGCCCCAGTTCTCTCAGAGCTGTTCTCTAAAGAGCAGTCATCTCAGAGCTCTTTCAGCCCCACCTGCCTCACAGGGTGTCTGTTGTGGGGGAAATGAAGGGAAGGAGATTGTAAGCCGCTCTGAGTGAAGGGCAGAATCTAAATCCAATCTCTTCTTCTTCAGGCAGCAGGGAGCTGTGCCTGGGTACAGCAAGCATATGGGAAGGAGGACAGGACTGGACTGATACCCTGCCCTTCACTCAGGGCCTCAGATTCCCACCCCCGTGTCTTCAAGCCCCAGTTTGTCACAAGTAAAATACTGTAAGATGCTGGATGCTATAATCAGTGGATGTGGCCCCTGGTTCCCTTCTTACTCCACCAAGACCGGACAATATGCTGTCCACAAGGCTGCGTAGACTCTATGCCAATAGCATCCTGACCAAGGACGCAAAGCATTAAATGATCAAACGATAAGGGTCCATCTATTATTTATATACTGCTATGTTTAGAAGTTTCGTGAACACCTGAGGCTTGGATAATGGGCAAAGGGTTACCTGGGCATTTCGGGACTGCCTGTTCATGCAGAGCCAGTTTGGTGTAATGGTTAAGTGTGCAGACTCCTCTGGGAGAACCAGGTTTTATTCCCCACTCGTACACTTGCTCCTGCTGGAATGGCCTTGGGTTATCCATAGCTATCGCAGGAGTTGTCCTTGAAAGGGCAGCTGCTGGGAAAGCTCTCTTAGCCCCACCTACCTCACTGGGTGTCTCCTGTGGGGGAGGAAAGTAAAGGAGACTTTGAGCCGCTCTGAGATTCAGAGTAGAGGGCGGGATATGAATCCAATGTCGTCGTCTTTTTTAATGTTAATTATCTGCGCACAAGACTGACACCACCACAAGTGAACGGGTTCATTTTTCTCAACAGAATTCAGCAGCAGAGCTGATCTGTAGGTGGGCTAGATTGACTGACAAGCTTACAAAGTTGAAAATGCTTGAACAGTAAAATATGATAGATTAAATGGCTGCACTGAATGAAATTTACATCCCGACGGCTTTCACTAAACCACAACAAAAACCTACACAGCTGGGATTCTAGTATTGTGTTCGGTTTTGGGCACCATAACTTACGAAGGATACAGGCAACCTGGAATGAGTCCAGAGAAGGGCAACGAAGATGGAGAGGGGTCTGGAGGCCAAGTCCTGTGAGGAAAGGCTGAAAGAGCTGGGTATGTTTAGCCTGAAGAGGAGACGACCAAGAGGTGATATGGTCACCCTCTTCAAATACTTGAAGGGCTGTCATATAGAGAGGATGGTGCAGAGTTGTTTTCTGTGGCCCCAGAAGGCTGGACACGAACCAACGAGTTGAAATTAAATCAAAAGATTTTTCGACTAAACATTAGGAAGAACTTCTTGACAGTTAGAGCGGTTCCCCAGTGGAACAGGCTTCCTCGGGAGGTGGTGGGTTCTCCTTCCTTGGAGATTTTTAAACAGAGGCTAGATGGCCATCTGACAGCAACGCTGATTCTGTGAACTTAGACAGACCATGAGAAGGAGGGCAGATAGAGTTGCATCAGGGCTTAGTTTATTTTTATTTTATTTATTTATATTAAGATTTATACCCCGCCCTTCTCACCTAGGTGTCTCAGGGCGGCTTGTGGTCTCTTGTGGTCTCTCCTTATACGCCCAGCGAAATGCCGTTTTTTGCTATCTTCTGGGCATGGAGCTGGGGTCACTGGGGTGGTGGTGTAGGGGGGAGGGCATTTGTGAATTTCCTGCATTGTGCAGGGGGTTGGACTAGTTGACCCTGGAGGTCCCTTCCAACTCTATGATTCTAGTCCTCATGAGTCTAAAAAGACCATTTCAAACAACCACTATCGCCACATGAAATGTAGTTTGCAGTCAGGTGAACCTTCCAAACCCAAGGGTAACTCTGTCCCTATGGCTCATGCCTCCTTACCCTCTTTGCACTTTGCGCTCTCTGCCTCTGGAATAAGTTCTTTAAAAAGTAACCCACAGCACAAATTAAAGTGCTCATTAAGGTTTTGACCTGCGGTAACCTATTCCAGCAATAGGATCTGGCACTCTTTGATGCAATGTCTGAATTTGGGATGACAAAGGAAAGGCGGGGTGGGGGAGCAACCGCCAAGTTCACGACAGGACAACAGCGCAGCTCTCAGGGGTCGTTTGTAAGCCAAGTTGATTCGGCATCTATGAGAAAACCCCCAACCAGTGATGCTTCTCAGGCCACCACTGTGCTCGAGGGAGCCTAAAGGCAAACCCCACCTTCTGCTGCGGTCTGTGGCGTTGAGCAAAAGGTGGAAACTCAAGGACAAAACCAGGTGATTCACGCAAAGAACTTGCTGCCCTTGGTAACAGAAAAAAAAAAAGCAGGTCACTGGGCTGCCTCTGCAGCATTCAGAAGAAAAAGCGAGGAACTGAAGGGGGGGGGGGTGCTCAGCGAGCAACATATGGAGCTGCGGCTGAACGTGTTTTCCTGATAAGCATCTGTTTTGCCAATGGAAGGCAACAGTAGAGCCGGGGAAAGGCAAAGCTTTGCATTTTAAGATGCAGAGTCATCTGTAGCCTCCCAGAGCACTGCAGGGAAGAGGCAGATGTGACACATTTTGGTTTAGAACAAAAGACCCGATTTGTCGGGGAGGGGTGTGTGTGGAATGAAGTGAAACGGTTCCCTTCAGGGTCAGATCCTCATTCAGGTGCTGAAGTCACAGCAAATTTGTCCAAAGAAACAGCAAGGGCGCTAGAAGCCATAGGAAATGCTGGCGATTCAGAAGTCGCTTCTGGCCCCTCCCCCAGCTGGCCAGTTCAGCTTGAAAAGACACCCAAGCAGCCCTGCGCTTCTGCATTCCCAATAAAATCGCAGCCTCCACAAAGGAAGAAGCCTTATGTTCTTCAGCCAATGCCTGGGAGATCTTTCTAAGCTTGCCCATCCCTCTTCCTCCATTTGTAAGGAAAGCACTCCCTAGAAAGCCCAGAATCCCTCCATCCTAAACACGGCCAGCCCTGCCATTAGGCAAACTAGGCGATTGCCTAGGGCTCCGGCCTTCTGGGGGCACCGCCCATGTGACTTGGTGATGTTATCGGGGGGGGGGGGGAGGAGCAGAAGTTAGCTTTGCTTAGGGTGCCAGATAGTCTTGGCCTGGCCCTGATTCCAAGAGGGGCAATAGGTGACCTTGTGCTTGAATGAAGCAGGGAAGACTGCCTTGGCTTTCTTTCAAAGAGGGGAGGCCTGCATGAGGGAGATTCCCTTGGACCAGAATGCTCTGTGTGAACATGCTGCGGCTACCCCATGGTGATGGGAAGCCCTCACTGCTAGGGCTGCCAGCTTAAAGTTGGGAAATTCCAGGATATTTGGGGGACGGGTGGAGCTAGTGGTGGGCAAGCACCTCAGTGGGGTACAAGGTCACAGAGTCCATTCTCCAAAGCTGCGGTTTCATCTGGGGAGACTTATCTCTGTAGTCTGGAGATGAGTTGTGATTCTGGGAGGTCTCCAGATCCCCACCTGGAGCTAGCTCACAGGTTTTTAGCCTCTGCCTCACACATTTTTGTCTTAGCTCAGGAAGGATGGCCCCAGAGCAAACTAATTTATGCAACAGTCAAATGGCTCACACACAACTCATGAAATTGTTTCATTTGATTTGACCTGTCCTGAGCCCATCCGGGAAGCAACGCGAAGAAATAAATGAATGATGCCACTAGCTCACAAAGTAGAATTTTTGCTCACAAGACTCCACAGCTTAGAGGGAGCACTGAAGAAGAGATTGGATTTATACCCCGCCCTTTGCTAGCCAAAGCAGCCTCAGAGCAGCTTACAGTCTCCTTTCCCTTCCCCTCCCCACAACAAGACATCCTGTGAGGTTGCTCGAGCTGAAAGAGCTCTGGAAGAACTGCTCTTGAGCAGAACAGCCTTGAGAGGACTTGTGCCTGACCCAAATGAAACCCGGTTCTCCCAGATAAGAGTCTATGCACTTAACTACTGCACCAAACTGGCTGTCAACCTTGCTTGTTGCCCTCGTTCCACCTCACCCGTGGTCTTTGCTCCTCCAACTCTGCCACCTGGAGTCATGCAAAAGTGAAAGCCTTTTCAAGCAGCTTGCTCTCCCCCTTGCTGCCCCTCAGGCCTGAAATCCCATCCCTGAATGGTAAAGCCCCCTCCTCTTCAGCAAGTCCGTGAGTCCCACTGCAGTGAATCCTAAGTAAAGGCCATTGAACTTAGAATAATAGAATCATAGTTGGAAGGGACCTCCAGGGTCATCTAGTACAACCCCCTGTACAATGCAGGAAACTCATAAATATCTCCCTCCCACATACACACCCAATGACCCCTGTTCCATGCCTAGAAGATGACAAAAAAACCCTCCAAGATCCCTGGCCAAACTGGCTGGAGAAAAACTGCTGCCTGACCCTGAAGCGGCCATCAACATTTCCCTGGGTGCGTAAGGAAGGGCCACGAGAACTAAGACAACCACAAAGAGAAGGGAAGAGAAACTAAACCAAAGAAGCAAAACCTCCAAAGGAAGTTTAGAATACTAAGGAGCCAAAGGTTATAGACAAGGGCACGTGTTTGTTACAAAACATATAAAAACCTTGCAGGGGCCTAAACAAAGCCTCATAAAATCATTAAAGTGACAAATGCACATGAAAAATACATAAATGACCTGACGCATTTCGGCTGGCAGAGGCCTTTTCAGGAGAACTAAGCACTGAAGCCACCCTTCCTGCCCTCCTTCTCATGATCTGCCCAAGTTCACAGAATCAGCATGGTTGTCCCTCAATTACGAAGCTTCCCAGTGGAAGGACCTCTGCGAAGTGGCACCAAGGGGGAGGCAGGGAGCAGCGCATGCAAATTCCTGGGTACAAGCCAGGTAAATGCTTCACAAAGAAGGTTTTGCTTCAACAGGAGGCACAATTTCTAAAGATCTTATGCTGAACCAAGACAAGACACAGCTTAGATGGGCCCCCCCACACACACAAGAGTTCCAACAACACGAAGGAGAGGAAAGTGCTTTTTCACCTCCTGCGACTTAAAGTACAACACGCGACTGATCATTCAAGATTGTGTGCATTTGGTATTCACGATCAGAACGGTTATTAGAGGAGCAGAAATAAAGAGAGAGTCACTGAGGAACTGTGGGAAGGTGAAATGATTTGGAATTTTGCTTGGAAAATGTATATACTGCTGCTTGAGAGATCTGGCAGAAGCAGCTAAATACATCCGGCTTCCCAAATCTCTCCCCTTCAGAATTATGCAGGCTCTTGAGGGTTTGAGCAGGCTGTCCCCTCCTCTCACTCCTTTCTTTAAAGGGCTCCATTGCTCTCTACATTCCATGGCTCCAGGAACATATTTAGTCCTTGGTAGACCACTTTTTGGGTTCTCCATGGCCTAACTACACATTAAAGGTAAAGGAATAGACAGTCCCCTGTGCAAGCACCAGTTGTTTCCGACTCTGGGGTAACATCACATCACGACATTTTCAAGGCAGATTTTTTACAAGGTGGTTTGCCATTGCCTTCCCCAGACATCTACACTTTCCCCCCCAGCAAGTTGGGTACTCATTTTACCGACCTCGGAAGGATGGAAGACCGAGTCAACCCTGAGCTAGCTACCTGAATCCAGTTTCCGCCGGGATCGAACTCAGATTGTGAGCAGAGAGCTCGGACTGCAGTACTGCAGCTTTACCTCTCTGCACCACAGGGCTATTAACCACACATTACTTGTGACTATGGCTTGAGTCCAGTGGCAACTTTAAGATCAACAAAAGTTTTATTTAAGGTATAAGTTTTTGTGTGCATGCACACCTGAATCAACCTGTGACTGTGTTATTTTTGGAGACAGACATGATGCCAGGGAACTAACAATTCCAAGCACAGCAGAGCTCCACACCGGGGCAAATATGGTCCCCTGTAGCTGTTTTGGCTTGGGAAAATGGCATGGGTGGGAAAGCTGAAGCCACGCCTCTCCCCACGCGGCACTGCTGACCCGAATTGGGCCTAAATGTGCTTGGGAACATTAGTTCTCTGACGTGACATCGGGAACCCTGACCCAAATCATGTCAGGTATTGTGTAATTTGGCCTGATCTTGCTTTCAGTCAATTTACATGGCTGCGTTATTCCACATCCTTGTGGAACCTCAAGTTCATAGAACCTTTTGCACTGTCAGTGGGTAGCTTAACTTTGCTGCTTTCGTCACAGCAGCAGAGTCTGTTCATTGTCCTATCAGGAGTGACAAGCTGGGTCAACGAAGCACTACTGGAAGGGGTCATAGCATCTGCCCCTCCAGGATTTTACAAGCTGTCTGAGAACTGAGCAGGCTAATCCTGTCCTTACTTCTGTTTAGTAGATGCTCCATTACTCTCAACATTCTGTATTTCTGGAGATTATTTAGTCCTCAAACTGATTTCTGGGGAGGGGGGGAAACGGGTTCTCTCCCCTTTTGGTTACTTTACAAGGTCAATTTTCTGCACATTTGTGAAGCCTTGAGAACATAAGAACATATGAGAAGGCCCATCCAGTCCGTGTCACACAGTGGCAAAAAAAAACCAACCCAAGTGCCATCAGGAGGTTGACCAGTGGGGCCAGGACACTAGAAGCCCCCCCACTGTTGCCCCCCCAAGCACCAAGAATACAGAGCATCACTGCCCCAGACAGAGAGTTCCAACAATACGCTGTGGCTAATAGCCACTGATGGACCTCTGCTCCATATGCTTATCCAATTCCCCTCCTGAAGCTGTCTATGCTTGAGTGTACACAAGCTCCTACACCTTGGTTTGCAGGGGGCCTTTCCTTTTCAAATTTCACGACCACAAGTGCAGGGTGGGGAGCGGCTAGTTATTGTCAGGCAATGTAATAAGCAGGGCACAACCTGACGTGCCTTACCTGGGTGACGCCATGCTCTGAAGCTCCCCCTTGCTGGTCTTCATGGGCGTCTTGATTTTTTCTGGGATGACCAGAGTGGCGGTCGAGTCTCCAAACATATCCTGTTCATTCCCTTCCTGCAGAACCATCCAGAATCAACATGTTGCAACAGAAAACAACCGGGCGACTTTGCTGGTGGGGAGGTCTGCCGCCAGCAAGAGCAGAAAACAGGCTTACCAGCATGTCGGCTTCGTTGAGGCTGTCATCGGCGTTTTTGCTTCGGGAGGGTTTCATTTTGTCCCCAATAGAGGCTTCCATCTGGAAACGTTAACAGCAACGGAGAGAAAGAGAAAGAGAAAGGCTATGACTCAGAATGATCCCATTTACAGTCATTAGAGGAGACACTGTTTAGGCAGACGTTAATCAGTGTTTGCTGCCTGGTGACAACAGTCTTGTGAGAAGGGCAGCATCTGGCCCCTACTAATCAAAGCCTCCTTCAGATCCCCGGGAAACCCAGGATCGCTTGGCTACTGTCACCAAGGGAAGGGCCTTCTCAGTTGTGGCTCCTATCCTGTGGAATGCACTCTCGAATGACACCATGTTGTGCTGGGTTTGTTTCATTTCTGCAAGGCATGCAAAACTGAGTTATTTAAGTTGGCCTTTGGAGGGCAACCACATGTTCGGGGTATTCTAACAGTGGTATGGCGATAGCCACATATTTTAACGCTAAATATTTTATATTTTTATATATTTTATATAATATATATTACATAAAATATATTTTTATATTTTTTTAATGTTGGTTTTTACCTTATTGGTTTCAATATTGTAAGTTGCTAAGAGATTCTTCAAGTGAATGGCAATTTAAAAAACCCTAAAAAATAAAATTTCCCAAAACACAAACAGTATTTGAGAGCCAGTTTGGTGTAGTGATTAAGTGCACGGACTCTTATCTGGGAGAACCGGGTTTGATTCGCCACTCCTTCACTTGCAGCTGCTGGAATGGCCTTGGGTCAGCCATAGCTCTGGCAGAGGTTGTCCTTGAAAGGGCAGCTGCTGTGAGAGCTCTCTCAGCCCCACCCAACTCACAGGGGGTCTGTTGTGGGGGAGGAAGATACAGGAGATTGTGAGCCGCTTTGAGACTCTGAGATTCGGAGTGGAGGGGGATATAAATCCAATATCATCTTCTTGTAGGGAGCCTGCAAAAGCGGGTTTAGTGCTGCTGCCTGTAGTTAATGTCTTTGAAAGTTGCCCTTGAAAGGGCAGCTGCTGTGAGAGCTATCTCAGCCCCATGTACCTCACAGGGTGTCTGTTGTGAGGGAGGAAGGTAAAGGAGATTGTGACTGCTCTCAGATTCAGAATATAAGGCGGGATATAAATCCAATTTCTTCTTCTTTTTCTTTTCTTGACCGTCAGGGGTAGAGACGGTGAAGAAGGTGCTGCAGGGAACCTTCAAAGGGATCTCCAGTGATGGGAGCAACTTTTCCCAATTTTGTCGTCTAAGTTACATAGAGTTTATTATGGTTTTCACAACACAAATCAACTATGAACAATGAAAATATCTACAAAGCCCAAAATGCATATTCCTTGTTTACCCGCAAGCCCAACCATTTAAAGAAACTGGTGCAACTATTTCTGGAGGCGTGTGGCACCGAGGCTGCATTAAAACTGTTTTGGGGGTAACAACAGCACTGTGAGAACACAAGAATCAAAACTGCACTGGAAGAGGAGGAGGAAGAAGAGGAGGAAGTTTTTTATTCCGCTTTTCTCTACTCTAAGGAGTCTCAGAGCACCATACCATTCACCTACCCTTCCTCTCCCCATAACAGTCATCTCATGAGTTACCTGGGTCTGAGATAGTCCTAAGAGAACTGTGACTGGTCCAAGGTCACCCAGTAGGCCTCATGTGTCTCAAAGCAGGCTACAATTGCCTTCCTTTCCTCTCCCCACAAGAGGCACCTCGTGAGGCAGGTGGGGTTGAGGGAGTCCTGAGAGAACTGGGACTGGTCCAAGGTCACCTGGCAGGCTTTAAGTGGAGGAGGAGTGAGGAATCAAACCCGGTTCTATCAGAGGTCACCAGACTCAGCGTACTTTAATTACAGTAATTCATTTATTTAAAACATGTTAATGCCCCCTTTCCAACCCATTAGGGTCCTTGAAGCAGCAAACATGAAACATTAAAAAGTCAGTATTTAAAATAATATGTAAAATCAGGGGTGGGTTTGTAGCAGGAACTCCTTTGCATATTAAGCCACACACCCCTGATGAAGCCAATCCTCCAGGAGCTTGCAGGGCTCTATGTACAGGGCCTACTGTAAGCTCCAGGAGGACTGGCTGCATCAGGGGAGTGTGGCCTAATATGTAAAGGAGGTCCCGATACAAAAAAAGCCCTGCATGAAACTGTACAGCTGTACTATTCTTCTGTGCTATTCTGTAGTAACATTCTGCTATACTATTCTGTTATGTCATCCTGCTGGACTATCCTGTTGTACTTTACTAAATGTTGTCTCTGGTTTTTATTATGATTGTATTTTTATTGTGATTTTATTACTATTTATGTTGCACTCCACTCTGAGCCTCCAAATGGGGGAATGGGCGGAATATAAATAAACTAATAATAATAAAAATAATAATTCAATAAGCACACATAAACATAAGTGCGGTAGGGACAGCTGGCCCAAAAACTGAACACTTCCGGCTCATGCCAGGGAACAGGCTCTCCTTTGTGTTACTTACTGGGCTGGTGGCGTCTTTGCCAAGGCTCCCTTTGCTGTTAAGACTTCCGATTTCAGTCTGGGAGCTGGACTGCGACATTCCTTCAAAGAAAGGCCTGGAAGGGAAGAAAGCAATACAATCAAAGGGGGTGGGGGTGGGGAGAAACGGGAGACTGACAGAGAAATTGGGAGCCAAACAACAGTCTTCCCTTACAAGGTCTTCCGCTGTCAACGGGCAGTTTTCTTCCACAGGAGATCTACAGTACAGTTTGCTCCCTTTGAAAGGCTGAAATTTTACTTTTAAAAAGTACAATGTGGGAATAATACGGCAAGAAGCTTCAGCCCCTTTGAACTCCCCGTTCAAGTCACAAAGGATAAAAAGCAAACAAGCTCTTCTGTTTGGATTGGAGTTATCCTTCCCAAGGCAGATGCACAGTTCAAAAGAGAAGAAACTGGGGAACAAAAAGGAAGTAAATTGGGACAACGCACACTTTGAAGACTTAGGAGGAGAGTCGGAGAAATCAGGCCCACGCTCCCGTACCTGCATGCCCCTTTAGGGTTGCCAACATGAGATTGAGAAATTCCTGGAGGTTTGGGGGTGGAGCTTAGGAAGACCAGGGTATATTGCAGGAATGGCCAAACTTGGCTTAATGCAAGAGCCACACAGAATAAACATCAGGTGTCTGAGAGCTGCACGGCATGAACATCAAATGTTTGAGAGCTGCAAGGAAGCTAGGTAGGTAGCTGGGGAGAGGTGGAAAGAAAGCAATTTTAACTTTAAAAGCATTCTCCAAGCTGCCCGCTTTAGATTTAAAGAGAAATGCCTTCTCCAAGCTGGCTGATGGAGCAAGTGGGGGTTTCGACAGCCACACAATACGTGTGAAAGAGCCATATGTGGCTCCTCAGCCACAGTTTGGCCACCCCTGATATATTGCCATAGATGCTACCCTCCAAAGCTGCCATTTCCCCCTGCCTGGAGGTTGGCAAACCTATTCGTGACTCTTCCTACTCCACCCAGCTTTCCATCCACCCAAGGAGGATCAGCCAGGAACTGAGATTTGAAAAGGATGTCAAGAGGGGTTTCCTGAGGTGATGGGAAGGAGGCTATTAGGGGAAGCTCGTGGGTGTGCCCTGCGGCTTGGGCTAAGCAAGATCTTCTTTGGCAGAAGGAATGTTTTTCCCCCAGGCAACTGCGAGAAAAAGTCACCATGCTGCTGCTCGACGTGAGCACATCTGTGGAGGCGAGAGGGCTATCCCCTCCCCCCCAGTACACCTTCACTTCCCTCACCTCTGGGGGAAAGGGGATGCCGCATTTATAAAGTTGAGACTACAGCTGCTTCCACACAGAAGATGACATCACCCAGACTGCTGGGGGTGGGGTGGGGGGAGTTGCTGCAAAGGAAGCCGAGGGAAGTGCCTGTTCGGTGTTCGCTTGCGTTTTTGTCGACTTCATCGGGCGACTCGGTGGGTAACCTAACCTGAAAGGTGCGGCCCTCGGACCCAAAGCGAGACTCCCCCTGCCCCTTCCCAAAGGAAGCCTTCTCGTTCAGCTGGCCTGACAAGAGCCCCGCTGACTTCAGAAGCACCCACAGATGGATAGGTGAGGAGGGAGAGAAGAAGAGCCAGATTAGTGTGGCTTCAATTATCTGCAGGATAAACAAAAGCTAGAATGGCTCAGCAGGCTGCGGCTGAGGTGATTGGCTTTGGCGCTACTGCCAGCGCTTGTAACACGATCCCGGCCACAAAGATTAAGCCGCTGTTTAAAAGCTAATCGCTAAAACGTAACAGCCAAGCCAGGGAGAGGACTGCAAGGCCCAGAGCCTGGAGATAAGCTGGTCTAATGCGTTCTATCCTCCATTCCCAATTCTCCCCCTACACACACACACACACACACACACACACACACACACGCGGAAAGAGTGTGACAGTTTGCAAAATGGAATGCTGGGCTGATGGCTGAGTGGGGAGCCAGGACGGGCTGGTGATTACAGTGGAAGACAGTTGCTGGAAGAGAAGACGCTTCCCTGGAATGGAGCCCAGAGGAAGAAGTTCCCCCATTACAGCAAACTTGGCTTTGCTCTTTCGTCCAGGGTTTTTTTTAGATGTGGGCCTGCTTATTCCATGCAAACACAAAAATGCTGTGTGCGTTGTAGGGCAGGCAGAACATAAACAGAGGTTGAAGGTAAAACCACTAGGGAACCCTGCCATTAAAACATGATTCTTTAGTACGGAGACTGCTGGATCCATGGTGCATTGTGTCCACAACCTCACACAAATTGCCACAGAGCTTGCAATCTGCTAACCTTGGAGCTTTATAATACAAAGCTTCTAGCTGACGAGGTGACAGAAGCGAGCTGGAGGAAGTGCAGGTGGAAAGGATCAAAAACTAGAGCGAGACCTCATCATTCAAAGGTCCTCTTTTCTCACTTGAGGCCTGCCACTGCAGCAACGTAGCAACCTGTACCCAGAGCCAGGCCTGGTGCTAGGCTTTCCTGTGCCCGAAGTCGAACCGCACTCCACTGCCCCCACTCCACCCCCGTATCATATATGCACGCGCACCTCGATGATGTCAATAACGACGTCACTGACACACACCCCACTTCGCCAAGGTTTCCTGAAGCTTGGGAGGCCTCGGTGAAGTCCGGAAGGCTACGGATGCACTCAGAGCCCAGCTCTGAGCACGCCCACTGCCATCTTGATGTCGCCCAGGCTTCCCAAGCCTCAGGAAGCCTGGGTGAAGTCAGGACGGGACAGCAATGGGTGCTCGCGGCCACGCCGCCCCCCCAATTCACTCAGGCTTCCCGAGCCTTGGGCCTGAGAGAAGTCAGGACGGGACGGCAGTGGGCGCTCGTGGCCACGCCCCCCCACTTCGCCCAGACTTCCCGAATCAGGACGGGCGTGGGCGTGTTGAGAGGGGGCGCCTCATGGCTCCCGAGGCCACCACCTAGTTGGCCTTCTCCTACGGGCCGGCCCTGCCCAGAGTGCAGTTGTGCATTTTACTGATCCCAGAGGACTCAGGGAGTCTAGCTGCCCAAAGGCCTGAAAACAGACCAGCTGAACAAAGGCTAAAGTGCTGCTGCAGAAGGTGCAGGGATCAAAATCCTTCTGTATCTAAGATACAGCACCAGCCTCAGAAGTCTGCTCACGATGGCCCCATTTCATTGTAGCCACCTCCAGCTGCAGAGAAGGAAACCTCCCAACTCTGCTCTACAAGGACCGGGCCGGCCGCTTTCTCTGCGCTTACTTGAGCTTCGGCTTTGGCGTGCTGAGGATGCTCTCCGTGTCCTCCATCTCGGGGCCACTGTCGCTCGGGTTGTACATCTCCAGGCTGTCGTAAAGCTCGTCCAGGTCCTCCTCCACTTCCCGGATCTGCTCCCTGGAAACATGCTCCAAACCGAAGCCAACCTGTTTGGAAAAGGTTTCGCAATCAGGATGCTCAGAGCCCCTGGCCTCCCCGAACGCCCAGCTTCCCATCTGCACCCCTTTCCTGCTGAGACACACACTTCGTATATTTCATGCAGCTGGATGAGCTGCAGGGTGTCCGGAACAGGGTCTAGTTTGCCAGTGACCACCTTCATGTTCCTCATCGTTACGAAGTCAGCCAAGATTAGCTTCGTCAGGAAAATACCTGCGGTTAATAACTCCATAGCTCTATATTGCTTCCGATATTTTTTTTTGAAGATGGGAACAGATGCGTTCCTAGCAATAAAGCTGAAGGCCATACACTTTGCCTGTTTGCAGCCACGAACTAATCCCTAAGCTCTAGGTAACAGGCAGGGAAGTCCTGGTTGCTACTGATTGGCAGCATAACCTGGGTCTCTCCCCACCCTCTCCGCTCCGGCCCATCCCACCACGTGATAATAATCCCTACAATAAAACTGCCTGTAAGATCCAGCGCTGCCAGCTACACTTCATATAAATTTTATTGCCATGCAGTGGCCGTTAATTAAGCCAGCATGTCACGAAATAAGCAGGTGTCTCGCTCACCAGAATCGAGGGCGGGTAATGTTACTGTACCTACCTCGTCTGACACTTTGAACCTCTTCAACAGAGCCACAAACTTCTGCTTAATATTTGGCTGCTGTGAAAAAAGAGGCACCGTTTACTTTGTTAGAAAGGCATCGACCAAGTGAACAGGACAGACGCAAGCAGAGCCCCTCGAGGGACAGCACGCCAAAACTGACGCCGAGGCACGGAGGGGCAAGAGACACTGAAAAGCCTAATTGAAATCTGGCCGGACAGACGGGAATGTAAAACTTCTTCCTGGCTTATCATCCTTGTCATGGTACATGGCAGAAGTAATTGAAGCAGATTCGCCAGTCCGGCAGGCCACGCGCAGCTGAACGCGGGAAGCAGACAGCCTCAGGGTAGCTCAGGGAGGCAGCACCAACTGGGGGGGGCGGGGGGAGAGAGAAAACAGTCCTGCTGTAGCACAGTACTCAAGGCTGCCTCTGCAGAACTTCTGCATTACTCAAGCCTTCCCTTCCAGTAATTGGTCCAGAGGAACCCTGCTTAGCTTGCAAACCTAAAGAGTGCTGCTCTCAACAGTTCGGCGTGAAGAATGTGCATATTTCATGAAGGCAGCATGAGGAGTTAGGCACTTAACCTAAGAACATCAGAAGAGCCCTGCTGGATCAGGTCAGTGGTCCGTTTGATTCAACGTCCTGCCTCACACAGTGGCCAGCCTGTTCCTTTGGAGATCCAACAACAGGGCACAGAGGCTGCCTTCCCCTGATGCCGTCTCCTGGCTCTGGGATTCAGAGGCTTAGCACCTCTGAATATGGAGCTTCCCCCTCAGTCGCCATGGCGAGTAGCCACTGATAGACTTATCCTCCATGAATCCATCTGATCCTGTTTAATGCTGTTTAATCCTATGACCATCACTATGTCCTCCGGTGGTGAATTCCACATTCACATGTGTCAAGCAGTATTTCCTTTTTTCTGCCTTGAACCTACTGCCAATCGGTTTCATTGGATGCCCTTGAGTTCCAGCATTTTGGGAGAGGGAGAAGAATTTCCCCGTGTCAGCTTTCCACCCAATGCATAAACCCCTAAAGGCTCATTTTCAAAGATGTGTTAAATAGGAACAAATAACCGAGTGGTGGTGGGGGGGGGTGGACATAAAAAACATTTATAAGTGCTTATTTTCTATGAAGATGTGGCCAGAGATCAAGACTGCTTAGATCTGTTTCCTGCCCCCCCCCCGCAGAGGTAAGGAAATTTGGAGGAAGCTAACAGCTCTCTGTGTATCCTCACTCTTCTCCCTCTAGAAATTTCAACCAGTGAATCAGAGGGGAAACTGTCATTCTGCGACTAGCACAGGTGAGTCCTCATCTTCTCAGAATAACTCCCAGAACCTCATTTCTGCTTTTTTTTGGTGAGAAACAACATAGCTGCAAACTAGGCTGGAGAAAAAGGTGATGCTCTTCTGATGTGAACCAACCTGAAGGGAAGATAGTCCCAACTTGTTGAATTGCAGGGCACTCCTACAGAATTATTCATTGAGAATCTCTAAGCCGTGGAGTCCTGTGAGCAAAAATTCTACTACGTGAACTACTGGCATTAAAGTTGTGAGCCACTGCATATATTAGTTTGCTCTGGGGCCATCCTTCCTGAGCTAATACAAAAATGTGTGAGCCAGAGGCTAAAAAACTGTGAGCTAGCTCACAATAACTCAGCTTCACACTGGCGAAGTGTTGGCTGGATAGAAACCCATGGGCATTGGGTTGTAACTGTTAATTCACTGGTTTTATTGCTTTTATGTATATTTTTGTTGTACATCACCTGGAGCCCAGCACTGGCCAGGATGAGGTGATTCACAAATTTAATAAATAATAATAATAATAAAAAGGACTGGCAGAAGGATGGCACTGTCCTAAATCCAGCCCCCTAAGAATTACCAATTGGCACTTCAGCTGCCAGCCTAGAACCCGCGTGGCAATGGGCTTGTGGGCAGCTGACGCTGTGGGACTCACCGACCCGGGAAAACTGACTTCTCTCCTATCCTCAAAATGGCCCTCCTGTGAATAAAGCCCGCTGATTAGGCCTTTGCAGGTTTCATGGTTGATCAAGTTCAATCACAGATCTTTGGTGGAGTGCCGGCAAAGGAGAGCTGGGGACTCTTTACTCGGCACCACAGCGATTGTAAGCTGTCTGCAACTAGAAGGAGCTTGGAGGAGGAACAGGACTGCTCTGAGCAACACAGCATTTAAACTGATGAACAGGAGCGGCAGCCTTAAAGCATGCTGCAGTCGCACTGGAGCCCGGCAGCAGGTAAGCCATCTGCTCCGCTCCCAAGCCTGGGAGTTGTTTTCCCCGTCTCCGTGAACTATCGTCACACACTGGGCCTTGGCTATAGCGAGACTCTATCAATTGCAGAGATGAAACAGGCAGAAGCAGAGGAGCGACAGGCCCCAAACGCATCACCGGACAAGCCTGCCGGTTAATGCCACTCACCCGAGTAATTGCGGAAGTCGAGGTCAGTTTCCTCCTAGTCTTCTTCACCTTCCTAAGGTCGTCCTCTTCGTAAAACAGATCCTGTGGGGAGGAGGAGAAACCCAGAATGTAGATAACGCTGAGGTCATGAACAAGATCCCCCCAGCGACAGTCAAGGTTTTAGCCCTTGACCTGAGGCATGGGACAGGATCATCTGCCTTGGACCAAGAAGGGCTGTGATAAGATTATCTTCCATCAGCAGCAAGAAATGGACAGTGCTAGCAAGGAGTCCTGTATGCTTCAGGTAACTTTATACACAGTGTGAACTGGGATAGAGGCTGACTCTTCTGTCCCCTAGCTAACCTTCTCAGAGCTGTGGACTTTTGAGTCAGGCTTCAGTGGTTCAAATGCCATGCCTTCAGCTCCCTTATTCTTTGGTCTTTTTAGATGGCTTCAAGCAGGATTTGCTGAACCACTATTTTGAGGTTTTATCTCTCCAATTCCAATTTATTCCAATTCCAATTTATTACGGTCAATTGAACAACAATAACAACATACAAAATCTCATATATTGATCTGCTCCACCCTGAGTGCCCTTGGGGGAATGGGCAGAATATTAATAAATAATAATAATAATGTCACAGACATAATTTCTAACTACATAAAAGCATTCTCATATTCCACCGATGTTAAACCTTAAAAGTGGCATTAATAACCATCTCTAAATTATATTAAAAGCCTTAAAAATTTTCCTGATTTTTGTCCAAAGCTGAATAAGATGGGTGTACGTAGATGTGCTGGGGGTTTTATCTTTCCACCCCAACACATCTACACCCATCTTATCCAGCTTTGAACAAAAATCAGGAAAATTTTTAAGGCTTTTAATATAATTTAGAAGTTATATTAAAAAGAAGAACAGGTAGTTGAGAGCTCTCAAAGTGTCCATCAGTGGCCAGGTACAAGGAAATTTCTTTGCAAATCACTAATCCACAATAGGACCTCACAGAAGAAGAAGAGCAAATGAAAGAAGAAGAGCTTACCTGTCCGTGCAAGGGGTCATCGCTACCTTCTTGTTCAGAAGAGAAGCTCTCTTCCTCTTCCTCGGAATAGTTATCGATGTCAGGAGACCGATCTAGAAGGCAGTTCACGTCCAAAACAATTACCAGAAATCAACATGGCCAATTCGTGGCCAAAAAGTTACAGCACTTTCATATATTAAACCAGAGACAGACTGACTTACTGTAATAGGTTCTCTCTTGGGACAAATTTACAGTAAAGGAGGATGAGGCAAGCCTTCAGAAGGCTTGTGGAAAGAAGCTAAGTCAGCTCCAAAAGAACAACACTAGTTACATTCCAGTTGCAGTCTTACTGCATGTTTAAGGATGCTATAGCAGGAGTATCAAACATGAGGCCCAGGGGCCGAATCAGGCCCTCAAAGGGCTCCTATCAGCAACTGGCTGTCTTCTGCTTCCTTCTCCCTTTCTCTGGCTTCCTCCTCCATCACAGCTTGCTTTGCAAGGCTTGCTCCATCGCCTAGGAGCTACAGAGCAAAGTCTCTATTTTCTCCACTAGCTGAGGCTCCTCCCTTGGGGAGGAAGAGATTGCTTTGCCAAGCTCTCTCAATTGCATAGTAGAGCTACTGAGCCAAGCCTCTCTTCCTTCTATTAGCTGAGGCTCCTCCCCTTCCTGGTTCCCTGGGGAAGGAAAGAACCAGAGCTTCCTTTGGATCCCATGGGAAAGATACAAAGAAAGCACCTTTAAAACTGAGTGCTAATGTTTTAAGCGTGTTTTATTTTAAGGTTTTCTTTTTAAAAATCTTTAATTGTGCTTGTCTGTGTCCTTTATAAAGTTTATTTCTCTGCTAACTAATCTTAAATAGGTACACATGTGACCAGGCCCAACATGGCTCAGCCCAACAAGGTCTCATTTATGTTAGATCTGATTCTCATGAGTTCAACACCCCTGTGCTATAGGTTATCAAAATCAGTTCAAAGAATCCTATACTGAGTCTCTAAAAGGTTACCTTGACACATATCAAAGAACGCTTTTGTACATTCGACTGGTCAGGAACACCAGCGATTGCCTTTTCCGTTCACGCTGTCCCAGAGAGACTCTCACTCTTGTCTAATAACTTATATAATGCGAGCCATTCTGATTTGTAACTGAAGAACACGGCCTTCCCCACCCAAGCGGGGGAAAGAAGGCAGCAACCCAGCAGCATCCAGTCTGTGCTTAATTCTCCATCCCAATAGTCAATTCAAGTCTGACCTAACTAGCCACAAAAATCCTTGCATCTGCACAGCCCATCCTGGGCACTGTCAAATTTGACATTACTCATTCAGACTGACAGTGAATCCACTCAGTCCTGGGGATGGGGGTTACAAGGAAAACTAGCACCATTTCAGATTCACAGCTGCCCTATCTGATCAGCCAAAAGATCCATCAAGCTCAGTATATGGTAGTTAACAGCACCAGCTCCCAGATATTCAGACGTAAGGTTTTTAGAGAGGGAGCGCTGAGCTGGAACAATGGGTTCGGCAAAAGAATTGCAGCGTGTCTAAATTTGGTGTGAGCTCGTCATAAAAAGCAGGGCGTTATTCTCTTTAGGGAAGGAAGTCCACAGCCCTTTTGAGTTAATTTGGATAAAGTGATTTAAGCTTTACAAATCTCTCTCAAGTATATCCTGGGAAGGAAGGCCTGAAAAATCTGTCCTGGCTGTAGTGAGGTGTCTATAAGGCTTAATCTAGGTCTCAGATTCTGATTTCAGTGCCGGAGTTCAAATCTTGGAAGATTTGGTAAGACAGAACCATATGCTATAAAGGCAGGAGAAGGAAGAGATGAAGTCAGCAAAAGATTTTGTTATTAACCATCTGGGTCCCACAAGAATTGGAGGTGGGTGGGGGGAACTTGGAAAATCCATGCTGCCACTCTAAACCGCCCCCCTCCCAAATCCAGGATTGTTTAAACTCTAAGGGATCTTGAGCAGGCTGATTCTTCCCACCTTTCCCCTTTAACTGATGCTCACATACTCTTTGCATACTGCCCCGTGGTGCAGAGTGTTAAAGCTGCAGCACTGCAGTCCTAAGCTCTGCTCACGACCTGAGTTCGATCCCCGGCAGAAGCTGGGTTTTCAGGTAGCCGGCTCCAGGTTGACTCAGCCTTCCATCCTTCTGAGTCAGTAAAATGAGTGCTGGGGGGAAAGTGTAGATGGCTGAGGAAGGCAATGGCAAACCACCCCGTAAAATGTCTGCCGTGAAAACATTGTGAAAGCAACGTCACCTCAGAGTCGGAAATGACTGGTGCTTGCACAGGGGACCTTTCCTTTCTTTTTCCCACATATTCTTAGCGTTATATTCCTTTGCAACAGGGTTTTTGTAGAAAAAGTCCAGCAGGAACTCATATGCATATTAGGCCACACCTACTGACATCGCCACTGTTTCACACATGGCTTTTTTGTAGAAACAGTTCAGCAACAACTCATTTGCATATTAGGCCATACCCTCTGATGCCAAGCCAGCCAGAACTGCACTCCTGCTCAAAAAAAAGCCCTGCTTTTCAATCATCAGAGGGTTTTCCATTTGGTTAATTCACAAAGTCATTTTTTGCTAGACTCTTGAGGGGTCCCTGCAGAATGGCAATACCCCCACTCTGTCCGTGGGCGGCCCTTTCATAATTTACGTGGGCACCAGCCAGATGACTATTAGACACGACTACATTTTTTATCCCGCCTTTTCTCCAAGGAGCTCAGAGTGACATACATTTTCCCTTCATCTAGTGAGCTTCATGGCTTAATGGGGCTTTGAGCCTACGTTTTCTCAGTCTGACAACACGCTAACCACCACATTAATATGGCCTCTAAGGATACTCAGAGTTACTCTTTCCAAATTAGCAGTGAATGGAGTTTCTTGGGGAGCCGAACTGGGACATTTTCTTTTTAACCAATGACCTCGGGGAAGGAAAGGAGGAATGTGTCACAGGAAAGGAAAAAGTCTTGATGCAAACAGGATGAACCTGAGACAGGGCTTGCCATCTCAGTGTTGTACCCTGGGTTTGGGGACCACAAATGAACTCTCTTAAAGCATAGGGAACGACTTGCTGTATTTGGACCAGATTGGGAGGAGAGAAAGGCCTGGGTTCAGTGGCAGAGCACATGCTTATTACACAGAACACTCCTGGTTTGATCTCAACTTCTCTAGTTTAGGATGTCAGGCAGCAGGGCATTTGCTGCCAGTCTAAATCCCACCAATCCAAGATTGTCTAAACCAGGTGGGGAAAATCAGGCCCGAGGGTCATTTCTGGCCCTTGAGATCACTTGGTCTGGCCCCCAGGGACTGCTGGACCGAGCTTCCCCACCCCCTCTCTCATGGGCATTGTGAACGACTGCTGCTGGGGTACATGGCTGCCGTTAAAGGTTTGCTGAGAGCAGCTGAAGGGAGGGAAGGAGGGCTGGCAGGGGTGGAGGGTGCGAGCCAGCTACCACCAGTTCAATTTGCACGTGATTATCCCAGATGGTGTGGCCTAATATGCTAATATTAGGGGATGTGGTCTAATATGCCTGGACATAGGCATTTGCCTAGGGCAGCAGGCTGGGGTGCGTGCGTGTGTGTGTTGAATTAGGCTCTCCCCACAAGACTTCAAATAGAAAAACAATTATTTACATTAATTTTGCCGGCCTGAATCATTCTCCCTCAGCGGAACACTGTTTTTTAAGTTGATAATTTTTGATGGCCCACGAATGATGTTACAAATATCCAAATGGCCCTTGGCTGAAAAACGGTTCCCTACCCCTGGTCTAAACTCTCAGGGGGCTTGAGCAGGCTGATTCTTTCCATAGTTCCCCTTTAATTGATGCTCACCTACCCTTAGCATTACATTCCTTTTCAATCATCAGAGTGTTTTGAGGGTTTGGTTAATTCACGAAGATGGACTAATACTAGATGGACTAAAAATCCAACCTGGTATAAAGGCAAGCTTACGTTCAAATCTCCACTCATTCACAAAGCAAATGAGGTGACCTTGAGCAAGTCTCAGGTTTCCCCTTCACAAAGGGCAGGAGACACAATTAATAAACA
Source organism: Heteronotia binoei (assembly GCF_032191835.1). Taxonomy (NCBI): domain Eukaryota; kingdom Metazoa; phylum Chordata; class Lepidosauria; order Squamata; family Gekkonidae; genus Heteronotia; species Heteronotia binoei. Next base: position 263,872,440 of record NC_083223.1, read on the forward strand.
AAATTCTGTGCAAGATTTAGTCTATGAATTGTAGAAGAGGTTCGTCTATCGCTTATGGTGGAGACTTGCCACCTTAAAGGATGCAAAACCTAAAGCAATTTAAAGGGCAAGCTGAACGGCTCTGCAGTTTCTCTGTCATTCAGAGCAAGAGGCCCTGGAGCCGAGAGCCATGACTTCATCTCAGTTCCCAGCTCTTTCTCTTGTGTCCGGTCACTCACAGCACTGCTGGTAATAAACCCAAATAACAGAATAAATCCAGCACACAGCCTGCATCTCCATCAGTTTCCCTAGCAACCAGATTTATTGCCTAGGCAGCCACCCGGGAGAGAGAGAGTATCGTAAAGCAGAGAATTCCAAGACAGACGGCTAAATATAGTCATGTTTGAAGGAATTAAGTTGGATTGTCAAAACAAGGCACAGCAGAGAGTGGACACTGGTGAACAAGGCTCCAAGAAGCATGAGGGTTGCTCCCCTGCAAATTAAACATGTTAAGACTAGCGACTGAACATCCCTCTGGAGGTTGCCAAGAAGCAGCCAAGAGCCTGCTGTTTATTCCTCTTTTGCTTCACCATGTATCTAGTGAGATTCTTCTGGAGGCCCTAGGATAAGTACAGCCCCTGCAGGGCTGAAATTAAATGAGAAGTGCTTGTCCTCCCCCTCCTCAGATTCCCCATATTTTGTAACACAAATACCCCGTGTGTATCTATATGAAGAACATATGAAGATGCCATATACAAAGTCAGCCCGGGGGACTCTTGGGTAAGGATCTTCCCAAGCCCTGCTACCAGATATTTCTTTAATCGGAAAGACGAGTGACAGAACCTAGAGCATTCTGCAAGAATGTGAAGCAGCCCTGACTAATGGAATGCACAGAATAAAAGGACACACTGGCCAAAAGGATAGCAAAGTGTCACTGTATTCCTGCAGGCTACTAGGTCAAATATCCTTCACTGCCCCCAATCTATGCATACTGAACGAACATTAATGAACATATTGCAGAATCACGGAAACTGTAGTCGTGCAAGAATGTGGGGAATCCTGTTGGAAGAAATCTCTTATGCATATCCTCCCCGACCCATCCCCAACTATCATTTGCTCAGCACCAAAAAAGTACAAGATGTTCTACAAAACGTAGGACCTCCCTGCTTCGGTTCAGGGCCTACGACAGGTCGCTTGTGGGAAAAGCAATGATAAACAATCTGTCAGCCTCTAGCACCGAGAAGGTGCCCCTTTGCCTATGCCAGATAAAAATCAAGGCAGACGTTTAAAAACAAAGCTCCTCACACACCCATCTCAGTAAAAATATCCATGATCAGCAGAACCACCACGCCAGGAAATCAAAAATTCAACACAAGATCTAATTTTAAGCTGCAGGGTCAGCATATGTGAATCTTGCTAGATTTGGGGCTTCTTCTCACGGTGCTTCATCCATGGATAATTTTACCAACTATTATCAGAGACTATATTGCTGCCAGAATATATATCAGTTACTATAATTGCTCAAAACCCAAGAGCCTGTTAACAAGACTTATAAGTCCACTTACCAGATAACTTTGATTTAAGCCCTTCGTGATCTATTGGCTGGCTGGACAGAGAATAGATTTTAATTTCAGCAACAGGAACAGAGACATCTTTCACGTTGCTGTGAAGCCCGAGAACCAGGGCTCCTTCACTGGGATGCTGCATAACCTGGAGGAAGGGGAAACAGCTTAGTTTTGGGACAACGCCATACAGCTACCCAAAAAGCTCAAAAAGTGGGAAATTGGGGTGTGTTTGGGGGGGGGGGGAGTTAAGCATAAAATTACATTTCCTGAAGTCCACTAAGCCAAACTAGGGAGTGGGCAAGGATGCAAGCAGACAATCCAAGCGACTGTCTGCCTCAAGCAAGAAATAGGGGGAGGGACCTGAACCTAAGACCAAAACAAATGAATTGGCAAGAGTTCATTAGCAGGACTGAAGACTTGAAAGCATAAAGAGCAGACGAGCTGAGTGCTGCTCCATGGAAGAATTCCCAGCCTATCTTCAGCTTTTATCTGGCCTAATGCTGCCTTCACCTGGCTTTCTGCAACAGCCCCCTCCCCGCTTCCACATGACGTGAGGCAATGTTTCCCCAACAAAGCTCCAAGGCTGCTCCATTCCCCTTCTGAAATACTTGTTCCTATCACCACTGCTGAGAAATAGGCGTTATAACAAGCCAAGGTTGAAAGAGCCAAAATAAGATACTTAAAAGATATTCCCAAAGGTATATGCCCTAAGCCTCATTGTCCAAAGTTTACACCTCCCTAAGATGGTTCTTGCACTGCCACAGATAAGGAAGGTGTGCCTGTCTTGTTATTTGAGACCCTTTGGAAACACTTAATGCTTCAGAACCCACATCCTCAGCATTCCCTAGAGAGATTCTCTATGGACACTTGGAAATTGGACCATATATTCCTCTACGTTTCTTGGAAAGACTAACATCTTCTTGCCTTACCTCTGCCATGTTGATAAGGCCAACAGCTAGTGTTTTGTAGCCCAGAATGGTCCGGTTTTTGTACCGTTTTCTTCGCTGCAACATGATCTGCAGCTTGTTAGCATCTCTCTTCAGGAAGTGGGGATACTGCAACAGAAGCAGAATGCAAAATCAGCAGCAGCCCAAACTTGTGCAAGCACCAAGCACAACAACAAAGAAGGCAGACAGAGAATTGGAACTTTTGCTGAAACCAGTTCAGTGTTGCAGTTGCTGCCTTCCAAGGCCTAACAGTGAGCCAGTTCGGTGTAGTGCTTAAGTGCGTGGACTCTTATCGGGGAAAACCGGGTTTGATTTCCCACTCCTCCACTTGCAGCTGCTGGAATGGCCTTGGGGTCAGCCAGAGTTGTCCTTGAAAGGGTAGCTTCTGTGAGAGCTCTCTCAGCCCCACCCACCTCACAGGGTGTCGGTTGTGGGGGAGGAAGATAAAGGAGATTGTGAGCCGCTCTGAGACTGAGATTCAGAGTGAAGAGCAGGATATGAACCCAATATCATCATCTTCTCCTCCATCAGGCAAAAATGACTCGGAACCAACTGTCATCAAGGTACTGATGACCCATCGAAAGTGGAGAACATATGAAGATATGAAGCTGCCTTATACTGAATCAGACCCTCGGTCCATCAAAGTCTACTCAGACTGGCAGCAGCTCTCCAGGGTCTCAAGCTGAGGTTTTTCATGCCTACTTGCCTGGACCCTTTTTAGTTGGAGATGCCGGGGATTGAACCTGGGACCTTCTGCTTATCAAGCAGATGCTCTACCACTGAGCCACCATTAGAACAGAGCAGTGCTGCCTGCCATGGAGAGCTGCTTTAATTTCTTCCCCCAAACATAACATTCTTCCAGTCTAAGATGCTTTTTCCTGAAGTGAGTGGGAGGCTGCTTGCAGACAGCTGCAAGTCACACTGTGTGCACATGATGTGCCACCCACAATCAATACATTTCACATCTTGAAGTTATAGTGATGGTGCAGGGAACTTTTGAAGTTGTGGGGTGGGTGGGAAATGATCCTACTGCTGTTTAGTTGCTTGCTTTCATGCTGCGCCAGGAAGAAGGTGCCAAGTGCAACCGTTGCATCCACGCTGAACATAAATAGGCAGGATCTGAAATGGTCCCAAACTGTACAGCTCAAAAGCTTGCTTCCCCACCAGCGTGACTGGCCCAGTAGGAGGCACTGGACGAACTCCTCTAAAAGGAACTCCCAGTTAAAACAAAAAGCACAAGATTAAGCCCTCCCTGGCTTTTCAAGTTGTGCCAGCTCTTGCAAGTGAGGGGAGGAAGACAGCATACAAATCCATTTTTGATAAACATTTCAAACACTTTCAAAATGCAATTCGCACCCTGAGCGGCAGTGAAACTAAACAATGTGGCTCAGAATGCATACAATTTACAGTTCTCTACAGGCCCAGTGCCTTCCAGCTCTTCAGTGCCGGGAAGGGGCTATTTATGTGGTGCAAAAGGATTGAATACTCTCCCGGGGAAAAAGGGACAGAAAGAAGAAATGAGCTGGAAAGCTGGCACCAGGAACATCACATCCCAGGTCTGAACTGTGACCATGTTTGGCTCCCAGTTGGCAGAATGTGGCAATGCTTCCAAGGAAAAGGGAGGCAGGGGCATAAACTTGTGAATTTCACAGCAATTTTCCTTCAAAAATCCCCAAGCACTTTACAGTTATTAAGCCTCTTTCAGGGGAAATCTGAAGCACAGTAGCTTGTCAACTGGTTTCTTTATGTACCATGCTGCCTGAGATTATTGTGGGAGAAAAATGGGACTCCCCAAGTAGAGTTGGTTCCAGGCTTGGGGGGTCCTGGGCAGAAGCTCACCCTCAGGGCCGCCCCCCCTCATGTCTTCCTTTCCATCCCAACACCTGAATCCCCCCGCACCTACCTTCTGTACATCCTTCAACCACTTGCAAGCCTTCCCACCGTCCATGCTCCGTCACCTGCATGCTCTCCTAGGCAGCACTGGCCAGTGTATGGAGCTGGGAGTTCCCACCCGGAGCACCACCACTGTGCACCACCAACATGTGAACATACTGAGCTGTAGCCAATGTGAAATTGCTGCTGGAGACGCTCTGCGTCCCTCTTTTTTGAAAATTGTGTAAAGAATCTATATAACTGAATCAATATTGGTCCCAGGTCTGATGAAGACTGGAAAGAAACAAGTACTTAATCGATTGGCTTGTCACCACACTACTTTGGGACTTGAATATACATGTTTTGGACATTTGGACTGATTTCTATATACTTCTTAGTAAATTGGTCACTAGCTTGCATTTTTTGTTGTGTTATCCATTATAGTGACCTCTCTCAGATTGTATTCTAAGGTTAAAGGATGGAAGATGCCAGAGGCTGTTGCAGAAGCAATCCAAAGGTCCATCCAGCGATTCTAATGCTGCTTGAGAGGCACTCTCATGTATTAACCATCACATCCCAAACATCTGTCTTATCAGAAAAGTTTAATCAAAAAGTAATTTTGAACAGGACTTCCAAGGCAGCCTCTGGCATTTGTCCCCACAGATCCTGACCATAATTTGGCGAGGGACACAATACAGGTGCCTGATTGTTCAATGCCAAACAACCGATGAGAAAAAAGCTCCTAGCTTTGCATTTTGCGAAGCTCCCGCCAGAAAATCCCAGCGTGCTGCAAAGCAGGTAACGATATTCTATGGATCAGCTGAACTTTATTTACCTGCAACGAGAAGGTCAGCTGAAGCTCTGTTTCCACAAGTCCGCTGACGGGTAAGACAATCTCATTAGACCTCAGGATCCTCTTTGAACCCTGGAATTCACACAGAATAAGAGACATTTTGCCTGTAGTTTTTAGTGTTCACTAAAGAAAAGTGCATCTGAATTCCCCCCCAAAACCATACCGAAGCGAGAGACACAGTAGTGCTGATAGATGCATTTATTAAATTTGGGAGCTTTCTTCCATTTTCAAAGGATTTAGCTCAATATGATGAAAGAAAAAGAAGACTGCAGATTTATACCCCGCTCTTCTCTCTGAATCAGAGTGGCTTACAATCTCCTATCTTCTCCCCTCACAACACCCTGTGAGGTGGGTGGGGCTGAGAGGGCTCTCGCAGCAACTGCCCTTTCAAGGACATCTCCTGCGATAGCTATGGCTGACCCAAGGCCATTCCAGCAGCTGCAAGTGGAGGAGTGGGGAATCAAACCCAGTTCTCCCAGATAACAGTCCACACACTTAACCACTACACCAAACTGGCTCTGAAAGGAAAAAAGAGTAGACATCACGTGGTGCTATACTCAGGGATGCCAACTCTGGCCTGGGAAACTTCTGGAGAGGTGGAGGTGGAGCCCATGGAAGAGGTGGTTGGGGAGGGGAGCGACCTCACTGAGGTAAAATGCCATACAGCCCATCCTTCAAAGCTATTTTCTTGTACAGGAATGAATCTCTAAAGTCTGGAGATCAGTTGTAATTTTGGGAGATCCCCAAGCCCCACCTGGAAGCTGGCAACTCTAGTTATAACATTCAAATTTACAAACCCCAGTCAACTATGCTGTTCATAATGTCAAGCTGGAGATGAAGGCTCCATGGCGGGCACTTTGCACATTCCCTGAGGAAAGGGCAATTTCCCTTGACTCGCAGAACCTGCAGGAGGCCCCCGCTATTCCATCTCTCCCACATGCAGAGTACCAATCCATCCTCTTCACTTGAGTCCTCAGATTTCCCATTTAAACGCAGCAAGGGAAACAGGATGGTCCTCATCACAGTAGCCTGTTTTCCAATGGAGAATGTCATTCTAGAGCAGGGGTACCAAACATGCGGCCCGAGGGCTGAATCAGGCCCCCGGGGGACTCCTATCAGGCCCCTGAGCAACTGGCTCTCATCTGCTTCCTTCTCCCTCTCTCTTGCTTCCTTCTGCATCACAGCTTGCTTTGCCAGGCTCTCTCAATCGCACAGCAGAGCTACTGAGCCAGCCTCTCTTTCTTCTACTGGTCCCCTGGGGAAGGAAGGAAAGAGCCAGAGCTTCCTTTGCCCCGTTCCCTGGATCCCAAGGGAGAAATGGAAAGAAAGCATCTTTAAAACCAACGAGTGCTGATGTTTTAAGCATATTTTATTTTAAGTTTTTTCTGAAGAATATTTAATTGTGTTTGTTTGTGTCCTTTATAAAGTTTATATCTCAGCTACCTAATCTTAAATAGGTACACACATGACCTGGCCCGACATGGCATAGCCCGGTCCACCAAGGTCTCATTTACATCTGATCCGTTCCTCATAACAAATGAATTTGACATCCCTGTTCTAGAGCATTTGGACCAAGACAAAGGCTGAGAATAATGGAGCCCAATATTTAATGAGGAAGAATGGCAAGAAGGGGGAGTTGTAAAGGTTGGCAAGCCCTGCAATTGTCAGATGCCCATATATGCCCTGAAACCCTCTTGCTTCTTCAATATACCCACCTGAAGTTTCACTGCAATCACCACCGAGTTCAGATCCTTGTCCATTTCTTTCAGCATGATGAGCTTTTTCAAGGTCAAACTGAACAACCTTTACAGAGAGAGAGAGGGAAAAAATACCTGTTGGTTACAAATTAAGCACCCCTAGAGCAAAAGTTAAACAGCAAATCATTTCACAGGTATATTGGCTTTTTTGTTTTTTAATGAGAAGGCAAATTGTTCCTTTTGGACTACACAGCAGATTGGTGAGGAAAGCTGCTTAAATCACTGTTTCTACTGAGCAAGTCGTCTTGCCAGTAACAGCCAAGTCTTCCAGCCTTTTGAAACATAAACTGCACTTTGGGGTGGGAAGAGGCTAATGTATTTCTGCTTCACCTGGCATGAATGCTCCAATCTCAATCCATTTGGCACACAGTGAGAGTAGAATGACAAAGACGGTCAAAGATTCAAGTACGTAAGTGGGACAGGACACAGATTTTCCAGGCGTCACATGCCAGGAGAGGAAGTTTTCATTTCAATTTTAAATAGATACTTTGTTAACTATTAAGTATTCCAGTTTCAAATAGATTCAAGTTTCTAAATGTAATATTGTCTGTAGATCAAAAAGCACCCCCCCCCCTCAGAAAAACCCTTAGACTGGACCTGCTGTGATCCTGACAATTACACAGTGAGAATCTGTTCCGGGGGGAGGGGTGAGGCTGTAGAAAAAGTCCAGCGGGAACTTATTTGCATATTAGGCCACACCCTGATGTGACAATTATTTTGCGCAGGGCTTTTTGTAGAAAAAAGCCTAGCAGGAACTCATCTGTACATTAGGCCACACCCCCTGACACCAAACTAGTGGGAATTGTGTCCCTGTTCGTTCCTGCTCAAACATTTCTATGTGCTACCTTTCCACCCACATAGAGTCCACAAGGTGGTGAACATAAAACCATTAAGACACAAATATATATATAAAAATTTTTAAATAATCAAGCAAAGCACATAAACACACAGGGAGGAGGGCCGATGAGAGCTAGTACAGGAGTGCCAAACAAAACTGGGGATGTGGGGGGAGGGGAGGTGTTTGTGAATTTCCTGCATTGTGCAGGGGGTTGGACTAGATGACCCTGGAGGTCCCTTCCAATTCTATGATTCTATGAAAACAAAGAAGTTTTCGCCCATTGGTGGAAGTCAATGATAGAGACAGACGAATCTCCCCAAGGGGGGAGTTCCAAAGTTTTAACACCTCAATCAAGAAGGTCTTTTCTTGGGTTGCCCCTGTCTAGCCTCAGATGGTGGGGAGTCCAATTCCATCCAGAATAGGAGATACCCCAAAGCCTGGGGTAACTGATGCACTAGGCTCATGCAGTCAGATATGTATGGACACCCCACACACTAACAGATCGGTCGGTTCTAGATCAAATGAAGCTTCTCCTTAGAAGCTAAAATGACTACACTGAGGTTTACTTTGGTCACATTATCAGAAGACAGAAGTCATTGAAAAAGACAATAATGCTAGGAAAAGTGGAAGGCAGCAGGAAAAGAAGACAACCCAACATGAGATGGATGACTCTAAAGATTCCTACTGCCCTCAGTCTGCAAGACATGGGCAAGGCTATTAATGATGGGACATTCATTCATGGGGCCACTGTAAGGGATTTGAGGGCACTTAACACACAAACACACACACTCTAACAGCACCCATTTTGTCACACTGTTGTGCAAGGGGACTGTAACATTCTGCAAGGGGACTGTAATCAACAGCCCCCAACCTTTCTTGCACCAGGGACTGGTTTTATGGAAGACAATTTTTCCATGGACAGGTGGGGGGGGGGTTTGCTGCCCCAGGCTGCCCCCCCCATGCCCCAGCCCTGCCTCCATCCCATGGGGGTCTTAAAATGAGCGGTAAGCGAAGGTCACTGCCGCGCTGCCCCTTCCACCCACCCAAGAGGATTAAAGAGGCGGTGCTTCGGAGTGAAGCTGCGCTGCCTCTTTCGCGTGCCTGGGACCCAGGTGGGTGAAAAGGGTGGCATCTCTGCCTCACGCCACGGTCCAGCTGCAAACAGGCCACGGACCAGTACTGGCCCGTGGACCAAGGCTTGGGGACCCCTGCTCTAAACTACCTATCAAGACAGCTTGCATATTATCTGCACTGCAGTTTATTCAAATGCTTGTAACCTTGCCCGTGGTCAGTTCTAGGAATCTGTTTGGCATTTCTAGCACTGCTTCTGATACAGACAAAGAGGAGGATCACAGCGACTGGTGACTTCAGCATATAGATGGTGCTTTACTCCAGACGTCTGGAGTGTCTTATGCAGGGGTTATTTTTTTTTTTTTTAGCAGGAACGCACAGGAACGCAGTTTTGGCTGGCTTGGTGCCGGGGTCTGTGGCTTAATATGTAAATGAGTTCCTGCTGAGCCTTTTCTGTCTTTCAACAAAAGCCCTGGTCTCACGTAAATCTTAAACAGCTCAGGGAACAAAAACGGACCTTGTGGAACAGCGCAGCAGTTATTTTGTGCCAAACCTTAGCTCCCCCAGCATCATGCCAAGTGGTGGATTAATTGCAAAATGACTGGAGTAATGTGCTATAAGCCCAAACAATACAAAATAGTGGTGCATAACAGTATCCTTGTCAATGGTATGAAAAGCGCTGACAAATCCAGGAAAACCAACAGGGCAGGACCCCATCATCTCTTTCTTGGTCCAAGTTTAATGCTCTGACCATCAGGGTGTCTGAGGTATGCCTAACGCTGGCTAGAAATGATATCAAAATGCATCTGCGTCATCTAATATCACCTGGAAATGAACTGCTACCACCCACTCAACTAGAATCATAGAAGAATCACAGAGTTGGAATGGGGTCACACAGGCCATCTAGTCCAACCCCCTACTCAATGCAGGATCACCCTAGAGTTTCCCTGACAAGTGTTTGTCGTGCCGCTGCTTAAAGATTGCCAGTAAGGGGGAGCTCACCACCTCCCTCGGTAGCCATTTCCACTGTTCAACTACTCTTACTGTTAAAAAGTACCTAGATCCAAAAAGGAGAGATTAGAAGCCACCCAACAACTGTTACAATGAGTTGTACCCAAGGAGGATGGGGTTGCTTGACTGTTTTTAAAGGAGTCGTCCCCCCCACCCCCACCCCACCCGCAATTTGGTTTGGAGGTATAGAATGCTACAGTTTTGTTGAAAGATAGGTGGGCTTGGGCCTGATGGAAACCATGTGCGAGCTACTTTAAGGTTTCCAAAGCAGAAACAAGATACACAGGCAAGACAAGAGACGAGCAGCAGATTAATTGCTGTTCCACAGCAAGGTAAACTTCATCACACCAAGCAGCACCAGGTTTAAACTTCATGCAGCTTAAATCTTAGCCAGATTCAAACTCTCTGGCCATTTCCCACCAAGATACTCACTTTTCAAATCTAGTGGCTAGAAATTGAAGAGACAAGTAGGCAGGTCTACAAACAAGGCAGTGTCTTTCTTCTTTCAGAGATAACGGATGCACAGGCAAGACAAGAGACGAGCAGCAGATTATTCCCAAAGAACCTTACAAAGAAAAGCACTGGAGTTCCTCATGTAAACTAGGGTGTGTTTCCATTTTCCATACCGCTTCCAGGGCAGCAGAACATGTAAGAACTTGCACAGCTCCAAGATGGCAAACCCAAATGGCTGCTCATATTCTTTGCAACTCAGGTAGTTATTGCTCACTTCTCTCATGTCACCTCAATTATTGTTCTATGATTCTGGTGAAGTATCTGGTGAAGTATCCCCTGGTGAAGTATCCCCCTGTGACAAGCAATTACCAAGGCCCACCCATGTGACAGCACAGAAATGTATTTAAAAAATTAGACTTGCAGAAAGACGCTCTAATACAGGGGTGGCCAAATTTAACATAAGAGCCACATAGAATAAACATGATGTTTCAAAGCAGGCAGGAAGGCTGGCGGGAAGTAAGGAAATAGATTGGGGGGGAGGTGAAAAGAAAGCAACTTTAACTTTAAATACATTCTCCAAATCACTGACCAATGGGGTGTTGAGAGCTTCGTTAGCCACATAATATGTGCGGAAGAGTCACACATGGCTCTTGAGCCACAGTTTGGCCACCCCTGCTCTAGCAGAAACAGTTATTTTGGTCTGAATTCAGGAATAAACAGTTTTAAAAGGGGAAGTGATAGATTCATGGAGGATACTAGCCATAGTGGGTGAGGTGAACTTCCACATTCAGAGGCACTAATCCTCTGAATCCCAAAGCCAGACGGCAACAGCCTTGGTCTCTATGCCCTGTTGTTGACCATCCAGAGGAACTGGCTGGCCACCGACTGAGACACAATACTGGGCTAGATGGACCACTGGTTTGATCCAGCAGAGCTCTTCTGATATTCTTAAGACACTGAAGAGTTGCTGCCTGTCAGTCAGAGCAGATAGAAAGACCAATGATTTGTCTCAGTATAAGCCAACTTCATAAGCTTCAATGCATCTCCGTCTCTACCAAAAAGCACCCTGAATATCCCAACTTGGCCTGAGCTCAAGCTAACCAGTGTTGGCCACGGTTGGCACTTGGATGGGAGACCATCAAGGAATACTGAAGTTGCTACACAGAAAAAAACAGCAAACTACCTCTCTTCGTATCTTGCCTGGAACGCCTTGTGGATGGGGTTACTATGATTCAGTAGTGACTCAACAACACATTCTTCTCTACTGAAGGGGAAAAAACTCAGCTACGTAATCTCAGCAGCTCCACCTAAAAGTTAATACTTTAGTCCTCAAAGCTTTCACTTAAATTAAGAAAAAGGTCAAGTGTAAGTTGGCCAACAACTAGCCCTTCCCTTGGGTGGAAGAAGTCAGTTACTGTTCTTCTAGACCAGGGGTGAGGAACAGTGTCTCTCCAGATGTTTTTTGCCTACAACTCCCATCAGCCCCAGCCAGCATGGCCAATGGCTGGGGCTGATGGGAGTTGTAGATTAAAAAAACATCTGGAGAGCCACAGTTCCCCACCCCTGGTCTAGACCTACAAACATTAATCTACTAAATCAACAAAATCTAAATAAGAAATTAAAATTTTCTCAGTATATCAGTCAAATTCGGAACATGCAAACACACAGGACTGTTGAGGGCTCCGCTACCAGAGGGGCCACAAACACACTGGTTCTTTCCTCGCAGGCAAAACTTAATGGAGAGGGGAACTTCAATATGACATTCTTCCTTTAAAAGCGGTCTCAGAAGAACCCTAAAGGGACTTTAATGTGCTTATTTATGGAGTCAAAATTAATGACGGCCTTTTCTTTTAATAGTAAGCATGACAGCTTAAGTTATGGCCTTACTTCAGAATTTTTCCTGAGTTTTTTTTCCCTGATAGGCATTTAAAATTCAATACATTCAATAAATCCAGACTACAGATTTGTAGAAGTTAGAAATGGCCACCCTCAGGTTATGTAATGGGTAGCATGGTGTTATTGAGTAGAGACAGCTAATGACAGCAGAAATGACCGATGTGCTCTGAAACCGCACAAAGTGCCTCTTGATTTTAAACAAGGGAGTAAACGCCTCCTTGCACCAATGATCTCCAACACAGTATTTGTCAAGAGAAGCAGTTGACCTCTGAATCGCAGTGCCAGAAGGCAACATCAAGGGAAGTGACTGGTTGGCCTCTGTGCACGACAGGATGCTGGGCTAGCTTTAGCCATGAAGACATTTGTAGGTATTGCTTAAGGATGCCTTCCTTCTTCAGAAGAGGGGGGAACTGTAACTGCTGCTGATGTTCCCCCTTCCAATGCAGGCCTCCCCAGCTCGCCCTGTATTGAGGGAGAAACTCAGTAGCAGCAGGAGGCAAGTCCTGGCTCCACAAGCAGCTCTCTCATTGCATACAAGACTGTTTATTTTTAATTTTTCAAATATCTTCACATTTTCAATACCACCCAGAGGACCCAAAACTCTTTCTACATCTCAGGAGCTTTCAAGGCGAGGGTGGGCAAACCCTGAGTTCAACCTGAAAACCAGGGGTCCCCAATGTGATGCTTGTGAGTGCCATGGCACCCACCCACACCATTCATGGTGCCTGCTAACTAGTTTTAGAAAGTAGGTGGGGCTAGGCAGGCCTTCTGACTGGCTGGGAGGAATAATACGAATCCTTTTAAACAGAGCTTCTGCATAAAATGCCAGTATTAGTATTATATATGTAACCTTGCTCCCTGACATTTTGTGATTGGCTCCATGTCTCGTGGCAGCCATCTTGTGATTGTGTCATGGCCCTGTGTCAGAATTCCAAAGGTGCCCACAGGCTTCAAAATGGTTGGGGACTCCTGCTGTAGACCATTAAGAGGGCTTAACAATTGTCTCTTAAACATAATTACTATGATATCATCCGCAAATAAATTAATTTTCATTTCTTCATTACCTGACTTATACCCCTCTATTCTCCCCGCATTCCTAATTCGCTCTGCTAATTGTTCTATAGCTATTATAAATATGAGCGGGGATAGTGGACAGCCTTCTCTTACCCCCCCTTGAATTGGAAACGCTTGTGAGTGGTCAGTGTTGACTCTAACTTTTGCCTTACCACCATTGTATATTTCCTGTATGGCGTGTAAGAACCGTTCCTCTAAACCTATCTTCTTTAATATTTGCCACAAGAATTCATGTGAGAGAGTATCAAAGGCTTTGTAAACATCCACCTTTAACAGAGCTATTTTTTTCTTTTGGCCATGGTGCAGTACATTTAAGATATTTCTAATGGGATGAGCAATAGATCTACCCTCAATGAAACCGTATTGGTCCCCTTTTATAATTGACGGGATAACTCTCTTAAGTCTATTTGCTAAAACCTTAGCAAAGATCTTATAATCTTGATTTAGTAAACTAATGGGCCTATACGAACCTACTTCTTCCGGGTCTTTCTGGGGCTTTAATATCAAAATTATTTCTGTTTCCTTCCATGAGTCCGGGGCTTTCTTTCCTTCCAAGACTTCGTTAAAAACCACCTGCAATTCGGGTGCTATAATTTCTACCATTTCTTTATAAAAGTCAGAAGTAAAGCCATCCAGCCCTGGTGATTTACCTTTTTTGAGCGCTTTTATTACTTCCTTTATCTCTTGGAGTGTAATCTCAGCTCCCAGTGAGGCTTTCGCTTCCTCCTCTATGATTAGCTTAGGTGCGTCCCACACCTCCGTTATACTCTTTTTCATATATAACTTTTTATAGAAGTCCTCAAATACCTTAGTGATTTCCTTAGAGTTTTGAGTTGTATTATTATTAATTTTTATACTTCTAATTGATTGTTTTGCCTTTTTAACTTTCAAATAATTAGCTAACCTTTTTGCTGTATTAATACTATTCCTCTGGAAGTCGTTTCTAGCCATTATTACGGAGTTAAAAAGATTAAGATAATTTTAGATGATTTTGAAAAGTGTTCAGGGCTAGGAGTGAATATGGCAAAATCAGAAATTTTATACCTTAATGTTAATAGAGAGGAAAAACAGGAAATAAATAGGGTTACGAATATAGGAATGGGGGCCAAGAGACTTAAATACCTAGGGATAGTCCTGCAAAAAAATATGGACAAAATGATAAATGAGAACTATGGTAAAATATGGAAGAAAATAGAGATATGAATAAATGGAATCATAAAATACTAGGGATATCAACTAGAATAAGATCCCTTAAAATATTCTTGATACCAAAGTTAATGTATTTATTCCAAACATTGCCCTTAGGTTTGAGGAAAAATCAAATTGAACAATGGAATAAAGCAATTAAAGTGTGGATTTTTAATAATAAAAACTGTAGGTTTCATAAGAGAATTCTATACAACCTTAAATCAGAATTAGGTTGGGGAATCCCAGATTTAAGTAAATATTATGAGGCCTTCCAACTAAGAGCGTTACTAGATCTGAGTGAGGATAAGGTACAGAAGTGGATTAATTTCGAGAACGCAGTTAACAGTGGTATTGGAAGATTTGGTATTTTTTCCACAGTGTCGACAAAAGATCTAAAATTACCCTTAGGGCCCAGAAGAGCATCATTAGAAACCTGGATGAAATGGTACCCACAGCGGCTAGGAAAGGTTTCAAGGTGGAGCCCCCTAGAAGCTATTGTTAAGGAGGCACATGCTATAAAATGGTGGGAAAGGCTTAAAAACAAAGGCTATTATAGAGTGGACGATATGTTTAGGGGTGGTAAACTAAAACCTTTACAGGAAATTACAGAAGATTTAGGTAATCAATACTGGTTAAACATAGCAGGCTTACATAAGATAGTTAAGAAGATCAGTGAAAAGGGAGAGCTTTGATTAGACGCTCCAATGGAAGAGATATATAAAGTAATGGCCAAACAAAGGAAGGGTCTAGTGGGGTTACTATACAGAAAAATGATTTCAAATAAAGATAAAATAATAGTACATTTACAAAAGATATGGAGTCATGAAGGTCAGTTAACAGTGAGGTTGGCTGGGAAAATCTTGGAAGGACTAGAAGGGATTAAAGCAATCAAATTTAAAGAACTGGAATTTAAATTTTTCACAAAATGGTACAAAACACCCGCACAAATAGCCAATATATTCCCAGGAATGAGTTCCAAGTGCTGGCATTGCAAACAATTTAAGGGTTGGTTTGCACATATGTGGTGGGAGTGTGAAGAGGTTAAACCCTTCTGGGGGGAAATTATTCAATTTATTAGAAAAGTCTGCAATGTACCATTAACCATTGGCTTTAATATGATGTTGTTAAGCACAATAGGAAGTCCGGCACTAAGCAGACCCACTCAAAACCTTGTCAAGGCAATGATACTAGCGGGGAAGGCGGTTATCGCTTTGGGGTGGAAAGATAAAAGTAAATGGTCAATAGAAATCTGGCACAACTATTTGTTTGATTACATACAGTCTGACATCGTGGCAACAATCATCAAGGATTCCACGTGGGAAGATAAAGTCAAGGAAATCGAGACCAGATGGAACCCTTATTTAGAATGGATCTCAGGAGAAACAAGGAAGGACATTCAGTAGAAGATCAAGACTTTGTGCCCTTGGCTGAGGGGGAAAGACTAAGAGAAGATGGGGAGGGTTGGGGGGGGGGGGGGTAAGGGCTATTTGTAATTCCAACATTCATATGTTGTAATGGTCAATTGTACAAGAGTCAATAAAACATAAAAATATTTATTAAAAAAAAAACCAATTGTCTCTTTTCCAAAAAGAAGACCAGTTCATGCCCTGCTGCTCTCTAGGGCTGAACCACAAACTGACAGTTTGCAAACTTGACCCAGTTCATATTGGTTTGTGAGCCATTTAAAGTTTAAACCCCTACTTTCTGCTCCTCACAGCTTTTTGCAGGTACCAGAAAGCAGGGGTTTCCCAATCAGCTGAGCAGCCAGGACTGGCATTCAACCGTTTGGTTTGAATGGCTCTGAGCTCACATGGGGAGCAGGAAGCAGTGATTTTAAATGGCTCCATTTTTCATGATGAGCAGAAAAGGGTTTCCTGGTCTTCACAAACTGCATCAAAATTCGTGGAAGTCTGGGGTGGTTCTTCAGCTTCATGGACCAGTTCTTCAGCTTCTTGAACCACAAACTGGCAAAAATTCGTGATGAACTTTTGTTCGTCAGCTGGTTCGTGCCCATCCCTACTGCTCTCTGGAAGTCTTGCCCAATCCTTCTATGCATCAGATAGTGACCTCAACCCCATAAACTTTTCACTGCAACCCTTAGGCAAAAATTTACTTTAAAAAAGAAAAGGAAAAAAAAAGATAGGTTCTCAGAATACTAAGTTTTGTGCCATTTAGCCTACTCCAAATGCGCATTGCCTTATGTCAACTGTAACCTTAGAAGTAAAGGATGCAGAATACTTCGACTTTTTGTTAGCGGCAGGAGACAAATGAACAAAGCAAGGAATGCTTTTAATCTGCTCAGCAACTGTAACACAGGATGTCACAGCAAACATTCCACATTGGTAGTATTCTTTCTCAACGTGGGATCTCATGTGGGTCCCAAGAAAAACACTCTCTGATTACAAAAAAAGCCCCTTCCAGTTAAACCTGGCACCTATTTTCAGATCCTCTGGAAGCAATTAACTACTTCCAGATCCTCTGAAAGTAATCAAAGTGAACGGAAATTCCAAAGCAAAGAATTTTGTCAAATGATATTTAAGCTTTAGCAGACATGGACTGAGATTTATCAGTTATAGTCCCTTGATACCAGAGCTGGGATACTCTGACAGGGTTCGAGAATAAATCAAATACTAAGTTGAAGGAAAGCTCACAGTACAAAAACATTTTCTGCTTCCTCAGTAATGGATTGTGAACCTTACAGGGCAGAGATGGATGCATTTGAGCAAACAACATCAGACCTGAAGATAGCATTTTGCAAAGGGGTCTTTGCTGCAACAGCCCGCCTCCCACTTTGTCCAATGAAAACTACCACACTGCTTACTGGTTCACTGACACGACATTGAGAGCCACTAACATGACATTGAAAGCCAGTTTGGTGTAGTGGTTAAGTCTGTGGACTCTTATCTGGAAGAACCGGGTTTGATTCCCCACTCCTCCACTTGCACTTGCTGGGATGGCCTTGGGCCAGCCATAGCTCTGGCAGAGGTTGTCCTCGAAAGGGCAGCTGCTGTGAGAGCCCTCTCAGTCCCACCCACCTCACAGGGTGTCTGTTGTGGGGGAGGAAGGTAAAGGAGATTGTGAGCCGCTCTGAGACTTCCGAGTGGAGGGCGGGATATAAATCCAATATCATCATCATCTTATTCATGTGAAAAAAATTTTGCTTGCTTTTGCCAGTGATTAAGATTACTGCAGTTCTTCTTGCTTCTTCTTGCTTTGGAATTTTAAATCTTTTTTTTAATCTTGTTTTGCTTTTTCACTTTTTAATTATGCTGTCAGGGAGGGTTTTTAAGTGGCTTTGAAAGCTTCTTTTAACAGGTAAGTTCATTAAAAAAAAATGACTACCAGGAACAGCACAGGAAGACAGCGGCCTCTTTCTCCCCCTTCTCAAGCCACAACAAATAGGTTTAGAAACTAGAAGCGTTCAAAAACAGTTTGCAATAGGAGAGGGACACCCTGACCTGAATAGCTCAGGCTAGCCTGATCTCAGCAGATGTTGGAAGTTAAGCAGGGCCCACCCTTACTAGTTATTTGGAAGGGAGGCTTCCAACGATTACCAGGAGGCAGGCCGCGACAAACCACCTCTGAACATCTCCCACCTTGAAAATCCCATGAGGTCGCCATAAGTCTACTGTGACTTGACGGCAACAAAATATGGGGGAGAGGGAGGGCTGATAGTAGCTGCTGTTAAAAAAAAAGACTGGGCATGTTAGAGCAGCTTTTTTAAAATCCAAACCAATAAACAAAGTAGGAGTCAAACTGCACCTTTAAGACTAACCAGGTTTTATTGAGAACGTAAGTTTTCGACTGATGAAGTGTGCTTAGAGAGCACATGAAAGCTTATGTTCTCAATAAAACTTGGCTGGTCTTAAAGGTGAAACCTGCTTTGTTCAACTGCTTCAGACCAACATGGCTGCCCTCTTGGACATAGCCAATAAAGTTACAAGAAACCCTATTTATGTATTTCATTATGTATTATATCGGATATAATGAACAAAACAGGGCCTTACTCTATAGAAGACCGGGAAGAGGCATTAGCCTTCATTTGTATGTCAAAGTGTCTTTCTGTATAGTAAGAAGGCACTGAATTCAGCCGCGCTCCTGGTCTTTCATCTAAGGCAAGCAACAGATCCATACCAATCCTGCTTTTTTGCACACAAAGCTGAATTCTTGCTAGCTGTAAACGCAGAATTCGCAAAGCTTTCGGGGGAAAAAAAACTTAATCACTGATCTCATTCCCCCCCCCTCCCACTTTTAAAAGGAAGAACTGGTTATGTGAATTTGCAAGGACTGGTACTCAGCTAGTAATAGTTAAAGGATTCTGAAAGTGTAACAGAGAAGCCAATCAGAAGAATAAAAAAAAATTCAGGACATAAAAACACTTTTTAAAAAAGCTAAATGCTTGAGTCTATAAAGAATGACCAAAGGGAACAGAGATTTTACTGAGCGAATAGTACCACCCTAGTGCATCTAGATCACATGCAACGCAGAAGGAGATTTTCATTGAAGACTGGCTGAAAGGGATTTTAGGCAGGCAGGCAGGCAATATGTGAAGTAGCAGCAGATCTGCCCAGGCTTACTGCCTTGGTGTGTACATGAAGGCTACAGGGAGATTTTAATCCTTTTTTATTCTGAGTTACCCTCAAGTGATCCCCCGCACAAGGCCTCGCCATTTTCAAACCCAAACCCTTGGACTGGATGTCCCTCTTTCTGAGCAAACCATGGCCCTAAAATCAAACACAAACAGCTGTATTCCCAGCCTCCCCCCTTCCACAAAACCAAGGCACAGGTTTCTGTATACTTAAGGGAATCCTCAGACATGCAATAACAAGAAAATTTGACTTTGTAAGACTCCCCCAAAAGAGCAGAATTTGTGAGCAGATGAGTGACAGCTAAAGGGGAAAGTCAAACTGCTCAAGTCACTGTGGGTGTCCTAGAGGGGGTGATAATCCCAGACTAGTGTAGCAGTTTTGAGCTCTGGTGCTGGAGAAGAACCTTGTGAGTGCCTTGGACTGCAAGAAGATCAAAACAGTCAGTCCTAAGGGAAATCAACCCTGATGCTGGGAAAGACAGAAGGCAAAAGAAGAAGGGGACGGCAAAAGATGAGATGGCTGGACAGCGTTACTGATGTAACTAACACAAATTTGAGCAGACTTCGGAGGATGGTGGAAGACAGGAGGGCCTGGCATGACTTGGTCCAAGGGGTTGCAAAGAGTTGGACTCAACTGTGCGAATGAACAACAGAAAGCAAAATAAGGCAAAAATAAGGCAAAAGTCCAGAGGTACCTTATAGACTAACAGAAATCATTCCTGTGAAAGTAACTCATGGAAGATTATGGCATGTTTGTTTCTCTAAAGTAGCCCCACTGGTGGATCTCCTGATGGCATCTGAGTTTTGGCCACCGTGTGGCAGAGAGAGTTGGACTGGATGGGCCATTGGCCTGATCCAGCATGGCTTCTCTTGTGTTCTTAAGTTGCCACTGTTGATTAATTTGGAGCGGGTGAGGCTTTTCAAATTGTCCCCCACCCCAGCAGTTCTTCACAGCATAGAACAGAATCATCAGTCCAACTCCCTGCACAATGCAGGAAATTCACAGATACCTCATCCTAAATTCACAGAATCAGTATTGCTGTCAGGTGGTCATCTAGCCTTTGTTTTAAAACCTCCAAACAAAGAGAGTCCACCACCTCCCAAGGAAGCCTGTTCCAACGAGGAACTTCTCTGTCAGGAAGTTCTTCCTAATATTTAGCCGGAAACTCTTTTGATTTAATCTCAACCCATTGGTTCTAGTCTGACCTTCTGGAGCAACAGAAAACACACCATCAGGGCCAGCCCTGCCACTAGACAAACTAGGAAACTTCCTAGGGTTCCAGTCATCGGGGGCACCAAACTGGATGCCCCCATGTGATTCAGTGACATTATCAGTGTGGGGGAAGGGGGGCACCAGAAGTTAGCCTTGCCTAGGGTGTCAGACAATCTAGGGCTGGCCCTGCACACCATCCTCTATATGACAGCCCTTCAAGTACTTGAAGATGGTGATCATATCACCTCTCACTCGTCTTCTCTCCAGGCTAAAAATATCCAGGTCCTTCAACCTTTCCTCATAGGACTTGGTCTCCAGACCCCTCACAATCTTCATTGCCGTTCTTTGGACACATTCCAGTTTGTCTATATCCTTCATAAATTGTGGTGCTCAAAACCGAACACAGTACTCTAGGCGAGGCCTAACCAGAGCAAAGTGATACCATCACTTCACATGATCTGAACACTATACACTACTGATGCAGCCCAAAATTGCATTTGTCTTTTTAGCTGCTGCATCACACTGCTGACTCATATTCAGTGTATGGTCCACTAAGATCCCTAGATCCTTTTCACATATATTACTAAGTCTCCACCATCCTATAATGTTCAATCTAGCACATATACACATTCCTCTACTGGCACTTCCACAGGCTTGCAAACAGACCAGTAAGAATATCTTCAGGTCATCAGCCAGGGAATCCATAAACATTGGTTCTCTTTTTCCTTTATGCTATAAATCACTAGCACAGTGCGTGTGTCCCGGTCAGGGTGCTAAAACCCCCTAACTTTTGTAGATTTGTCTAGTAGTATAAAATGACTGAGAAAACTCCTGGACTGCAGAGCTTTCATTTCTGGTTTGACTGCCACCTTAGTAAGAAAAAGTGTGCATGCACACACAAAAGCTTACATTCTGAATAAAACTATGTTGGTCTTAAAGGTGCAATTTGACCCCTACTTTGTTCTATTGCTTCAGACCAACACGGCTGCGCACTTGGATCTAAGAAAAAGCTGTTTGGGCAATAGTAGGAACGAACAAATCCAAAGCATTCTGGTTTAGCAGAGAATAGCGACTGCATTATTCTATAGTAGTTTTAAAAGCATGTGTGTTAAGTGCCCTTTGCGGAAGACAACCAAAGCAAAAATAGAATATAATTCCCAAGGAACAAAGAATTAGAGCCACATAGTAATGTATGGCTGTGAGAGCTGGACCATAAGGAAGGCCAAGCGCAGAAGAATAGATGTTTTTGAGCTGTGGTGCTGGAGAAGACTCTTGAGAGTCCCTTGGACTGCAAGAAGATCTAATCAGTCAGTCCTAAGGGAAATCAACCCAGACTGTTCCCTGGAAGGTCAGATGCTGAAGCTGAAGCTCAAATACTCTCACCAAATGAGAAGGGAGCACTCACTGGAGAAGATCCTGATGCTGAGAAAGACAGAAGGCAAAAAAAGAAGGGGACGGCAAAAGATGAGATGGCTGGACAGCGTTACTGATGTAACAAACGAATCTGAGCAGACTTCGGAGGAAGGTGGAAGACAGGAGGGCCTGCCGTGACTTTGTCCATGGGTCACAAAGAGTCGGTCTCGACTGTGTGACTGAACAACAACAAATGCACAGCACCTCTGAAGATCAGCTGGTGTTGAGGGTGGATTTCTGTATTTACATACGAGATGTCACTTGATGTGCCCAGCCAAGCTGAAGCAATGTACAGGAAATTTTTCAGGGCTGCTGGCTGCTAAGCGCTTAGAAGTGCCAACAGCATGTAAAAATGACACCAGACAGGCAAAACAAAGGAAGATTTAGTACTAAGCGCCTCTGGATCTAAGGATTCTTTCCCTTGCCATTGCATTCAGCCAGCACATCTCAAGAACAGTATGTCTTCCTCTACTGCCTTCCAAATATACCAACACAAGACCTGTAAGCTTTGACTAAAATTGGAAAGGGAAACAAGGACAGTAGAAACACATGGAACTGGGAGCCAGATGCAAGAAAGATGCTTTTATTACTAAAGCTCTGACTGTCCTCCCAAAGACCTTCCAATCCTGTCTTCATGCAGCTGTTAGAATCCAGCCACATGAAAAGAATGGGGGTGGGGAATGACAATTACACCAGGATAAATGAACCACAGGAACAAAACATATGATCCATGAGAGAGCTAGAGACAGCCTGGAGAACAAAGGAGAAACCATGGAAAGAAGAGAACACACAACTGGAAGCTCAGAAAAGAATCCCTAGAAGGAAGAAGGAACCAGGCACAGATGAATTTGGAGAAGACTGGAATACTCCACCAGGAATCCCCAACATGGTGTCCATGGGCACCACAGCCCCATCAACACCTTTCCTGGCACCCACTAACTGTTTTTAGAAAGCAGATGCGGTTCTTGTACAGCAGGGCTTCTGTATGGATGTGAAGATTAAATATTGGTCCTGCTACAGCTTCCACCACGGTGCTAGTTTTATTCTCTTTCACTCCTCTTTCCTGGTGTATTTTTAAAATTATCCCTCTTTTGCCCTGCACTTGGGCTTCCTGGGTGTGGTTGGCTCTGTCTCCTGTGGCAGCCGTTTTGTAATTGCACCCACCACCCTGCGTCAGAATTTCAAAGGTGCCATCGGCTCTAAAAAACTGGGGATGTGATCGAATGTGCTTAAAAGTCATCAGCTTGACTCAAGACTCACAAATTCTGTTCCTGCATGCTGGTGAATGGGTTAGCCAAGTAGGTATGCCATTAAAGGTTACTGGAACTGGACTGAACTGGGTTAGCCAAGTACAGGACCGAATTCAAGAGAGAAGCGTCTATCATGAAAGGGTAAACAAAAACTATCCTTATTCTGGAAATGTTTCTCAATTCAATGAAAGCTTGTGCTGAAGACCAATGTTCCCTCTAAGCTGAGTTAGCATGAGCTAGCTCACAGTTTTTTAGCTTCCACCTCACACATTTTTGTCTTAGCTCAGGGAGGATGGCCCCAGAGCACACTAATTTATGCAGTAGCTCACAACTTTAATGCCAGTAACTCACAAAGTAGAATTTTGCTCAAAAAACTCCGCAGCTTAGAGGGAACACTGCTGAAGACCTTCATTTTTGGTGATTCCCTCTTTATAACTCAAAATAGAAATACATCTGGACATTCAAAAGCTGGACAGAACTAAACAGCAAGAGACTTCAGCTGAATCAATTTTTGCAACAGCACCAACTTTTCATTTGGCCCTTTGGATGCCCCCTGTCAGTTAGGGTTCAATGAAGCTGCCCGCTGTCAAAACAAGAAAGCTGAACACAAAGTCATCATAAGCCCAGGGGAAGCCTGTCCTCTGCCTGTCCCGAAATCTGTAAAATGCTCTGCCTCACAGCCTGCACTTTCCCCTATATGGTGAACAATCACATTCGTAAACTGGGGTTTTTTTAATGCCTTACAGCAAAGGGAAGTAAAAGACACTGTTCCTGCTTTTTCCTTTGACACTCTGCGACAGCCTCTAGATTATTTCTGTTTATCTATTTACATAACCCTACTCTCCGACTAGTTTCATTTTTCCTCACGGTCTGAAAAGCTGTAGCCACAGATGGTAACAAATGCCTCTTGTAGTAGGTGAAAAAAAATCCTTATCTGTATCTGGCCTGTGCAAACAGCGGATTAAGCCCGACAGAAAGATTACAGACAAGAGCTTGTCTTCGCAGAAATTATATTTTGCTAACAGGTTTACAGTGAATTTTACATTTGCCAGAGTGGCAGATATCCAGCCCTGAAAGCAGAATTGAGCTTCTCACTGCGAATATCTCCTCTATCTCACGCATAGCTGGGCTTTTTGGACCAAAATATAGCCAAAGGTTGCCATTGCCTAAGTATCATTCTGGCAAATGCAGTAACTTCCCACAACAGGAAAGCCTTGAACAGAGGACGATGCCTTATACTGAAGCACAGTACTGGTCCATCAAGGTCAGTATGGTATATTCAGACTGGCAGAAGCTCTCCAAGGTCTCACATCAACTCCCATCTCATCCTTTTAACCGGAAATGCCAGGGATTGAACCTGGGGCCTTCCGCGTGCAAAGCAGAGGTTTGTTCCTCCAGTGAGCCACAGCCCTGCAGGCCCTGAGGCAGAGTATTCTGGACAGGTGCAAAAAAATCCTCCCCAAACCCGACCACAATCAGTAGGAGTTTCATGAAACCATGCACATTCTCCATCACTTGACTGTGCAATAAAAGCTTCCCACTCCACCTTCCGTGAAGGCATGAAGCTGCTTCACTGCAAGTCAAAAGACTGGTGGTCCACATGGTGGAACGGGGAGGGATGGTGGTTCAGTGGTCGAGCATCTGCTTGGTAAGCAGAAGGTCCCAGGTTCAATCCCTGGCATCTCCAACTAAAAAGGGTCCAGGCAAATAGGTGTGAAAAACCTCAGCTTGAGACCCTGGAGAGCTGTTGCCAGTCTGAGTAGACAATACTGACTTTGATGGACCGAGAAGGGTCTGATTCAGTATAAGGCAGCTTCATATGTTCATGTTCATGGTACATTAATGGCTACTCCAAATGGCAGCGGCTGCCAGAGGTTCATGAAAGCAAGGGTTGAGCGAATGCATCCTATTTGGGATTTCCTTTCTGTACCTACCCAGCAAAACCTGGCATAGCTTTCTGCAATTGGTTTTTAAAAAAAAAAATGATACTTGGACACACACTAAAGTACTTTAGAAAAGTTTTTTTCCCCCTGGCACTTTGGGGGAGTATGAGAACCAAAACAGGATAAAAAATAACATTAAAACAGGATCTTTTTAAAAACCTCCCCATATTTACAAGTGAACATATCTAAATCCTTGCAAACTGCTTGAATTATTAACACATAACTTTGTCATTTTCCTTTAAATTCTTACTATGTACTCTTTGGGTGATAACAGATGGACAGTTTGGGGTGATTGGGAGGCATTCTGAATTGGGCCAGCTCAAAAGGAGCTGTCCTGAGGCCTCCACACACTCCCCAGAAAAGTGCCTGCATCCCGTCTGCCAGGTGGCCGAGTGCCTCCAAACATGGAGGCGCCTCAGAAGCTGGACCACTCTTTCTTCCCCCAACAAGTTAAGTGCTGAAGTGCTCATGTGCTCAGGCTCAACTGACAGTTTTTAGGGGGGGAAAGGCAGCACTGGCTTGGCACTTTCACACAGTCAAGTCGCCTCACATCCGCCCTGCCGCTTCCAGATGGCAAGGAGGCGACTGGCGGTCGGCTCAAAGATATGCTACCACTTTAAAAATGGTAGCTTTTTGAGCCCCTCTGCAGAACCGGGGTGAGGATGGGACGGACAGAAGATGTTGCCATCTGGAGGGATTTTTGGGGTTGATTTCAAAGGTGTCTCTGAGTCAGCCCAAAGTGCCAGTCTGTAATCACCCTTTGTGAACCTATGCTGACAGCTTTAGGTATTTCTGAAGGGACTAATCAGGAAAGCATTCTTCTGTCTGCACATGCTTGATACCAAGGTTCAGTTCCACCATGAACTTCTCCCAGCCTCAATTCCCTATATCAATTAATACCTCAAATCAGCAGGCTATGCCAATATCAAGTCCTGAGTTAATGCTTTTTAAAAAGTTAAGCTTGATTTACTGTTAAAGAGGTAGAATACCAGAAATAATAGGACAATTCAAATGTTTAAAAGGTTGATATACCTGGATGAAGCAAGCCTAACTTTCACAGATAACAACAAATTAGTCTCTGAGTCTCTGAGACAGCTTGCTGCCTCCAGGATCCAGGCTTTGATTAGTGGTGCTATTGCAGATTTCCATTATTGAAGGGCTAAGCTTTTGAAAGGCCGAGCACAAAAGAATAGATGCTTTCGAGCTGTGGTGCTGGAGAAGAATCTTGAAAGTCCCTTGGACTGCAAGAAGATCCAATCAGTCAGTCCTAAGGGAAATCAACCCTGACTGTTCCCTGGAAGGTCAGATGCTGAAGCTCCAATACTTTGGCCACCAAATGAGAAGGGAGCACTCACTGGAGAAGATCCTGATGCTGGGAAAGACAGAAGGCAAAAGAAGAAGGGGAAGGCAAAAGATGAGATGGCTGGACAGCATTACTGATGTAACTAACATGAATTTGAGCAGACTTCAGAGGATGGTGGAAGACAGGAGGGCCTGGCATGACTTGGTCCATGGGGTTACAAAATGTCACTCGACTGTGTGACTGAACAACAATTAATGCAAGAGGCTACTATAGTCTTTTTCTTGTACCACTATTTGTGCAAGAGTTCTACTGAAAGCAGAAACTTTGAGCTAGATCTAACCCACAGCCCCTAGAATGAAGGTTCTAAAAAGCAGGCTGGTAACTACTGCTTGGCTTATGTAAGCTAACAAGACGGCTGTTCCACATAATCACTCTCTTTTAATGCAAGTGCAGGAAGAGCTATCTGACACAACAGGAAAGCTGCAGATTGCTAAACTGACAGAAGAAAAGAAACTGCAGAAAAAATTCAAGGAGAATAGAAGCTCTTATTCAGTGCCACAAAATGACAGAGCCATTCACTCTTTCACATCTTTCTGTTGGCTATCTTCACAGGAAACCCTTGAAGGTAAAAGTGAAAGCTCTCCTGAAATGCACAGAATTAGCATCTTTCACAGATGTCTTTTTAAAAAAAAGCCACCATAAAATAGTCTGATTGGAAGAAAGATCCCCTCCTCCACCCTAGAAAAACACCCACATATAGCCTTCCTCTAGTGTTAAAGCAAGCATTAGAATAAGGAGAAGAAAATGTTGATTGGTAAGAGTACAGAAAGACTGTAATTAAGTAAAAAAAATTACAGTCCAATTATCTTGTAAACTACAAAATGCTTTGAATGCAGCAGCAGAAATGGGTTCTTGAAGTAGAAGCCATTTTAATAGCTGAATTAACTCTAGCAGCCTAGGAAAAGGTTTAAAAGCTTATCCTTCTGAATTTAATTCGAGTTCAGCAGCACCTTTAAGACCAACTAAGTATTCAAAGCATAAGCTTTCATGTGCATGCACACTTCTTCAGGTAACATTGAAATGGAAGTTACCAGCCCATACATATAGGTAGATGGTGAGCAGCAAATTAGCATACAACATGATGAAGATGTTTAACAAATGCAGGGACCAAGCAGTACCTATATGTATGGATTGGTAACTTCTATTTCAATTTATCTGAAGAAGTGTGCATGCACACGAAAGCTTATACACCTTGAATAAAACTTTGTTGGTGGTCTTCATGTCACCACTGAACTTGAACTTTGTTACATAAGAAAATAAGAGAAGCCATGTTAGATCAGGCCAATGGTCCATCCAGTCCAACACTCTGTGTCACACAGTGGCCCCAAAAAATTATATATATACACACACATACACACACACACATATACACACTGTGGCTAATAGCCACTGATGGACCTCTGCTCTATATTTTTATCTAAACCCCTCTTGAAGGTGGCTATGCTTGTGGCCGCCACCACCTCCTGTGGCAGTGAATTCCACATGTTAATCACCCTTTGGGTGAAGAAGTACTTCCTTTTATCCGTTTTAACCTGTCTGCTCAGCAATTTCATCGAATGCCCACGAGGTCTTGTATTGTGAGAAAGGGAGAAAAGTACTTCTTTCTCTACTTTCTCCATCCCATGCATTATCTTGTAAACCTCTATCATGTCACCCCGCAGTCGACGTTTCTCCAAGCTAAAGAGCCCCAAGCGTTTCAACCTTTCTTCATAGGGAAAGTGTTCCAGCCCTTTAATCATTCTAGTTGCCCTTTTCTGGACTTTCTCCATTGCTATAATATCCTTTTTGTGGTGCGGCAACCAGAACTGCACACAGTACTCCAAATGAGACCGCACCATTGATTTATACAGGGGCATTATGATACTGGCTGATTTGTTTTCAGTTCCCTTCCTAATAATTCCCAGCATGGCGTTGGCCTTTTTTATTGCAAACGCACACTGTTCAGTTGCTTCAGTTTTTCAGTTGCTTCAGACCAATACAGCTACCCACGTGAATCTACTACTGATTTTGTGTACACTGAGATAAGGGATCAGGGTTCTTCAATCAAACAAACAAAGATTTTAATTTATTCTATTTATTTATTTTTATTCCACATATCCCGCCCTCCCCGCCAAGGCGGACTCAGTGGTCCCCAACCTTTTAAAGCAGTGGTCCCCAACCTTTTTGGCACCAGGGACCACATATATTGGCCACTGTGTGACACAGAGTGTTGGATTGGATGGGCCATCGGCCTGATCCAACATGGTTTCTCTTATGTTATGTTTGTGGAAGGCAATTTTTCCATGGACCAGGGGGTGGGACACGATGGTTTTGGGATGATACAATTGTGCACTTTATTTCTATTATTACATTGTAATGTATAATGAAATAATTATACAGCTCACAGACCGGTTGCTAACATGCCATGGACCGGTACTGGTCAGTGGCCACAGAGTTGGGGACCCTGTTTTAAAGGGTCTCTCTTTCTATACATATTAGAATTATTTCCAACACATTATTAACCAAGGTCAAATTATTTGGCTGCAAATGGTATTTAAATATCTAAGACTGATTCATTTATATGCCTAAAACTTGCACACTGTTGGGTATGCAACTGTGCAATGGTTGTATCCAGGAACGCTATAAGCTTTTTTTTTTTGGCTGGGGGAGGGGGGGGGATTAATTTTCAGATTTACAATGGCCCAAAAAGTGCATTTTTGTTAAGCCTTTCTTTTGATTATCTTAAAGATGCACTTGTGATTTAAAATTAGCAGGACTGCAAGGAGTCTGGAACTTCCAGGTAGCAACATTTAACAAGGCAGCTGGAAGAGTAGCTACTGAACACCAATCGACGTACCCAGGGTCCTTATCAGACATTGCTTTTTGAAACAGTTATATGTCAAGTTGTAGGTATTGTTCTTGCACCTGCACATGTGCAAGTTGGTGAAATCCTTCAAATGGTGGTGTTCCTCATCTCCTCCTTTTCTCTTGGTCAAAGCCAGGGACTTTTCCTCTCACTGTTCTATGTTTCCCGAGGATGTAAGTTCCACAGCTAAAAGAGCCTTGCTCTATTTCATTTCAGGTTCCTAACCACATGCCTGAGTGCTGAGTCTGAATGGGAGTGTAGCTGTGAGATTACCAACTTGAGATAAAAATAAAAAGCCTGGGCTCTCTCAGCTCTAGACATGTACATCTTTGGGAAATACGGAACAAAAACAACAACAGAAAAATGGCTCCTGGCTTTGGTGAACCCACTTCCTTCATGCAGCTATGTGTTTCTAGCCACCCTCAAAACCAGAACACTCATTCTGGAAATTCTGTCTTTCATAAAACAGAATCTTTTAAACAGTGCTGTAACGTGGGGCAAGATACCAGCTCACAGATAAGTTACCAAGATCCCACTAATGATCAAAAAATTATAATTTATGTAGTATGATCATAACACATGAAACCACCTTATAATGAACCATCAAGGTCACTACTATCTACTCGGACTGGCAGTGACTCTTCAAGGTCTAACGTACAGATCTTTTACATACCTACATACCTTCTTTTTTTTTAAACTGGAGATGCCCAAAGAATGAACCTGGGACCTTCTGCTGACCAAGCAGATGCTCTACCACTGGGCCCATCCCCATCACTTGATAAGCACATCATAAAATAGGTCATTCTATGTCCTACAGTCAGATTATAATTGAAGATGTGGAAGATGCTCGGGGGGGGGAGGGGGCAAACGACCCACAGCATGATTCCAAGACTTTATCAGGGAGTGGTTATAGTGTTGGACTAGAATCTGGAGAATCCAAGTTCAAATCTCCACTTGTGCCATGGAAGTTTGCTGGGTGACCTTGGGCCAGTCACACACTCACAACAACCCTAGGTTATGCTGAGAGGATAAAATGAAGCAGATAACGATGTAAGCCACTTTTGTTCCCCATCAGGGTGAAAGACGAGATATAAATAAAGAAATATATTGTTTCATTTGGAATATATCCAATACCTTCTGGTGTTTATAGGGTTTTATCAGATTATTAAATAATTTTAAACGTTTTTAACTGCTGAAATGTTTAAACGTTTTCATGGTTTACTGCATTGCAATTTTGATTGAGTGGAAAGGCAGTTTCAAATAAATAAAGAAGCCCCTTAAGAAGACTGTGCCCATTGTGTATATAGCAGGCCTATCACCAAGCTTTTGCCAAAATGAAGCACTTCTAAATCTTCTCACCTTTAATCGATAGGAGAAAAACGCTTAACTTAACTCTCCCACCGAAACCCATTTCATCATTTGCAAGAGGAGTACAAAGGGGAATACCCTGAGAATGCTGGGAGGATGCAAATAAGTTCACTTGTTTCACAAGACAATGAGTGAACTCATAAAGGCAGAGTTCCCACTTGAGTGCATTTACTTGAGGGGAAGTTCAAAAGGGCCTGGCTCAAACATGACACATTTTCCCTCAAGTCATTTTACACTGAAACAGCAACATCAATGCGCCACTGGAATTTTAAATGAATTCACGCACTGTGCCACAGAACAGCAAAACCATCTCGCTGCTCCTTCTCTTCTCAAGCTACAAGGATTTGGGCTCCCCTTCCCCCAAAAAGCACAGGACTTTTTTTTTAATCAAAACACTTATACTCTACCTCCCTTTCCTCATGGTTCAAGGTGGCTTTAAGTTGCCCCACAAATATGCAAAAGGCATGTTGCTGCTTATGAACAGCTCCGTATTTCTGAAAGTTGCCCTTAACTTCAAATAACTGAGCACCCTGCAAAAAATGAGAGAACTGTAACATTCAAGCTTTTCACACCTGAATCCTTGTTTCTACCCTGAAGCATCATTTACCATCACATTTGCATTAGGAGCTTCCAGTGCTGCCATTTTAAAAGCCCGAACAAGCAAAAAGTTAAGCATCAAATAGGTTCACCTCCAAGACTTGGCTTTTGATCACAGATAAAGAACATGGAGGCAGCTGTAAACAGGTGCACAAAAATATTAAATATTTTCTCATCCCTGCAAGTGAAAAAGCTGCAAAGTGACGCATCTCCTAAGCTTCTTAGATCAGTGGTTACTAACCGGGGGGGGGGGGGGGGTTGAGGGTGATCCATAAAACTATCATAAGGTCCATGGATCCATGTATGCATCAAGCATTGCCCTTTTAATCTTTCTTCATGTGTTTTCTCAAACAGATACTAATAGTACAACAACTACTATAAAGAGTGGAGAGTGTTAAAAAAAATTGATGTCAAAAACATTGGGAACCATGGCCTTACAAGCGGTTAAATTTTAACATCCAACAGCGCATTATTTTGCCAATTTGGAACAGCTGCAAGAAAAATCCAGTTCACAGCACTGCAGCCTGAGAAGTAAGACAGGGATGCATTGTTTGAGGTGAGCTGGCAGCTCTACTTCAAAAGCTTCACCTCCTAAGAACAGTACTACTAATCCAGTGCTTAGTTACCTTTGGCCTCTCTTTTTCCTCCTCCTTTGTTGTAATATTCAGGTCAGGAGGTTACCGTGAAGCTGAATGCATGCTGTCTCTCTGAAAAAAATAGTTACTTTCGAATTTTATACATTCCGTAGATAGTGATTTACAAGTTTCAATTTTTCCTTCTTCCTCCTAGCTTCCAGGTGGGGCCTGGGGATCCCCCAGAATTATAGCTCATCTCCAGACTACAGAGATCAGTTTCTCTGTAGAAAATTGATGTTTTGGAAGGTGGACTCTATGGCACTTTTCTCCACTGAGGTCCCTGTCCTTCCCAGGCTTCATTCTTATATCTCCATGAGTTTCTCAACCTAGATCTAGCAACCATACCCTCCCCATTCCCCCCAGTGGCAGGGACCTGACAATCCTAGCCCACCCCCCCACCCCCCTTTTCACATTGGTTCCAACAAATTAACTCCCAACTCACACAGACAACTCAACAACAAATCACCTGTTCTCTCTCATGTTCTGGACCAGAGTAGCCAAAGTCAGACATGACTGTCACGTTAAACAGCTGCTGCCACGCAAGGTCATTTCAAGGACCCTTCTTCTTACTGCTAGGCATGGACTACATTCCAAGCTAAAACACAGTCAATTAGCCATGCTGAGCCAAGTCATAACGTGTTCAGAGTCGACAATCAGGAAATTCACAGACCAGGATACCAAATGGGAGGTTTGTTCAGACTTGCACATTCTGAGAAGAGAAGCGAACCCTGTCGCTCAACATCCACCGCTGTTGGCAGCCATGGAAAACAGGGCAGGCAAATGGAATGTGCAAGAGTAGCAGGCAACTCTGCTTTACATAAAAGACAGAGATTGCCCTCTCTATAAACAGCAGGAGCTGGTAGTAAGAAAAGCAGGGATAGGCTTGAGGACAGCTGACAGGCTTCCCGCTTTTCAAAACTGATGCTGGATGTAAGTGGACAAAAAGGAAGATTGATATCCTTCACCAGGACACCTTTAAAGAACCTTTTAGTTTTGCAGCATGAATGTAAAATCCTGAACTGCCAAATGTTAAGGTTGTCACTTAATAATAATTGCTACAATATGGCATGGCTACCTTCAAAACAGTGGATTTTTCTTTGTGTGCTGGCTTCAATCACAGACAACCAGACTTAAGATGCCTGTAACCTAACCCTCAGCAAGATTTTCACTACCTTTCCAGGTCCACGCAGGATTCAAGACTCAGTTCAGCTTGGACAGAAGCCAGAAATTTCCGCCACTGCACAGAAACCATCCAGTGCTTACAGATGAATCTCCATCATCTGATTGCCAGAAAGCAAGAGTACAAAAGCTGATATTCTCCCAGTTCAAGGACAAATCTAATAAAACAAGAGCTAAAACCCTGCAAGAACCTTGCTGGAGCAAAAATATTTTCACCTGTAGCACACCGAGGCATGGGCTGCATAGGCTGACTTGCAGAGGGGAAAGATTAGACACTTACATACCACCTTCCAGATCGATATCTTAAAAGTTAAAATCACATGGTATCAGAAATGGTACACACACAGCAATGGTTAAGTGCGGGCCTAGCTTGCACAGCTATTAGGCAGCCACATCATGTTGCAGCGAGTATTTAAAAAGTGGAATTCACTGCCATAGGATGTCACGATGTCCACAGGCACAGACAGCTTTAAAAGGGGACTAGACAGATTCATAGAGGATACGCCTATCAAGGGATATTAGCCATAGTTACTGAAGGGAACATCCAGAGGCAGGCAGTCTCTGAATCCCATTTAACCACAAAGCTTGCCAATCTTAGGACAGGTACGCTCACTTAGTCTAACCTACATTACAGGGCTGGTTCAGAAGATAAAACAGCACTATTTTCAAACACCCTTTGAAGAAGGATGGAAAGCAAGTAGGCTGAAAAATACCCTCAATACGCATAATTCATCTTCTTTCTTGGGTCTCTCATACAGCACTCAGCTAGACCAGAAGCCCCATCCATCAAACCAAAGTAATCTCTCTTTGAAATGGCATTACAAGCATGCAGAAGAGTTTAACCCACCACCTGTTTCTTGTTAATTACATAAACTCTTCATTATTTTCTCTCTGCACTGGATCTGCACAGAATCAGGTTACCTGCTCCTGGTGCTTAGAACTGATACAAGTCAGCAGGATTCTATTAGCATGAAAACATCATGTGGTCATTCCAGAAATTAAATCACATTTCATTCAGCCAGTAATAACAAACAGGAGTCCTGTGGCACTTAAAAAGACCACAAAACTGTATCCTAGAATAAGCATTCATGGGTTAGGGCCCATGTCTGCAGATGCAATTAATAGAGGCAGGACAGAAAAGAACAAAAACAAACAAACAGAAGGTCTACGGCCCCTGCTTGTTCTGCGGACACAACAGAAGGGCACTGCCTATACATGGCAGGCGTATTTTGCACTGGCGAAGAAATAACTGGATGACCCAAGATCATATGAGAACAGATGGGCACAATCAATAATAGCTTTTTAAAAACCTGACTTGCAAATGAAAGATACCAAATACAGAGAATACAGGCAAGGTAGGATCCAATATACCAAGGATCAAGGCAAATGGAACAAACAGGTTATTTTCATGACAGTTCTAATTTGACCACATTCTGCTTTCTGAAGCAGGACAGGTACGCATCAAGAAGGTAAGAGGTGTACTTGGCACAGGAGATTTGTCCTTGGCAGCAATACACAGGAGGAAAGCACTACCACCTTTCAACAGCCTGCATCACAAGGAGGTTCTTTAGCATGATACAAGGTCCCAAGGCATTACATGCTGATGGAAGTAAAAGGGAAGCAGCCTCTGGCTTATAGACCCCAAAACCTGCCGTCCTGTTCCCAAATAAGACACTGTTTGACCAGGTACAATGTCATGCCCACTTGTATTCTGAACACTCCTTGAACCTGCTGGCCACTTTCAGACTGAAAGTCATCTGGGTAAGACATTACTTTCCATCTGGAGGGAGAGGAGCTGGGAGAATAGGAAAGACACGTACATAATATCCCCCTCTTCTAGAAGATTTAGAAAGTTAACATTCAACAAGGCAAATATGCACAAAAGAAGAAATAACTTTACCCATTGTATAAGTACAGACTCCTCATCCAGGACATGGTACCTCCCATCTTCAGCTTTTCCAAGCCGCTCATGAGAGCATACTCCTGAGTTATTCATTTCTCTGAGGGACAGCTCCGGAACAGCCATTCAACCATGCTTCTGTTAAGTTCTTCAGAGTTCAAGTGGATTGTTTTGTACGCGCCACACATCAATGGCAAAGGTCCCATGAATGATTAAGCAATAGCAGTTTCTGGATGATCACTGCACACCTCATATGCTGACTACAGGGAAGTAACTGAATAGTCTTGACTTCCGGTACCTGAAGAATGCCTTCATCCCTTAAGCTGCATGTAAAAACTGGCAGTTTAACCTCTTGTAGGAATAAAGACACCTCACTGGGACAGCAAGGACCCAAAAGTCAGAGATCTGCACTGCTTTTGTGGGGAAGGACAGATGTGTGTGTGGGGGGGGAGTGGGCATGGGTTGAGACAAGAGACAACATGGACAGGAACCTTCCATCTGTTTTTACATCAGGGCTATTATACTGAAACATTAATAGCCCCAAAGAAAAAGGTAGAAAGCCATGCTGTACGTGCAAGCCTAGAGGAGAACAAAACTTGAGAACGTGCAAGCCAGCAATGAGTACAAAAATCAGATAGGTGTTTGACGAGTACAAATGAAATCAAGATTACTCCCCAGTGACCATTACAGGTGCCAGGAGAAGAAAAGGAAGCTAGTTTATCCACATGGCATTGTAAAGAAACACATCAGACTGCCCCCTTCTGCTGGAACTCCAAGCAGGGATGATACCATCTGACTAGATACTGAACATGGGGGGGAGGGTTTTGAGGAATTTCAGCAAATGGAGTGAGCAACTAGGAGATTTCCACTCACCCTCCAGTGTGAGAACTTAGGAGGCTTCCTGCTCACCTAAGCACAGATTCTCAGCAGATGAACACTGTAGCGTGGCTGCCTTTAAACCAGGGACCCCTGGGTTTCTAGGACATAGCTGAGCCATTACACCTTCAGTCAGTTCAGACAGGAGATAAGGGTGGCTACAGGGTCAGAAAGATTACACCACAGCCTTTGCTCTACCGCTGCTCCATCTAGACATAAACTTTCAACATTTCTGGGAGAAAGCCGAAATATATGCAATACTCACTTATCAACCCAAATGTATTTTGCTGCTTTGACAGAAAATGGATTGGCGCTCGCACAAGGAATGCAAGGAGAGAGCCGCTCGCACAAGGAATGCCAATCTCCCTTGCTTTTCTTTCCCCACAACAGTATTTTCTCTAACCCTGAAAAGCCAATACTAGGGATAACAGGAGCCATGTGAAATGACAGCCACATGAGTCGATGAGGTGCAAGTGAGGAGGGGGAAAGGGGCAACATTACTCCTTTCTGCCTGTCCTATCAGCAGATGACTAGCAGGTTCTGTATGTCGTCGGCAGACACAGGAATTACTCTCTAAAGCCATAGATCATTTTATATAGAAGTCTTCATGTCTTAAACCATTCCACTCATTTCCAAGAGAAAATATTTCATTGGAAGGATGGTTTATATTGCTCCCAAAACTCCAGTTTCCCTATTACAAAAACAGAAATAGAACTCAGAAGAGAACACATTTCTCCCCCAGTGTTCTTCTCAGCCTTCCTATCTGCAGCATGCCTGGCCTAGAACATCTGTGGTTTCCATATTATGAGGATCCTCAATCACATCTTCTTGACTTTGGAAGCTTTTTCATGATGACATTGTTCTAACACACTACCCCGTTTGGCTTTGATCTTGCTCGATCCAGTTTCCACACTTTCCAGAAAGCAGTCAGCAGGGCTTTTCTAGTAGCAGGAACTCCTCTGCATATTAGGCCCCACACCCCTGATGTAGCCAATCCTCCAAGAGCTTACAGGGTCTACTGTAGGCCCTTGGAGGATTGGCTACATCAGGGGGTGTGACCTAACATGCAAATGAGCTCCTGCTACCAAAAAAAACCCCTGGGGGTCAGACAACTATTATTATTTTACTTTGGAGTCTAAGGGTGTTGCATGACACTATTTACAAAGGGAAGGGGGAGTCCCCAATTCTGAAAGGAATTCCTGTTATTCCACAATATGTCCACCTTGTAAATCCACCCAAACTACTCGCATTCAACAATTCTGAGCAGCCTGCACACAAACCTATGCAAATTGCTTGCAGATTAAAGGGAAACAAAGACAAATGTCTGTGAATTTCCCCCTGCCTGTTCATCTGCAGGAGATTCTTACTCTCCACAGGCGACCAGGCAAGCCATTATTTGCACACTAATCAAACTGTCACACAGCGTAAGAGGCATCTTTTATTTGGAATCCTCAGCTCAAACTGCTGTAGTTCAGCAGGGCTCCTTCCTTTTTAATTTTCATCTCATGGCTCTTTGGGACATGGCACAGGTACATCATTGCTTTTTGGCAGATCGACTGCTACCATGATTTAAATACGGCTCAAACACAAAGGCAACACACACCCTTATCCCGCTTCAGCCTACTGTGTTGATGGATTAGTACAATTGCACTAGGTATGTATTGTTTGCGGTCAGCACAAAAGCACATTACCCATAATGACTCAACCCTTAATGCACAGAAAAGCAGCAGGGCACTGTAAATAAACCGATGAGACATTAATTGTTCAAGTTATTTCTTGTCAAGAATTTCACCGCAGAAACAGCCAATGGTTCCTAACTATTTCATCATTCAGGACTAGCTCAGGCACGTTTTTGAAACTGTTGGCAAATAGCAAGGGGGGGGGGGGAATCACCAGGAAATATTTAATTGAGTGTGGTAATCACCAAACCACAGAAAGTCCAGGTTTTTATTGTTTTTTGGGGGGGGAAATATGAACACTCCCCACCCCAGGTCACATGCCCAAATCTCAGGAGTCCATTTCTGCAGAGTCATTCTTGCAATCTAGTAATAAACTTCATAAAATGTTTCAGTAATTGCAGTTTCATAAGTAGTACATTAAGGTTGGCTGGAGAGCCACGGCATCATTTATTCATTGGCCAGCAGTTTTTCAACTGCACACGGACTCACCATTCTACAAACGAAATCTGCAAGGCGGAGGCATGATACGTGACAGTCAGGAAATGGGAAATACTATGAACAGCAGCGCTCTGGATCTGCTGATTGGCCAAGAAGCAAAAGAGGCCAAGGATGCTTTCAGGCTTTCCAGGATTTGCAAAGCAACTCTATGTTATCCATGCTCTGCTAACAGGCTTGAGTACTAGATCCAAGGGGGCAGCCACAGGGGTGGTCTGCCACAGGGGTGGCCAAACTTGCTTGACGTAAGAACATAAGAACATAAGAGAAGCCATGTTGGATCAGGCCAACGGCCCATCAAGTCCAACACTCTGTGTCACACAGTGGCAAAAAATGTTATATACACACATACACTGTGGCTAATAGCCACTGATGGACCTCTGCTCCATATTTTTATCCAATCCCCTCTTGAAGGTGGCTATACTTGTGGCCGCCACCACCTCCTGTGGCAGTGAATTCCACATGTTAATCACCCTTTGGGTGAAGAAGTACTTCCTTTTATCCGTTTTAACCTGTCTGCTCAGCAATTTCATCGAATGCCCACGAGTTCTTGTATTGTGAGAAAGGGAGAAAAGTACTTCTTTCTC
Organism: Heteronotia binoei; assembly: GCF_032191835.1. Classification (NCBI taxonomy): domain Eukaryota; kingdom Metazoa; phylum Chordata; class Lepidosauria; order Squamata; family Gekkonidae; genus Heteronotia; species Heteronotia binoei. The sequence continues at coordinate 263,910,875 of NC_083223.1, forward strand.
TACTTTCTCCATCCCATGCATTATCTTGTAAACCTCTATCATGTCACCCCGCAGTCGACGTTTCTCCAAGCTAAAGAGTCCCAAGCGTTTCAACCTTTCTTCATAGGGAAAGTGCTCCAGCCCTTTAATCATTCTAGTTGCCCTTCTCTGCACCTTCTCTAAAGTTATAATATCCTTTTTGAGGTGCGGCGACCAGAACTGCACACACTACTCCAAATGAGACCGCACCATCGATTTATACAGGGGCATTATGATACTGGCTGATTTGTTTTCAATTCCCTTCCTAATAATTCCCAGCATGGCATTGGCCTTTTTTATTGCAAACGCACACTGTCTTGACACTTTCAGTGAGTTATCTATCATGACCCCAAGATCTCTCTCTTGATCAGTCTCTGCCAGTTCACACCCCATCAACTTGTATTTGTAGCTGGGATTCTTAGCCCCAATGTGCATTACTTTGCACTTGGCCACATTGAACCGCATCTGCCACGTTGACGCCCACTCACCCAGCCTCAACAGATCCCTTTGGAGTTCCTCACAATCCTCTCTGGTTCTCACCACCCTGAACAATTTAGTGTCATCCGCAAACTTGGCCACTTCACTGCTCACTCCCAACTCTAAATCATTTATGAACAAGTTAAAGAGCATGGGACCCAGTACCGAGCCCTGTGGCACCCCACTGCTTACCGTCCTCCACTGCGAAGACTGCCCATTTATACTCACTCTCTGCTTCCTATTACTCAGCCAGTTTTTGATCCACAAGAGGACCTGTCCTTTTACTCCATGATTCTCAAGCTTTCTAAGGAGCCTTTGATGAGGAACTTTATCAAAAGCTTTCTGGAAGTCAAGGTAAACAACATCTATCGGGTCTCCTTTGTCCACATGTTTGTTCACCCCCTCAAAGAAATGCAACAGGTTAGTGAGGCAAGATCTTCCCTTGCAGAACCCATGCTGAGTCTTCCTCAATAACCCGTGTTCATCAATGTGCCTACTCATTCTGTCCTTGATAATGGTTTCTACCAACTTTCCCGGTATTGAAGTCAGACTGACTGGCCTGTAATTTCCCGGATCTCCTCTGGAACCTTTTTTAAAGATGGGGGTGACATTTGCTACCTTCCAGTCCTCAGGAACGGAGGCAGATTTCAATGAAAGATTACAGATTTTTGTTAGAAGATCCACAAGTTCAACTTTGAGTTCCTTCAGAACTCTCGGATGTATGCCATCCGGACCCGGTGACTTATTAGTTTTTAATTTGTCTATCAGTTGTAGGACCTCCTCATTTGTCACCTCAATCTGACTCAGGTCTTTCAACACCCCTTCCAAAATTAGTGGTTCTGGGGCGGGCAAAAAGTTCTCGTCTTCTACAGTGAAGACGGAGGCAAAAAATTCATTTAGCTTCTCAGCCATTTCCCTATCCTCCTTCAGTAATCCTTTTACCCCATGGTCATCCAAGGGCCCCACTGCCTCCCTGGCTGGATTCCTACTTCTAATATATTTGAAGAAAGTTTTATTGTTGGTCTTTATGTTTTTTGCAATATGCTCCTCATAGTCCCTAAGAGCCACAAAGAATAAACGTCCGGTGTTTGAGGGCCACAAGACACGAATGTCAGATGTTTGAGTGCCACAAGGCAAGAAGGGAAGGAAAACAGATGGGGAGGGAGAGGTGGAAAAAAAGCAACTTTAACTTTAAATGCCTTCTCCAAGCCACCAGCTGGCTTGGCTTGGAGAAGTGATTTAAAGAGAGAAATGCCTTTTCCAAGGCAGCCAACAGGGCAGTGGGGGCTTTGAGAGCCACACAATACGTGTGAAAGAGCCACATATGAACATATGAAGCTGCCTTATACTGAATCAGACCTTTGGTCCATCAAAGTCAGTATTGTCTTCTCAGACTGGCAGCGGCTCTCCAGGATCTCAAGCTGAGGTTTTTCACACCTATTTGCCTGGACCCTTTTTTGGAGATGCCAGACATGTGGCTCCCAAGAGCCAGTTTGGTGTAGTGGTTAAGTGTGCAGACTCTTATCTGGGAGAACTGGGTTTGATTCCCCACTCCTCCACTTGCAGCTGCTGGAATGGCCTTGGGTCAGTCATAGCTCTCGCAGGAGTTGTCCTTGAAAGGGAAGCTTCTGGGAGAGCTCTCTCAGTCCCACCCACCTCACAGGGTGTCTGTTGGGGGGGAGGAAGGTAAAGGAGATTGTGAGCCGCTCTGAGACTTTTCGGAGTGGAGGGCGGGATATAAATCCAATATCATCATCTTCTTCTACCCCTGGTCTGTCATGTGTTGCACCTGAGAATGCTTTTGAAGGATGTTTGAAGATGTTAATGGGGCCATGATATTGCCACCAGATTATTCTAATTACCCTAATGCTAAAAGAACTTTACTGACACAGTGAGGCAAAGCACGCCTTGTCTCCCCCCCTCCAAAAAACGAAAAGTCAATGTGGACAGTAATAGGCCTGGTCCATCCTGCAGGTGTTACTAATTGGTCTCTCAGCCTGCATAGCCCTTATCATCTTCAAGGCAACAGGTGAAAGCATGGTAATTAGCTTCTCATGAGAGCCTGAGGCCTGTTGGATGGAAGGGGTGATAAGATAATCTCCTAGATACTTCTCCTGAGAACATGTCCTGATTGGATGTCATCATTGCCTGAAGTGGATGAGCTAAAAAAACTTGAATTAAACTAAGGCCCCCAGGAAGGGTGACTAGCCTGGATTCTGATGGGCTAAAAGCTATGGTCTGTGGACTACGATATGCTTGAACTGCAATTGCTAGCAATGTAGAGAACACCAAAGCTTTGGCTTTTGACTCTGGGATTTAAGGTTAATAATCATAATTAATAATTATTATTGTATGGCAGTGGGTGTAGTATATAACCAGGAGTTCTAATGACTGGCTGGCAGCCTGAAACTCTAGCTCTTTTTGTGGCAAGCTCGGTTGATTTTTTTGGGGTGAGAGAACTGTGGCTGACACAAGGTCACCCAGCTGGCTTCAAGTGGAGGGGTGGGGCATTGAACCTGGTTCTCCAGATTAGTCTGCTGCTCTTAACCACTACACCAAGCTGGCTCTCTGAATTTAAGGTTTATACCATCTACTGCAGATCCTGAAAAGTTAAGCTAGTTTTCTTTGGGGTACTTTCTGCTGCATGATTTTAATGTGTTGTCTGTAGAGTAAATCTTTATTTTTAAAGAAATTAAATAACACTTCATAAGCTTTTAAAAACAAACAAAGGTTTGGTTACTTGTGCACAACCACCCTGGGGACCCACAGGGTTCAGCTTTGACACACCCAGTTTCTTTTCAAGCACAATTCAAAGCAATTATAAGATGTTATAACAGTTTAAACCAGATGTGTCAAACATATGGCCTGGGGGCCAAATCAGGCCCCTGGAGGGTTCCTATCAGGCCCACGAGCAACTCACTGTCATCTGCTTCCTTCTCCCTCTCTTGCTTCCTTCTGCATCACAACCTGCTTTGCCAGGCTTGCTCAATCACACAGGAGCAAAAGAGCAAAGCTCCTCCCTTGGGGAGGAAGTGGGGGAAGGAGAGCTAGCTTTGCCAGGCTCTCTCAGTTGCACAGCAGAGCTACTGAGCCAAGCTTCTTTTTTCTGTTAGCTGAGGCTCAGCAAGCCAATGAGGTGGATTAGGCTGAGTGTGCGTGTTTGTGTCCTTTATAAAGTTTATGTCTCCACTATTTGGCATTACATTTTATGACACACATGGCCCGGCCCTACAAGATCAAGATCCGGCCCTCATAGCAGGTGAGTTCGACACCCCTGGTTTAAACGGTTCCAAATGAAGAGGTCATCAGCTAAGGTACATTAGAAGGTCTTCTAACGTCTCCACCTTATGAAACAGTAGGCAACAGTGTTTTGTGCACAGAAACACTCTTGGCATTCTCTCCCCACCTGTCCTGGTTCATACATTAATATATTTTATATATCCTATTTGAAAGTGCATTTATCTTCATATGGAAGCAACCACTTTCTGAAACACACTGCTAAGCAACTGAAATCTGATGATGCAGCTACACAAGACCTACTCTTTCTGAAAACTGCAGCACTGAATAACAGATATTGGAGCAGTCTTGGAGATTCTATTTTTAAAATCATCATTTATTATTTATTTTAATTTTCAGATTTTCCTGGAAACCTGGGGATTCCCCTAGATTTGCAAGAAACCGCGCCCCCCCCCCCCCCATGCATATATGGCCCCAGTGCCTTTAAAACCAACGAAGTTTAATTCTGGCTATTCTTGAATTTAATTTTGTTGGTTTTAAAGGGGCCACTGAACTCAAACCTATTGCTTCAGACCAACACAGCTACTCACTTGAATTTAAACTGGATGGTTAAAAATGATTTTAATTATTTTAATGTAAAACAACCAAATGCATAACAATTTTTTTAAAAAACCAGTAACCTCTTAATACAATATGCTTTATGCTGCACAATAGCCACCAATGAATGTCCAAGTCAAAACATACCTGGCTATTTTAACTGAACTGAGCAGATTCCCAAGAATGATTGAACTCAAGATTGTTTGTGTTTTTATTACTAATTTGAAGACTGGTTATATCTGGATTTTTTTGTACTAATTTGATATTTTTTACTTGGTTAGCATGCAGATCTATTAGAGAAAATGACCAGACTGAATATTTGTACTCTTAAATCAAGCCGCTGGGAATCAAGCGCTGAGCTTTTGGGTAATGGCTCGATTCTAATGAGAGCTGTGATTTGAGAACATGAAATGAGATTATTTCAGATCCCACTCCTGATGCAGCCCTCCACACTGCCTGGAATGCTGTTCCCCACCCCCACCCCGATTCAGGGCAGGGGTAGCCAAACTTGCTTAATGTAAGAGCCACACAGAATAAATGTGAGATGTTCAAGAGCAGCAAGATGGAAACATCAGGTGAGGAAGGAAGGAAGGAAGGAAGGAAGGAAGGAAGGAAGGAAGGAAGGAAGGAAGGAAGGAAGGAAGGAAGGAAGGAAGGAAGGAAGGAAGGAAGGAAGGAAGGAAGGAAGGAAGGAAGGAAGGAAGGAAGGAAGCTTGAACGTTAAATGCATTCTCCAGCTGGCTTGACGAAGTGATTAAAAGAGACAAATGCCTTCTCCAAGCTGGCCAATGGGGTGGTGGGGGCTTCAAGAGCCACACAATCTGTGTAAAAGAACCACATGTGGCTCCCGAGCCACAGTTTGGCCACACCGATAAAGCAAATGGCACAAATTGACAGTCTGTGGGGGGTGGAGAAAACCATGCTGAAATCCTCCAAGCCACTGTCTTCCAGGTGGCTTGGTGATCTATAAATGCAATCATAATTATGCTCACTACTCACTTTCATCAAAGAAGGAAAAAATACACTGAATTTCACTACAAGTCCTGCAAAACAAGAGTTTTCCATATCCTACATAAAAACAAAAAGCTAGCTGCTTTTTATACCATCTCCAAGAGGGCATACTACAACTGGTGTGTGTGTGTGTGTGTGTGTCTGGGTGTGTGACAACTGAGAAGGGTCAAGCCCTTATGGACTACAGAGAACACCATCAGTAGGTTCTGCCAAGAAGATCTAAGCTGGCCTCTGGGCTCGTATGGAAACCATTAGTGCTTCAGACACACTGGTCTCAAGTTCCAAAGAACTTTATGAGCCACAACCAGTATTCTGAACTGAAATCAGAAGCAAGTGCCAACCAGTTCCGTCTTTATTTTTTAAAGCTGAATACCTGTACACCACCCAATCTAAACCAGCAGATGGCAATTCATTTTGCACCACCTGAAGTTTCCAAATTCTCTTCAGAGGATGCCCCACCTAGAACTTTTGTGCAGTCCTTCATTCTGGAAATTACAGTGGCATGGATCAGGACAGCCAGACCAGCTGAGTCTAGAAGGAAGGATGATCTGCAAGCCAAATGCTGATGGAAAAAAATAGCACCAACCCACTTCTCCAAGAACAACATAAAAACATGAATCCAAGAAAGCACATGAGACACAAGGAGTCACCGTTTCAGATACAACATGTAACCACCCCTTCTGGAATTTGCTGCCACAAGATGCAGTGATGATCTGCTTTAAAAGAAGGTCAGACATCTCCAAGGCGGATACATGGATAAAAAAACCTATTAGTCATAAAAGCTAGATATGAATGCCAGATGCTAAAGAACAGTGGAAAAGGATGTTGCCCCATTTGGAGAATTTTGAAAGCATCTGGCTAGCCACTGAAAACAAGATGCTGGCCTAGACAGCCATTTGGTCCACTCCAACAAAACTGTTATGTGCTCTTACACAACTCCTGTTTATTTTAATGAGATTTGCACAGGAGATTCCTGCAGCGGTTTAGCCACACAGCCATATTTATGGTGTCTCTGTGAGGCAAGTGTTAATACTAATTTAAAGAGCACTCATACTTGCTCAGGGTGGTGAGAACCAGGGAGGACCGTGAGGCACTCCACAGGGATCTGTTGAGGCTGGGCAAGTGGGTGTCAATGTGGCAATTGAGGTTCAACATGGCCAAGTGCAAAGTGATGCACATTGGAGCCAAAAATCCTAACTATAAATACAAGTTGATGGGGTGTGAACTGGCGGAGACTGACCAAGAGAGAGATCTTGGGGACATGATAGATAACTCACTGAAAATGTCGAGACAGTGTGCGACTGTAATAAAAAAAGCCAACACCATGCTGGGAATTATTGGGAAGGAAATTGAAAACAAATCAGCCACTATCATAATGCCCCTGTATAAATGGATGGTGTGGCCTCATTTGGAGCATTGTGTACAATTCTGGTCACCACATCTCAAAAAAGATATAGCATTGGAAAAAGTGCAGAGAATGGCAACTAGAATGATTAAAGGGTCGGAACACTTTCCCTTTGAAGAAAAATTAAAACGCTTGGGGCTTTTTAGCATGGAGAAATGTCAACTAAGGGGTGACAAGATAGAGGTTTACAAGATTATGCATGGGATAAAGAAGGTAGAGAAAGAGGTACTTTTCTCCTTTTCTCACAGTACAAGAACTCGTGGGCACTCAATGAAATTGCTGAGTAGTTGGGTTAGAATGGATAAAAGGAAATGCTTCTTCACCCAAAGAGTGATTAACATATGGAATTCACAGCGAAAGGAGGTGGTGGCAGTTACAAGCATAGCCAGCTTCAAGAGGGGACTGGATCAACATATAGAGCAGAGGTCCATCAGTGGCTATTAGCCACAGGGTATTGATGGAATTCTCTGGGGCAGTGATGCTCTGTATTCTTGATGGGGGGTGGAAACAGTGGGAGGGCTTCTAGTGTTCTAGCCCCACTGATGGACCTCCTTATGGCACCTGGGGGGTTTTGGGCCACTGTGTCAAACAAAACGTTGAACTGAATGGGCCACTGGCCTGATCCAACACGGCTTCTCTTATGTTCTTATTTCAAGGGCTCACTCACCTGCACTTGCATGGCCTGGCAGGATGTATTCTAACGTATGACATCATTGCCCTTCTGCCATTTACATTAGCCAACCCAGACAGTCTCTATGCAAGCAAATAAAAAGACACAACACAGATGTTAAAAATGGAAACACTCAGCAATTAGCGGGGAAGTATTTCAACCTTCCTATTCAATAAGAGGCTTAAAAGGTGTAGTTCTTTAGCAAAAACTGTCCCAGAGGGAGACTGTAGCAAGAGGCTGCAGAGTTGGAATTCATATGGAGATTTCATAGCTCAAACCTGAAATTCACTGTACAGGCTTATAAGAACATAAGAGAAGCCATGTTGGATCAGGCCAATGGCCCATCAAATCAAACACTCCGTGTCACACAGTGGCCAAATTTTTTTTATATACACACACACACATATATACACATATATATACACACACACACACACTGTGTCAAACAGCCACTGATGGACCTCTGCTCCATTATTTTTATCTAACCCCTCTTGAAGCTGGCTATGCTTGTAGCTGCCACCACCTCCGGTGGCAGTGAATTCCACATGTTAATCACCCTTTGGGTGAAGAAGTACCTCCTTTTATCCGTTCTAACTCGACTGCTCAGCAATTTCATTGAATGCCCACGAGTTCTTGTATTGTGAGAAAGGGAGAAAAGCACTTCTTTCTCTACCTTCTCCATCCCATGTATAATCTTGTAAACCTCTATCATGTCTCCCCGCAGGCGACATTTCTCCAAGCTAAAGAGCCCCAAGCGTTTTAACCTTTCTTTATAGGGAAAGTGTTCCAAACCTTTAATCATTCTAGTTGCACTTTTCTGGACTTTTTCCAATGCTATAATATCCTTTTTGAGGTGCAGTGACCAGAATTGCACACAGTATTCCAAATGAGACCGCACCATCGATTTATACAGGGGCATTATGATACTGGCTGATTTGTTTTCAATTTCCTTCCTAATAATATACACTATCCAGATTCATCCTGCTTTGTTAATTCAACAGCACCTGGAAACAGTCAACATCCATTCTGGGTGGTTTATTCTCTTGACTACATCTTGTTTTTAATTAGTGTTCTGCAATGTTTAGAATAGGAAAAGGAGTTCGACAAGGATGTATATTGTCACTCTGCTTATTTAATTTATATGCAGAGTATATCATGCAGAATGCTGGCCTGGATGAAGCACAAGCTGGAATTAAGATTGCCGGGAAAACATCAACAACTTCAGATATGCAGATGACACCACTCCAATGGCAGAAAGTGAGGAAGACCTAAAGGACCTCTTGTTGAGGGTGAAAGAGAGCACAAAAGTAGGCTTGAAACTCAACATCAAAAAAAACTAAGATCATGGCACCCAGTCCCATCCCCATGGCAAATAGAAGGGGAAGACATGGAAGTAGTGACAGACTTCACATTTCTGGGATCCAAGATCACTGCAGATGGTGACTGTAGCCATGAAATTAAAAGACGTTTGCTCCTTGGGAGGACAGCTATGGCGAACCTGGGCAGTATAATAAAAAGTAGAGACATCACCATGCCAACAAAAATTCGTACAGTCAAAGCAATGGTATTCTCAGTAGTAATGTATGGCTGTGAGAGCTGGACCATAAGGAAGGCCTAGCGCAGAAGAAAAGATGCTTTTGAGCTATGGTCCTGGAGAAGAATCTTGAGAGTCCCTTGGACTGCAAGAAGATCAAATCAGTCAGTCCTAAGGGAAATCAACCCTGACTCTTCCCTGAAGGTCAGATGCTGAAGCTGAAGCTCAAATCCTGAAGCTGAAGCTCAAATCTCAAATGAGAAGGGAGCACTCACTGGAGAAGACGGAAGGCAAAAGAAGAAGGGAACGGCAAAAGATGAGATGGCTGGACAGCGTTACTGATGTGACAAACATGAATTTGAGCAGACTTCGGAGGATGGTGGAAGACAGGAGGGCCTGGTGTGACTTTGTCCATGGGGTCACAAAGAGTCGGAATCGACTTTGCAACTGAACAACAACAAAATGTTACTAACCTCACATATCTTGTACTGAGAAACTGGGCCTTTTGACCTCCACCCTTTCTGCTGTATGGGAACTTGCCAACTGAATGCAAGGCCTCATGCATCTGACAAAATGAAAAGTTCTACACATGAAAGCTTATGCCCCAATAAATCTTAGTCATTAAAGTGTCACACAAGACTCTATTTCGGCTGCTGCAAATGCTAAAGAGAGTTACATCTTAGAAGGGTCATCTCTGCATCATAATACAACTACCCTACAAGCATGGTAAACCACTAGATCTGGGAAACCACATTCAAATCTCCACTCTGCCATGGAAGCTTGTTGGGTGACCTTGGGGCCAGCCTACCTCACAGGGGGAGTTTAAAACAGAGGAGCAGAAGATGACTTTCTAAGCTGCTTTGAGCATAAGAGAATATAAGAACATAAGAGAAGCCAAGTTGGATCAGGCCAATGACCCATCCAGTCCAACACTCTGTGTCACATAGCGGCAAAAAACACCCAGGCACCATCAGGAGATCCATCAGTGGGGCCAGGACACTAGAAGTCCTCCCACACAAATAACGGTTTTCTTATCTGATCAGTTTTTGCTGCAGTTGAAAAGAGGCACACTTTTCACTACAAACCAATTTTTTAATCACACAGCTTTGCTGTACACAGCGTCCCAGATTATCCAGCAGGCACCAACACCTGGGCAGGACGCAAAATGAAAAGTCAGCTGGGCTCTGCAGTTTGAGAGAGAGAGAGAGGCCTGGCCTGTGATTCCGTGCCCTAAAATCAACAAAACACATGATTTGCTGGATAAGAGCTAAAGGTCTCCAGAATTCGGGCAGGACTGGAGTCCTTTATCTGAAACAGTACAATAATGCAAACTTATCCAAGTGTAACAAAAATACTGTGTGCCAGGCAGTGGGACAAACTGCCAAGGGCACTTTTAGATAACAGCCCAGAAGAGAGTCAAAGCAGACTTCCAACTAGACATCCACCCATCAGCGACAGTTTAAAAATAATTAAATCAATTCTGCTCTGATGCACAGGCTTAGATGAGTCAGAAAGGATCCCTCCCAACCCAGAGTGTTCTCCCCCCTCCTTTATTTTTTGAGGTTGTTGGGGTTTTTGTTTTGTTTTTTTACTGTTAAATACAGCCAACTTACGGGCACCCCGTGGGGTTTTCAAGGCAAGGGATGTTAAGAGGTGGTTTGCCACTGCAAGTCTCTGCACAGCGACCCTGGTATTCCTCAGCAGTCTCTCAGGTGTGCTGTAGCTGCAATCATCCCACTCTAAAAAATCCCCCACAACATATGCAAAAGGACAGCAGTCTATGTTTTTAGAAAGTGAACAGTTTCATCTTCTTCTTCCTCTTTAAAAGAGGAACAGAACAAAAGCCTGAGTTCAGTAGCACCTTTACGACCAACTAAGTTTAATTCTGGATATAAGCCTTCATGAATATATCTTTAAAATGTGTGGTATAAGCTTTCCTGAATCTATCTTTAAAAGGGAAAGTTAGTGGTTGGCAGACAAAGGTGTGAATTTAAATCAACCCTTCCCAGCGATGCACTTTCATTCCACTTCACATCAGTAAAGGGATTTTTAGAAATGCAAATCCCCAGCTAGAGAAATCAAACTGCAGGCCCTTAATTACCTTCCTCCCAACACAGACAATATGTATTTTATTATTCCTTCGGTTAAAAAAGACTTAACTGAGCTAACATATTGAGCTAAGTAGCTCTGACCAGGTAATTATGCCAAAGCAGCTTTAAGCCACTTGGGAATACTTTAGCCAGCCAAAACAAACTCCTGCCTTCTTTCAGCCCCTCTAACTGTTGTGCCAACATGCTGTCATTTGAGTCTGTTCACATTCATAGAAAAACTTCAGAATAAGCACAAAGTGCTTCCAATCAAAACATGCGCTCTTATTTCTGAGAATGACACATGGATGCAGAAGCACAGCAAGAGTTGATCAGACTGAGGCAAATGCTTCTGACTCCCCTTGTCCAGAAAACCAGTTGTTTCAAAAAAAAAAAAAAGCTACCTGTGTCAGGTATGACCACGCTTCAATCAACTCGTGCCAAGTTGTCTGAAATTAAATGCTCTTATTAAATTAAATATTAAATTAAATAAACATTAAATACACTTATTATTATTAAATTCACTTACTTCAAAACCTATTTTTAAAAACAATTATCACTTTTAACACCTAAATTTGGAACCCATTTTTTATCTTCTTTGAACACCAACAGTATGCCAACAAGGCAGGTTAAGAAAGTGACCAGTTTCGCACTAGACCTTTAATCCTGGTTTAGTCCTGTCCCCAAACTGGCATTCTACACTAGAATCAGAGAAACCAACTCTATGATTCTATGATTTTGGTGTAGAATGTCAGCTTGGGCTAAACCAGGATTAAAGGTCTAGTGCGAAATTGGTCAGAGTCTGAGCGTTGCAATTACAGACAACAGTATTATACACAAGCCCTCTCACAGGGTCACCTCTGACAGTATGCTGGATGGCAGACCTTGTTAACATCACAACACAGACGCAGCACAGCACTAGGGCAGGGATCCCCAACCTCTTCCAGATGGTTGGCACCTTTTGTAATCCTGAGGCAGGGTGAAGGGCACCACTAGAAAACTGCTGCCACAGGAGGCAAAGCCAAAAACGCACACAACACACACAAGAAGAGGGACAGGGAATAGAAAAACACATGGATGCTGGGGGAGGGGATAATCTGCATACAGAGGACTATGACCAAAGGGGGAATGGGAGGCTAAAACACAGAGCTGACAACCAAAGGAGAAAATTTGAGCCTGTCGAGGGATGGCGGGATATAAATCTGATAAATAAGTAAAATGGGTGCTCTGCTGCCCTCCAGCCTCCACCATCACAACTGATCCCCAAGTCCTGTTTACAGGATCCATCTCTACTGGGGTGGGGGAGAATAACGTGAAAAGTCCCCTTATTTGTATAAAGGCAGCCAGCTACCAGTTCTGCCTTCACAACAGTCTCGTCTACTTTCCTGAAGTACATGGCAGGCACCTGGAGAAATACCAGTGGATGTCACATTGGGGAACTTTGTGATAGTGCGTAAAGAAATGATTGAGGAAAACTGCTGAAGGCTAAACTGCCCAAGTGATCTCAAGTCTCTTGGACAAAGCCTCTTCCGTCTCTCCCACGACAGCCTCGCTGAATGCTGCTCATTTCCTGGATCCACATAATTCAGGCGGAATCACACACTGAGAACCAAACATGCTCTTATCTGCTTAACTGCTCTTTCTCATCATGTTCTGTACATATGACCCCACTTGTTCTCTTATTTAACTACAGAGCTTCTTGCTATTTATTTTTATATTATGGGCAAGCTCAAATCCTCTCTGACCTTACAAAAGCTTTACCTTATTCCTACATTGCTTTAATTCCTGCCAACAAAATCCAGGAACACGGTTTACCTGGGTTCATACAAAATAAAAACTGGAAACACTGTTCCAGCTCTGAAAGGCTTCCACTATGTTTAAGGAATTAACAGTGCTATCCTAATGAGAGTTACCCTATTCTAATGACTCCAATGGATTAACAAAAATGCATGTAACCCTGTTTAGGATGATGCAAACACATATCCCTGTTAGCATCATGTGTGCACTGTGGATAACCTACACACACTCAAATTGTCTCACTGCATGGCTTTATTTATTAGCACAGTGCACTTCACTGACAGCTCTTCTTGGGCTCAGAAAAGTCTGCCCTTCAAAAATTGAATGGTTTAGTCACAGTTTTATTTGAAACTGGCCGTCCAATTACAGCGGATCAAGATATATCCCAGACTTCAGCCAACACAGAGCCTGATTCAAGAAATTTATCATGTAGTAAATCCAAGAACAATAAAGGCCTGCTAATATCAATGGCATTTGTTTTCCAGAAAATTAAGCTCATAATGCTTAGCAAGTGTCTGACTCACTTGGTAAAGGTGTCTCTGTCCACATCCAAATCTGTTCATAACAAATGCCTCCTCCAGCACTACTTCTAGCCATTTCGCCCAGACGGATTTGTTTTTAACAACACAGAATTCATAACAAAGTTTTTAAAAGTCACTGAAATAGTTTATTTATTTAGTAGGTTTATATCCCACCCTTTCCCATAAATGGGCTCAGGGCAGATCACAACATACAGTAACAACAATAAAAACCTCCAATTCAAAGTTAAAACTACATTAAAATTAAACAAGTAGAAGCAATTAAAACAATAAATAAAGTGCACCACAGGCGGGAAGGGCACATCATACAGAATATGCTGTAGGCGCAGATTAAATGATGGTAGTAATAGCACTGTAGTAAGACACAATGTCACTACAAAAGCTGGGCTTTTGGCTGAGGCAGTGGGCATCCTATTCCAGCTATTATTCCATCAGTTGACCTCTCTTGTACATAAGAACATAAGAGAAGCCATGTTAGATCAGGCCAATGGCCCATCCAGTCCAACATTCTGTGTCACACAGCGGCCAAATATGTGTGTGTGTGTGTATATATATATATATATATATATATATATATATGTATATGTGTATGTATGTATGTATGTGTGTGTGTGTGTGTGTGTGTATATATATATATATTTGGCCGCTGTGTGACACACAATGTTGGACTGGATGGGGCATTGGCCTGATCTAACATGGCTTCTCTTATGTTCTTATGTACAAGAGAGGTCAACTGATGGAATAATAGCTGGAATAGGATGCCCACTGCCTCAGCCAAAAGCCCAGCAGAATAGATCCATCTTGCAGACCCTATGAAATGGCAGTAGCTCAGGTGGGCCCAGATCTCCATAGGGAGCTGATTCCACCAGGCAGGGGCCAGGGCTAAAAAGGCCGTGGCCCTTGTCGAGACAAGTCGGATGTCCTTTGGGCCAGGGGTGGACAGGTGGTGTTGTGCAGTCGTTTGCAACGACCTCCAGGACGTATATGGGGAAAGGCAGTCCCTCAGGTATGTTAGTCTTCCATGGATTTTCATGCTGCTTTTAAGTTCAATAGTCCAATAAACAGCTTCGTGCAAGTTAAGCCACAAAACGAAGGGGGAGCTACTACAACTTAGGCCAAGGTCATCCAAGTAAGTTTCACAGCACCGTAGTGATTTGAATGTGGATCCCTCCAGTTCTACTCTACGCTCTAGCCATGATTCCACACAGGCTAACTCTGCTTAGCTTCTATGATCAGACCAGATTGGGCTAGCCTGGGCCATCCAGGTCAGGCCTTTAAATCAAGGTATGGCAGAAAAACTGCACATCCTTTAACAAAAAAGTAACGCTGCAAGAGACAGCCATTGCCTGCATTTTAGTACTATATGTCAAGGGTGGCCAACGGTAGCTCTCCAGAAGTTTTTGCCTAGAACTCCCATCAGCCCCAGCCATTGGCCATGCTGGCTGGGACTGATGGGAGTTGTAGGCAAAAAACATCTGGCGAGGTACCGCTGGCCACCCCTGCTATATGCTCATCTGAACAGGGCCTTCTACAGGTCACACCCTGCAAACAGGCAAAATCAATAACTCCCTGTACAGGTGCCTTCTCTGTTATGGCCCCCACGTTATGAAATGGCCTGCCTGATGACATCCGAAAGGCTCCCGCTCTCCTGGCTTTCAGCAAACTATACAAAACTGAATTATTCAAGAGGGCTTTCTGCACAGGAAAGAGGGCTGCACTGTCTGGTTCAGAACGAATCTAGGCCAGGGACTGTATACCACTGTATAGAGTTCATACAATTGGTGCTATAGGTAGGTTCCTCCTATGTAATTTTTGCATTCATTTAACATGCCACATTACTACTCACGCTGTGCTTCGCCTCTGGTTGGTCTCAAGTCAAAGCCTACTGCACCGTCAATCAGATGTCCCACCCTGTTGATTGCATCGACTTACTCTGTGTAACCTGAGTCCCAGAGAGAAAGGCAGACTACAAATAACAAATAAATACTAATACCCAAAGTTCTTACTGCTAAATTGCTCCCGCTTAATTATAGAACATAACTACCCGTGAGGTTAACTGCCTGCAGCGCAAGAGCAGTCCTTGAGAATAACAAAGCTGGAAAGCAAAAATGTTGTAGGATGAGGATGTTTAATATTAATGCTTCACTGGGATATACTAATAGATCTACTACTGCAATGCAAATATTTTATCGGTAAACACCGCTTAGTGAAAAATAACCCCTCGTAATGAGTCACCCTCACTTCTTCACAAAGGCATGGTTTTCCTGAAGCCTCTTTGTATAGCTGAGTATACACTCAATGCACAGCAGCCACGAAGGTCTGAGCGCCTGCTCCGGCTGCGCCACTGAGGATGTTCTCCGCAGCTGAGAACGAAACGTCTGGAAGGAAAACTTTCTCCAGTAGAACACGGCACTTGATCCCGAAAGATTCTACAAACCCTAATGATATAGCTGAGTATGTTAGACTCAGTACTGCATAGTATCAAAGTGGCACAAGAACTCTATCCTTTCCCCCCATGATGAAAAATGGCAGCTTCCCATTAACAACAGAAAACGTATGCACGCCTATGTTTAACTTCAAACACCAGCATTCCCTGAGCAGAGGTCGAGTCAAAATTAAGTCACCCGAAAGCATTGTTCACGGGTTAATCGCTGGTTTGAAGATTAGATACAGTATCAGAAAAGCCACTGGCCTCATCTGAATTAATTGTTAACCAGCAGAGTCCCCTCACAGCACAGAATTCAGAGGAAATGAAAGGCAAAGAAAGCCATGGGGGGTTGGGGGAAGCTTCATATCGTATGAAAGCCAAAGGAATTAGCTGTCATTAAGTCCAAGTATACATACGAAAGTTAACAGGAGTGTTGCTGATGCTCAGAATTATTTATATGAATATAAGGTGTATAATATTACCTATTAACAACAACAACATATACCACTACATGGTGCATGCCAATAATCAGTCCCAACAATTTGCATCAAGTCCTGCTAACCTGCAATGCATACGCAATCCAACATACCGCTATTCTATTTGTTACAAGAAAGTACGGAAACATTTGGAAGTGGAAGTGTAAAGCACAATGAACATATGAAGCTGCTTTATATCAAGTCAAACCATTAGTGTATTTAGCGACTATGGTCTACTCTGATTAGTAGCTTCCAGCCTTTTCAATTGACCATACCAGGGATTGAGCCTATATGTCAAGTCTAAGGAGACACAGCAGAAAAAGAGGCTGAATTAATAACCCACCCTTCACTTGGAGTCTCAGAGCAGCTTACAAACTCCTTTCCCTTCCTCTCCCCGCAACAGACACCCTGAGAGGAAGGTGGGGCTGAGAGAGCTCTTTCAAGAATTGAGACTGACCCACGGTCACACAGCAGGTGTACGGGGAGGAGTGGGAATCAAACCCCATTCTCCCAGATTAGAGTTCACACACTTAACCACTACACCAAACTGGCAGGACAGAAATGTTCAGGATTTGGCAGTAGGCGATGCAAAAGAACTTTGCCTGAGACCTCGGAGAGCTCCCGCCAGTCTCAGTAGACAATCCTAACCTGGATGGACTATGTGAGCAAATCTTCCAAAAGAATCCTACTTCAGGTTTTAAGGACATCTAAATACATCCATAAGGATTTATTGTTGAATATCTACTAGTCCCACCCAGCCTTTAGCTATGATCTTTGCCACAATTATACCATAATCAAATGTTTACAGTCATCGTATCTTGGGGGCTCAGGGCAGACAATATCACTATGAGGACACAGATATTTCACCAGAGGTTCAAAATCTGAAGTGTTATCTAAATGTATTTGAAATGTAGGGCTGGAGGAGAGGCTGTGGCTGTGGCTCAGTGGCAGGCACTCCCCGGGCATCTCCAGTTTAAAAGATTGGGCAGGAGTCACTGCCAGTCTGAGTAGACAATACTGACCTTGATGGACCAATGGTCTGATTAAGTATAAGGCAGATTCATGTTTTTATGAGCGTTTGGAGGTAACAGGAAAGGAGGAAGACTCAAAGATGAGATGTACTGACTCAATAAAGGAAGCTATGGCCTTCAGTTTGTAAGACTTAACAAAGGCTTTTAGTAATAGGATGTTTTGGAGGCTATTAATTCATGATGGTAGAAAGTATCATTGAGTTGCAGCTGACTTATGGCAACCCTGTAGGGTTTTCAGTCCAACAGAAGTGGTTTGCCATTGTCTGGTTCTGTGCAGTACGCCCAGTCTTCCTTGGTGGTCTCCCATACAAATGCCACCCAGGGCCAATCCTGCTTAGCTTCCAAGAGACTGGGCTAGCCTGGGCCATCCAAGCTGCCACAGGTTAGAGGCAATCTGACAGAACATCACACAAAAGTATATTAGTTTACTCAAGAAGAAGAAGAAGAACTGCAGATTTATATCCCGCCCTTCTCCCTGAATCAGAGACTCAGAGCGGCTTACAATCTCCTATGTCTTCTCCCCTCACAACAGACACCCTGTGAGGTGGGTGGGGCTGGAGAGGGCTCTCACAGCAGCTGCCCTTTCAAGGACAACCTCTGCCAGAGCTATGGCTGACCCAAGGCCATTCCAGCAGGTGCAACTGGAGGAGTGGGGAATCAAACCTGGTTCTCCCAGATAAGAGTCTGCACACTTAACCACTACACCAAACTGGCTCTCAAGGGGATCACACTAAGACAAAATTGCCTACAGATCTTATTATGAAGTCTGCAATTCTCTGTGCATTTGCTTGGTAGTAAAATCCATTACTTTTGAGTGACCATGCACACTTTCAAGTGTTAGGATGCCAAGACAGACCTTCTAATTCTTCTAGTCAGAACAATTCCAGAACAGATTAACTTCCTCGGCAATCAAGCTCTTATCACTTAAACCAACATGAGTGAAGGTCATTCATAAAGGCAGTGAATTACTACAACAATATACACACATTATAAGAACATTAAGAAGAGCCCTGCAGGATCAGACCAACAGTTCATCTAGTCCAGCATCCTCTCTCATGGCTAGAATCCGTTGATAGACTTATCCCCCATAAATCTACCTAATAAAGCTGTTTATGCCTAGGGCCATCCCTACATACTCTGGCAGTAAATGCCACGTATTACTACTCTGTACAAAGTAGTATTTCCTTCTGTCCATCCTGAACCTACTGCCCATCAAGATAGATTCAGATGGGCAGTCATTTTGGTCAGAAGGAGAACAAAATTTGAGTCCAGTGGCACCTTTAAGGCCAATACATTTTTATTCAAGGTATAAGCTTTCACGTGCGCACACATACACACCCCTTCAGATATAATGAAATGGAAATTACCTGTCCAGGTAGAGGGTGAGCAGTAAGTCAGCTTAAAGCATAATGGAGATGTTTAACAGATTCAACAACCAAACAAGAATAACAAGCTTAGTTTATATGGTTAAACATCTTCATTATGCTGTAAACTCATTTACTGCTCACCCTCCACCTATATGTACAGACAGGGAATTTCCATTTCACTATATCTGAAGAAGGATAAGCACACAAAAGCTTATACCTTGAATAAAACCCTTGTTAGTTTTTAAGGTGCCACTGGACTCAAAATCTACTGCCCATCAGTTTCATTGGACACCTTCAAGTTCTAGTATTTTGGGAGAGGAAGAAAAGGTTTGTGTTCTCAATTCTCTCCACCACATGAATAATTTGATAAACCTCTATCATGTCTCCCCACTCCTCTTAGTCATTTATTTTCTAAACTGAAAAGTCCCAGATTCTTCAACCTTTCCTCATAGGAAAGGTGCTCCAACCACCCTAATCATCTTGGTCATCCTCCTCTGTACTTTTTCCAGCGCTGCAATGTCGTTTAGGAGACAAAGTGACCAGAACTGTACACAGTTTTCCAAATGAGGTCACACCACAGGTCTATACAGGAGCATTACAATATCAAATGTTTTATTCTCAGTCCCTTTCCTAATAATCCCTAACACAGAGTTTGCCTTTTTCACTGCTGCAACAACACACTGGGTTGACACTTACACTGAGCTATTCATTATGACCCCAAGATCTTTTTCCTTCTCAATCTCAGTAAGTTCAGACCCCATTAGCCTATACTTGAAATTGGAATTTCCTTTTTGACCCCATGTGTGTCACCTGACCCTTACCAACACTGAACTTCATTTGCCACACTGTTACCCAGTGGCCCAGTTCATGAAGGTCCTTTTGGAGCTCTTCGCAGTCAGCCTTGGCTCACCATCCTGAATAATTTTGTGTCATCTGCAAACTTGGCCACTACATTACTCAATCGCTAATTCCAGGTAATCAGTGAACAAATTAAATAGTACTGGCCCCAATACTGATCCTTGTGGGACCGCACTGCTTACCTCCCTCCACTGTGAGAACTGTCCATTGATTCCTACTCTTTGCTTCCTGTCATTGAGCCAGTTTTTAATCCATAAGAGAATCCATCCTCTTATCCCATGACTGCTAAATTTATTCAGGAGTCTTTGGTGAGGCAGAAGAGTGGGTAGAAGAGTGTTACTGCGTTAAAGTTCAAAACTGAACATGTGAAAATACTAACTTAATGGAATCAAAGTCAATATATTTATTTCTTAATGCAACCCTGAATCTTCCCTAATTTAAGGACACTTCACTTTTACCCCATTTAGGTTATGAGGCTGCTGGAAAAATGGTATGAAGCAGGACTGCAACTTAGCTGATTAATCAGTGGGACCAATTTTAATTGGCATGGGGAAATGTAAATTGGTGGAGATTCTCAACATTATTAAACAAAAAAAAAGATAAATGTTGATGAGAACTATGGGCGCACAAATTACACTATCTCAAAAGAACTCCATATTAAGTGTCTGATTTTATACAAATTAGTTACCAATCTGTTTTTTTAAACAGTAAGCTAAAAATGCTTTAACTGGAAAGGAAAAAGAAAGGTCCCCTGTGCAAGCACCAGTCATTTCCAACTCTGGGGTGACGTTGCTTTCACAATGTTTTCATGGCAGGCTTTTTATGGGGTGGTTTGCCATTGCCTTCCCCAGTCATCTACACTTTCCCCCCAGCAAGCTGGGTACTCATTTTACCGACCTCAGAAGGATGGAAGGCTGAGTCAACCTGGAGCCAGCTACCTGAAAACCCAGCTTCTGCCAGGGATCGAACTCAGGTCATGAGCAGAGATTAGGACTGCAGTACTGCAGCTTTAACACTGCACCACGGGGCTCTTCGCTTTAACTGGATGTCACTCCTAAAATAGAGGTTCCCCATTTATCATGAAAAACTGTTACAGCGATGCACCCAAAAGAGATTCCAGTGACCACAGCAGCAAATAAACAGAGATCCAGTGGCCACATTGTTTCTACGAGACATTGAGTAGCCTACAGTGTCATCCTATATAGAGTTACACCCTTCTAAGTTAATTGCAAAGTTCATTGCTAAATTCATTGCAAAATCACTCTTAAGTGATTGGTCAGATGATCATCTGATCTGTGGCAATAGCAAATAATGTTCTTCAGATAAAGCAGATTATAACAGGCTACTAGATCTATCCTAGAGACATACATATTTTAGCGATGAACAGATTAACACACATAGCAATTTACACATGCAAACAGCACAGGTCTCAAAAGTGTGACAAAGGCAAGTCAACAAGTTCCGTCACCTCTTCACAAGGAAATTATATTATGATAATAAGGTATTATAGTAATGCCTTTAGAAGCTAGCAGTGTCCTCACACTGATGGAATTAATGAACAAAAATAACAAGCAGGATTAAATGCAATTTTAAAACATCATTTTAAGGACAGAAAGATACTCTAAGAACAAACCCCAGTCTATTTAACACCAAAATGCCTTAGGGGTGTTCACTCACAACTGCAGTTACCACCAACCCAAAGAGCCACATTTCATTCTATCCCAAGCATGAGGCCTGTACCTCCAGGAGGCTCACACCTTACTGGTTCCTCTGGCAGCTGCTCTTGAAATGATCTGCCAGCCATAAACCCCGCAGGGCAGTGGCCCTGCCCACTTCCCTAAAACATAAGGGATGTGCTACATTGGGGAATGGTTCTAAGACGACCCATAGAAAATGTCGTATGGCATTGGAGCCACTATCACTGCCTTACATGCACCAAAATTACCCAAATGTTGAAAAAAAACCTCCACCTTTAATTTCACAGGTTAAAGACATAGATTACATTAGGGAGATTAAACACAGGTGGCAGGCCAAAACACACACGTAGGATTTTCCCTCTCGGTACTAATGCCACAATGTACCTGAGCCATCAAAACATAAGTGGATGAAAGCAACTCACATGCAAGATGACCCGGACTAATTAACCCCAGTAAAACAGACTTAAGTATGCCAGACATTTCAAGTGCCCATACTGGACATTCCAGGGATCCCATAGGCTCATTCCAGACATTCCAGGGATCACAAGAGGATGGTATGTTATAAATTATAACAGCAAAACACAGCGCTTTTTTTAAATGCAGAAAATCAGAACTTGAAAAGATGTGAACTAACTGCATGAGGTGGGCAGCAAGTATAGTCAAGGGTGTATGGACAGCATAACTAGTATGAGACAGCATAACTTGTCATGCTGTCTCATACTAAGTCAGGTCATTGGTCCAGCTAGCTAAGTACTGTCTGTTCTGAATGACAGCAGCTGTCCATGGTTTCAACTTTGAACAATCTGCTGTCCAAGATCCTTTAATTGGAAATGCCTGGGATTGAACCAGAGAAAGCCCAGCAGGAACTCATTTGCATATTAGGCCCCACCACATGATGCCAAGCCAGCTGGAATGCATAGCTGTGTGTTCCTGCTCAAAAAAAACCTGGAACCAGGACACACTGTATACCAATCACACACTCTTCCAGTGAGCCGTGGCCTCTTCTAAGCAAGGTGGCTAAGCTAAGTATCTAAATTTTAAGAATCTGATCAAATCTATACACATCGCTGACAAAACATGAAGTAACTTCACTCTGACAGCCTGGCAGAATGGAAGATAAAAGGGCTAAAATCAGGTAAGGTTGTAATTGTAATTGGACATTTGACAGCGTAGCTCCCACACAGCTTGTTCAAACATCATCTCCTTATACAAGGTTTCCACTTTAATGCTCCTCTTATAACAAAGACGACAGTCACAAAACCTGTTAAACTGGAGAAAACTGACACTTTCCTGGCTCTCGGAGCACATATTACTAAAAGATTTCAAATTTCTACTCCGAACAAGTCAGCAACCTCATCAGACATGTCAAGAGTGATTTATTTGCTGAAACAGGGGGAAAAGTAGCTTTGGCAAAACTTGCCTTTCCACCTACTATGGTTATTCTTCACCAAGGAAACCAGCAGAGTCCTTCAGAAGAAACACATGAGCAAGGCAAATATTTTATAACAAAGAGGTCAGAATAGGAAGGGGGGGAGAAGTATTGCCAATTTCTTCTACTCTGAAACAACACAGGATGCTGTTGATGTTCAAAACTAGCAAGGAGATTTTTAAAAACCTGAGAGTTCTTATGTACCATACCAATGCACAGTTTGGTATTACATGCATTAAATATTTATCTAAAGCACTCACACCTGAATCAGAAAGCTATGATTTGCACTTGCCCTCCAAAACAGGACTGCAGACACACTTGGTCACCTCTCACTCAATCCTTACTGTCACATGAGAGATTATCCACATGAAAGAATTTTCAAATCCCAAAACATTTTGTTTGCCTTAGATCAGCAATACAACTTAGTTTCTCAACTGTGTTGGGTACTGTTTTACCCATCTATATTTCCTCCATATAAGATACTTTTATATAGTGGTTGTTGAAATGATGCTAGTTTCTCCCTGGAGAAGAAAATTCCATGTGCTGACCAAGTTCAGCCATTTAAAAAAACAAAACAGCTGAAATATCACATAGTTACCACTACTGATATATTTGGAATGGAGAAGACAGACATTCTACCCAGTAACTTCCTCTGTGGCAGGAACTAAATGCCTCCGGTGCCATGAAAGCAAATTAAGAGTGAAAAATGTAGAGCAACCTACAGCTGTTACGCAGACATTTCAACCACAGCAGTGGTAGAAAACTAGGTAAGAGAGCAGTTCTGAACATAAGAAATCTACATTTGCTGGTGAAACATGAAATGGCTCACACTTTGCTACTTACACTAAGAACTACTGCTTTAAGCCAAAAAATAATTAGGTATTTTCTGCACAGTGTAAATATAGCAGAGGTTGCACTGGAATAACTGTTATGACCCCTTGTGGTCTTAAATCAATTCCCTCAACTCCTCAAAGCAAGAATATCCGAAAGAAAATGCAGTTTTATTTAATGCAATCATGAACAAAATCCTGATTCAAGGATGCCTGTCGTTTTATCTCTCTGTGCTCGATAGCCTGGCAGGGCGCTACAACTCTGGGTTTTAAGAGTTTTAGAACAAGTGCCCCAAAATGAATCCAGAAACAAGCAAATCAGTTTATAATTATAAGTGGATTTTGATAAGAGAGTAAACTATATTGAAAGTATCACATTTGTTTTCCTTTCTAGATGAAAGAGACTTGTTCTTAAATAGATTTCAACTCAGGTTTGGCCAGGATTATTCTCCACAGCTTTCAAAGAGCTATTCATACTATGTACAGCATTTAAAGGTCCTTCCTCCAGATGGCAGCTCAGAAGTTAAACAAGATCTTGAATATAAATCAAGGGACGTAAAAGTACACAGTAAATGGGGCTAGCCAGTGCTATTAACACTCAACCACTGAAGGAGTTGTCTCAATCTAAAGATCAGCAATAAGCATGTTATTGTTTAAAGAGATTGGGAATACACAGCCCTTGAAACAGAGACAGCGAATCACCTCAACAACCACAAAAATGCTAAAATGCAGCACCAGTGATGTTAGAAACATGAGGTTATTATACTTGTTAGCAGGAAAATACTGACCGAGCCTCATGTAGGTTTTGAACAAGAGATTAGCATCGTAATTCTTCTAACAAGCACCATGTCTGCTCCAGAGGAGAATAATAATCAGCCACCTGGGCTCTTCAAGATCAAACAGGTCTGGGCAGACTAAAAATAAAGAGTAATCAATCAGTTCAAGATAGCTGCTTATCTCCCGGTGGACACAAGCGGCTGTTTCCCTCTTATGCCAATTTCTCACCACCAGGCAGAGCTTGTAGCCAGCCCATCTCTGCGGTACTTGAAAGAGACATAGTGCCATGCAAATAATAAATCCCATTTTGTGAAGGCCGAGAGCAAGGGGGTGTGTTCCAGCTTCAAGTGTGAGGAAAAGGAGGAAGGTGAGTCTTACAGCTAGTTTTACACACCTCAGGAGAAAGGGGGGGGGGGGTTCCCACATTTGAGATGGGGATGACATTGTTACCCAGACAGAAATCTCCAGTAAGGTCACTTAGGAGTTAGCTGACTGATGACTCACTAACGTGAGTGGGAGAGAGACTGGTTTTAAAAATTAGTTTTACTCACTCTAAAGGTTCTAGATGAGGGCAGTTTATAGTACATTCCTTCATTTTAATAGCATTGGTTCTGCTAGCGTCATCAAGATACAGGGAACTTTTAAAAGTAACATAAGCAAACGCAAGTCGGGAGCAGAGGGTTGCTTGGCAAATACACATTCATCTAGTAAGACACTGCTTGCTCTGTGACCTTGGGCCAGTTACACACTCTCAGCCAAACCTTTCTCACAGGGCTATTGTTAAAAGAAGGGGAGAATGCTGTAAGTCACCTTGGGTCTCCACTGGGCAGAAACGTGGAGTATGAAATAAATAAATTATGGAGAACATATAGAGGTCACTCAACAAAATTTCCAAATCAAAAGAGATTGCATAATGGTAGCGAGAAAAACAAAAATTACGTATGACATTGTACTGGACAAGATAATTCTTTAGAAGAGTCTCTTAAAATACAGAACATGCTTTAAAGTAAAGACCATCTGCCAATACTATATATAAGATATGAACTGGGGTGTGTGTGTGGGGGGAAACCCTGGTAGTTTTGGGTACAGGTAGACTGAACCCCCAAAATAGTGGTTTTCCCCAATATTCCCAAATC
This sequence comes from Heteronotia binoei, assembly GCF_032191835.1. Taxonomy (NCBI): domain Eukaryota; kingdom Metazoa; phylum Chordata; class Lepidosauria; order Squamata; family Gekkonidae; genus Heteronotia; species Heteronotia binoei. Next base: position 263,936,276 of record NC_083223.1, read on the forward strand.
CCAATACTGGAATGGCATTTGATTCAGCAAATATCCAGGAATCTGGAATTTTTTTGGCTCCATTATACTCTATGGGGACCATTATAATCAATAGTCCCCTTAGGGTACAATAGAGAATCAATCCAGGGGTATCTCGGGCTCAGGGGAAGGTTGTTATTTGAGGCAGAGGCACCAAATTTGCAGTATAGCTGCTGATGCCTCTCCTAAAAAACTTCCAAGTTTCAAAAAGCCTGGAGCAGGGGAGTTCAGTTCTAAGGGCCCCAAGAAGGTGCTCCCATCCATCCTGTTTCCAGTGGAGGGGGTCAAGGCATTTCAAGAGATCACAGTCTCTTTAAATGCCTTCTCCAAGCCATGTGACTTTGTGGCAAGTGTTTACGAAGGTGTTCACTTGCCATGGAGTCATGCAGCTTGGAGAAAGCATTTAAAGGGACCTTGATCCCTTTAAATGCCCTTTAAGTTTGGCTATCTGGCAACTTTGAAAATATTTGGGGGCTTGACCATTTTGGATAGCCGGCAGGCAGCCCTAATTTAAAACCGGTTTTAAAAATGCTCAAAAAATACCAGTATTTTTCGGCTAGGTTTATGCCAAATGTGCAACCCTAGATATGACCCTACCATGCAGCAAAGAAGGGTGTCTATAGAATAAAGATTCTGTTGAAGGATGTTGGTATTCAAGGCCAATGAAGATGGTTTGACTCTCTGACAGGGATGTAAAGCGATAAAAGTCTCCAGACAAGGCTGTGTCTTTGTGAGATGGAACAAGCAGCTCTGAGTAGCCTCACCTCTGCACAACTACAGGAGAAGGATCTTAGGAAGCCGTTTATATCACTCTCACCTGAAGAGAAGACAACAGGGTATATGTAGGTGATCTATCGCCTCCCTTTTAATGGAACAAGGGAGGGGCACAAAGACCAATTTCTAGGGGGAGCAACTTTGAAAGGGATGATGTTTTTAGGAACCTCACTAGCAATAGAAAAAAGCTACTTTTGTTGAATTAGGAAGATCTCATGTGGCAAGGAGGGAGGGAATAATTCAACTGAGGGGACCACTTAAGGATCCATATTCATGGGAACAGAGCATCAGATATCTCATGAGAAGAAACAAAGAGTTAAGAGTGAAAGGTTCTCACAGAAACCTGACAAAAATGCAGCAATACAGATCTCAGCCTCCATTCCAATAGCCAAGGTCGTTTACCTTTGGAGGACCAAAAGGCATGGCTGCTCATAGATGCTGCAAGTGGATTTTTGTAACAAGATGGTGGTAGAGCCTTAGCAACTTTGCAATGCGTGTTAGGACCTGACCACACATTATATTCTTCTGGTCCTTGTGGTCCACATGCACCTGCAAGTTCCCCACTGGAAACACAATTCCCAGGTGTTCAGAGACCAATTCACTGCAGTGCATGATGAAAAGGGCTTTCTCCTGTGTCATTTTCCCAGTCTAACTGCCCTGCTGGGGGCTCACATGTAGCAACTGGTTACACAAAGGTTTCCCCCAACTGGGCAAACAGCACTCTCCCCAAGGCCATTTAAGGTTTTAAAAAAACACTACCAGGGTAAGCACCTTCCCTCCCAGCTTGCTGCAGTCCTGGTCCAAACTGAACTGAGTTCCCAGCACACGTGTGACTAACAATCCTCAAGACAGACCTGGACCCAACCCAAGGGTTTTGTATCATGTAGTCGGGGCCCTTCATCTCATTTTAAATCAGCAGTTTTGCTCATAACCAGGAAACAGGAGAAATTGGGAGACAGTGAGTCAGAGTGGGGAGACTGTATTCTCACTTGCATCAGGGGGAGAAAAAGCTGCAAATGCAAAGGTACGAAGGATTTCCTCCTGACTCAGATTGTGTGGTGGGAGACACCATTCTCACCTGAGAAAGAAGGGTCTCTATATAGGGAGGGGGGAGGGTTAGTTCTTCCTACGGGCCAGGGAGGTTGCAATTATTCAAAAAGCTGAATACTGGTTCTTCTTTATGCAAGGGGGATGATGGGGGCGTTTCAGGGTGGAAAAACTAGCTCTCCTTTATACATTATGGAGAATCAGCTATCCACAAACACCAATGTCTTCCAAATATTGAGAAGACATTCACCTTAAAAACTGAAACCCATTTGCATAAAAGAACCAGGCCTTCCTCAATATCTATATCCCCACACATAAAGCACAACAAGCTTTCCCTTTACAACCCCGCACCCCAGAACCTACACTTTCACCCCATGTATGTGAGGGGGAGCTAGTTTCCCCTTTATTTGGGTGCAAGGAAGCACTATGCATTTCAGTCTGTCTGGCTGTGGGTTCAGGAGCAGACAGATGTTCAACAGAGAAGCTCATCATCTTCTATGTGTGGGGGATGTAGATGTAAGTGCAGGCTGGTTCTTCACATATGGGGGTGTAAATGCTCCAGGAGGCTTCTCTGCATGGAGAACTGACATGGGTGTGTGCCTGCGAGGAAGGCTTTGCATTTTTAAAGGGGGTGGCATCTTATTTATGTGAAGAGAGCTGCACAGTGGGACTGGGTCATTCTTTCTAAGAGGGGTAGAAGCTTTTCTATGCATCTGTTTCAGAATGTGTTGGTTCCTTTCCTTTCATCTGATTTATGTTTTCTTGGTCAAATACCTTAAGCAGTCATGTGCCCTCCTCTGATAAATATGGCCTTTGAGCTTTTATGCCTAAACAATTTTTTTTTAGCAACAGCGAGAGTAATATTAGATCTACTACATAAAAGGAGTGAAATTATCTTATAGTGAGGTAAAAAAGAAATGCTGTCCAAATAGTATGTTAAAAATCAGTTCTTAAAAGTTGCACGTGTTTGTTCTTTATGAGAAGGGATACAGATACTTAGGGGAGCTATCCTCCTATACGTTTGGCTGCTTATGCCAAGGTATATAGGGCAGGGAACTGGGCACCCATATCCAATATGTTTCAGGCTACAGAACTATTAAAGTGATGGGGTTTAGATATTTTAAAACCGAAGGTTTGTTCTACTTTATGGAGGGTACAATTGGGGGGGGGGGGCTGTTTCTCCGTCATGATTGTGATGATGCAGGTGTTTTGTTGCAGGGTGCTATGGGGTGATTTCATGGCATGGTTTTTTTCTTTCTCTTTCACACAAGGGTAACAAAAGTGTTTGGTTTTAAAGGGAGGATTATATCTCCTTTACATGCGGACCAACACAGTTATTTATTTTAAAGTTTATACCCCACTTTTCTCTTGGTTCAAGGCAACTAGATTCAGTGGGACAGGAGCAGTATTCCTTCATAAGTGGGGAGATACAGCTATTTCAATGTCTTGTCCTTTACACCAGACTAGTTTTCCCCACATGCAGACTTGCCCTCTTCCTTTACAGGTGAGGAGCAACGTAGATGTTTTGTTGTGGAGGGGGGAGGATTTCTCCTTCAAGTGGGGGCAATGCCAGTATCTCATTATGGGAGGAGCTCATTTTTGTTGACAGGGAGTGTGATATTCCCATTATGAGCAGGGGAGCACTATTTCTTTCACACTTCGGCCAATTCAGAGGTGTGGAAGGAGGTAGTATTCCATTCTACCTGGGTGGGTGGACAATGCCAGGTCCCCGTTGGCCACTGCCAGGGGATGGGGGAAGGGAGTGGGCAGCGTTGCCAGATCCAGCCTGGGAAACTGTGGAGAATTTGGGGGACTGCATGGATGTCATCCCAGAGTCAGAAATGACAGGTACTTGCACAGGAGGACTAAAAGGTAAAGGTAGTCCCCTGTGCAAGCACCAGTCATTTCCGACTCTGAGGTGACATCGCATCATGACATTTTCACGGCAGACTTTTTACAGGGTGGTTTGCCATTGCCTTCCCCAGTCATCTATCAACACTTTCTACACATGGATGGTTTGGAGGGTGGATTCTCTGGTATTGTACCCCACTGAAGTCCCTGCCCTCCCCAGGTAAAAAAGGTACAGGGGGACTACCTTCAATGTGTTCTCTAAGCTGCGGAGTCTTGTGAGCAAAAATTCTACTTTGTGAGCTACTGCATTAAAGTTGTGAGCTACTGCATAAGAGTTAGTGTGCTCTGGGGTCATCCTTTGTGAGCTAAGGCAAAAATGTGTGAGCCAGAGGCTAAAAATCTGTGAGCTAGCTCACACTCACTCAGCTTAGAAGATATTGAAGAAGATATTGGATTTATATCCCACCCTCCACTCTGAAGAGTCTCAGAGCGGCTCACAATCTCCTTTATCTTCCTCCCCCACAACAGACACCCTGTGAGGTGAGTGGGGCTGAGAGGACTCTCACAGCAGCTGCCCTTTCAAGGACAACCTCTGCCAGAGCTATGGCTGACCCAAGGCCATTCCAGCAGGTGCAAGTGGAGGAGCTGGGAATCAAGGAACACTGACTACCTTTACCTTTTTTTTTTTTACCTGGGGAGGACAGGGACCTCAGTGGGATACAATACCAGAGAATCCACCCTCCACACCACCCAGGGGTTTCCAGGGGAACTGATCTCTGAAGTCTGGAGACAGCTAAAATTTGGAGCATCCCCAGGTCCCACCTGGAGGCTGGCAACCCTAGAACGCCCATGTTTTGTTGCAGGGAGGCGTTCCCTCCTTCCCACGTGAGGCGACGGCGATGCTGCGTTGTGGGTTTGGGGGGGGGCGATGCAAAAGGGGGTGGGGTGGGGGCTCTGCCCTCTTCTCACCTGAGCACTTCAAGGAAAGAGCGGCGGGGGGGGGGGGGGACGGGAAGGAGGAAGAGAAGAGGAGGAAAGGAAAGGAAGGCTTAGAACACGGCAGAGCGCGCCTTCCTCCGTCTCACCTGGGCACGCAGCTGGGCGAGCTCCGATCCACCTCCCAGGTGGCGTACAGGTTCATCTGCACCGGGCGCCCCCCGCTCGCCGCCCCCCCAGGAGGGGCCCCCACACCTCCTCCCCCTGGGGCGAAGGAGCCGCCGGGCACGAGGAGCTGCTGCTGCTGCTGCTGAGACGACGGCGACGGTTGCTGCTGCTGCTGCTGCCCCGGGCCGGTCTGAGGCACGGGAGACGCCGAAGAAGAGGCGGCGGACGACGACGAAGACGGCGGCTGAAGGAGGGCAGTGACCAACGAGCCCCGCTGGCCGCTGCCGGAGCTGCCCCCGCCGCCGGGAGCCCCTCGCTCCGCCATGACCGAGGCAGAGTCCCGCTACCTTCCTTCCCCCGCTCCGCCTTCTTCGTTCCCCTCTTAGCGCGGCGGCAACGGCTCTGTGAAGGATTTCGCCTCCTGTTGCCCCGCGCACGCAGACGCGCTCTCCCGAGGAGGAGGAGGAGGCGGAGCCTCCGAGCGCGCGCCCCCGTGCGCGCGTGTGCGGGAGAACTGAGGGGACTGCGAGGAGGCGGCTGGGAGGGGCGCGGCTCGCAACGCGCGTGCCCACGTTCGTATTTATGTACACTAGGGGGGAAGCACGCGCGCCCAAGCTTTGTTTGTTTGTTTGTTTTTCCTCCAACGGCTCGATGCCGTTGATTGGCTGAAGGGTGGTCGGCCGCGACGCGCGCTCTTTTATTTCCCTAGCCAACCGCCTAACCCCCCTTCCTCCTTGTTCATAGCTCCCGCCCACAGCAATGGGAGCGTTCTGCTGTCTGTCAGAAAACTTCTATTTGTCTTTTGTGTCCAGATACGATTGTGTACTTACTGTATAATACATACACAGGATAAGAAAGTAGCACTATGTCATAAAAGTAGCACTATAAGCGCGTTATAAATCCTGGTGGGCAGCTGTGTTGCTCTGAAGCAGGGGTGGCCAAACTGGCGCTTTCTCACAGATTGTGTGGCTCTCAAAGTCCCCATCAGCTGACTTGGAGAAGGCATTTGTCTCTTTAAATTACTTTGCCAAGTTAGCCAGCAACTTGGAGAATGCATTTAAAGTTGCTTTCTTTCCACCTCTCCTCCCCCATCTATTTGCCTGCCTTCCTGTCTTGCGCTCTCAAACATCTGATGTTTATTCTATGTGGCTTTTACATTAAGCAAGTTTGGCCTCCCCTGGTCTGAAGCAATAGAACAAAGTTGGAGTCCAGTAGCACCTTTAAGACCAACAAAGTTTTACTGAGAATGTAAGCTTTTGTGTGCTAAAAGCACACTTCAGGCAATAGCATGGGATTAGCATGGAATTGGCAGTACTACCCTCTCTCTATATATATGTAGGACCGCTGCTAATTCCATCCCATACTATTGTCTGATGAAGTGTGCTTTTAGCACACAAAAGCTTACATTCTCAATAAAACTTTGTTGGTCTTAACGGTGCTACAGGACTTCAGTTTTGTTCTATAAGCACCTTTTGTGTTCTGTATAACACAGTGGTTTGCTATGTCATTAATGCACGGAGTTGCCACAAGTTAGAAGTAACTTGATGGCGCTTAATACACAGTCACAGGCAAAGAGGGTGACACTTAAAAACCTAAGGAACAGTAGGAAACACCCACTGAACAAAAGCACAGTCTTGTTGTATACTTTCTACAACATTATTTTCACAAAGGGATGCCAACTTCTGTTTAGCCAATTCCTGAAGGTTTGGAGACAGTGCCTCGGGAAGACAGAGTTTAATTTTTAAAATTTCAGTTTAATCAGAGATCAGTCGTAATTCTGGGAGATCTCTAGGCCCCTAATTTCACATGACAAGTCACTTTACAAGTCGTACAATGTGGTAGGATCAATAACTATTTTGGTTGTTTTTCCCCTCCCAATATGCATGTGCGTTTGCACATACTCATACCTCGGCAAAAAATGCTAACCCTACAACTAACCAAATTACCCAGTTACATCCTGCCCCTTCCCAAGGAAGCAGGGCAGGTGATGACATTTAAAAACAAAACACACTATAATTAGAAAAAATAATATATTTACATTCCAGCAGGCTAGCCATGCTATTGCTACCAACACTTCCATTGAAGCCAGCTCTGACTCATGAAAGCTTATGCTGGGATAGTTAAGTATTTAAATTGTCATTCGACTTGCTTAATTTTGCTGCTAGAGCTAACACATCTACCAGTCTGGAATTAACAAGGAACCAAATGGTACCTTTTAAGATGTTGCTGTTTCCCAAGTTCTAGTATTTTGGGAGAAAAAGTTCTCTTTGTCAACTCTCTCCACCCTATGCATAATTTTATGAACTTCTACTAAAAATATAATAGTCAGTTGGTCTTTAAGGTGGCACAGCACTCTCTAAACCGGGGCTGTTGAATTTATTTGTTATGAGGGCCGGAGTGGACATAAATGAGATCTTGTTGGGCTGGACCATGTCAGGTTGGACTGGGCCATGTCGGTCCAGGCCGTATGTATACCTATTTAAGATTAGGTAGCAGAGATATAAACTTCATAAAGGACACGGACAAACACAATTAAATATTTAAAAAACAAAACAAAATTCAAAACATGGTTAAAATGTTAGCACTCAGTCTTAAAGGTGCTTTCTTTGTATTTCTCCCATGGGATCCAGGGAACAGGGAGAAGGAAGCTGTTGCTCTTTCCTTCTTTCCCAGGGGACTGGGGGGAGATGAGCCTCAGCCAATAGAAGGAAGAGAGACTTGGCTCAGTAGCTCTGCTGTGCAACTGAGAAAGCCTAGAAAAACAAGCTCTGCCTTCCCCCCTTCTGTCCCCGAGGGAGGAGCCTCAGTCCATGGAGAAAATAGAGGCTTTGCTCTGTAGCTCCTGTGCGATTGAGCAAACTTTGCAAAGCAAGCTGTTATGCAGAAGGAAGCCCTCTTGGGGCCTGATTCGGCCCCTGGGCCACATGTTTGACACCCCTGCTCTAAACTGGTAACAAGCTCCCTAATTCAAGCTGTTACCATCTTATTTACTTCTTTTATACCCCATCTTTCTCCCCAACGGGGACCCAAAGCAGCTTGCATCATTCTCCTTTCCTTTCCTCCATTTTATCCTCACAACAACCCTCTGAGGTAGGTTAGGCTTAGTGTATGAGACTGGCCCAAGATCACCCTATAAGCTTTCACAGCAGAACAGTCATTCAAACCTGGGTTTCCCAGATCCTAGTACAATACTTGGCCCACTGCACCTCATGGGCTTTAATTAGCCACTAATATATGTCTAAGATGCACCTTTCAAGGATCATTATTTGCTTTAATACTATTGTCTTCCGCTTGAAATTTGATTTTAAGAGCAGGGAAATGGCTTATAAACAAGTTTTTTTAAGCCTGTTCTTATTGCATGCATTTGGCATAACAGTAAACATTCCTAGGTATCAAAAATTCTGATATTCCTATTTTGGATTTTTCATCGTGATCTTTCCAGGGACAGGACAGTTACAAAATAAATATAATGCAATGTAAGAACATAAGCGCCCTGCTGGATCAGACGAATAGTACGTTCTAGTCCAGCATCCTGTCTCACGTAGTGGCCATCCAGTTTCTTTGGAGGGCCAACAACAGGGCAGAGAGATGGAGGTCTTCCCCTGATGTTGCCTCCTGGCTCTGGAATTCAGAGTAGGCTTCCCAATCCCCAGGTCCCAGCGGGGGATCCCCCGGTTTTACAGGCTTCCCCCCTCCCCCAGCCAGCTGGCCGGCGGGGGAAGCCCCACCCCCACAGCCATTATGCACCTCCATGAACAATTCCCATAAGGAATGATGGGGAATTGATCTGCGGGTATCGGGGGCTCTGGGGGGGGCTGTTTTTTGAGGTAGAGGTGCCAAAATTTCAGTATAGCATCTAGTGCCTCTTCCCAAAATACCCCCCAAGTTTCAAAAGTATTGGACCAGGGGGTCCAATTCTACAAGCCCCAAAAGAAGGTGCCCCTATCCTTCGTTATTTTCTATGGAAGGAAGGCATTTAAAAAGATGTGCTGTCCCTTTAAATGTGATGGCCAGAACTCCCTTGGAGTTCAATTATGCTTGTCACACCCGTGCTCCTGGCTCCGCCCTCAATGTCTCCTGGCTCCACCCCCCAAAGTCTCCTGGCCCCACCCCCAAAGTCCCCAGATATTTCTTGAATTGGACTTGGCAACCCTAATTCAGAGGCTTAGTGCCTCTGAATACAGAGGATCCCTTCAGCCACTACGGCTAGTAGCCATTGATAGATATCTCCTCCACGAATCCATCGAATCCCCTTTTAAAGCTGTTTATTCCTGCGGCAATCATTACATCCTCTGACAACAAATTTCACATTTTAATCACTTCCCGTGTAGCTTCAGGTGGGTAGCTGTGTTGGTCTAAAGCAACTTATACCTTGAACAAAACTTCGTTGGTCTGAAAGGCGCCGCACTGGCCTCAAACTTTGCTCTGTGTAAAGTAGTGTTTTCTGTTGTTTGTCCTGAACCTACTGCCCGTCAGCTTCATCGGATGCCCTTGTGTTCTAGTATTTTGGGAGAGGGAGAAAAAGTTCCGTCAGCTCTCTCCACCCTGTGCATAATTTCATAAACTTCCATCATGTCTCCCCCTTAGTTGTCTCCAGGGCTGCCCCTGCCACTAGGAAACTAGAGAACTGCCTAGGGTGCCAGCCTTCTAGGAGTGCCAAACTGGGCACCCCTCCCATGTGACTTGGAGACATTATCAGTGCAAAGGGGGGGGGGGTTGCACCAGAAGCTAGCCTTGCCTTTAGGCTTCCCAGGGCCCAGCGGGGGATCCCCCGGTTTTACAGGCTTCCCCCCTCCCCCAGCCAGCTGGCCGGCGGGGGGGGGGGGGAGCCCCGCCCCCAAAGCCATTGTGCACCTCCATGAACGAGTCCCATAGGGAATGATGGGGAATTGATCTGCGGGTATTGGGGGCTCTGGGGGGGCTGTTTTTTGAGATAGAGGTACCAAATTTTCAGTATAGCATCTAGTGCCTCTCCCCAAAATACCTCCCAAGTTTCAAAAGGATTGGGCCAGGGGGTCCAATTCTATGAGCCCCAAAAGAAGGTGCCCCTATCCTTCATTATTTCCTATGGAAGGAAGGCATTTTAAAAGGTGTGCTGTTCCTTTAAATGTGATGGCCAGAACTCCCATGGAGTTCAATTATGCTTGTCACACCCTTGCTCCTGGCTCCGCCCCCATGTCTCCTGGCCCCACCCCCAAAGTCCCCAGATATTTCTTGAATTGGACTTGGCAACCCTACTTGCCTTGCTTAGGGTGCCAAACAGTCTAGGGCCAGCCCTGGTGGTCTCTTTTCTAAACTGAAAAGTCCCAGACTCCTCATCTTATTTTTTTCTGCATTTCCCACCTCAATACATACCTCCTAACTGTAATGTAGCTGATTCCATTTTGCATTGTACTCCTGCATCCTTACTCCATCGCCTTTCTTTGTAACAACCCTCCCAACTTCTGACCTTAATGTAATGGCTGGTGCATCTTTGATCTAATTTGTATTTGATGGAGTTAAGTTTCTAATGAATGCTTAAGATCTGGAAGAGCCTCTTGGGTGCTACTGGACCTTCGGTTTATTCAAATACTATAAACACAGGTACCCAACTAAAAATATACAACCAAAGTATCCCCACACAGGCTGAAAATTTAAATTAAACTAAAGTACTTCAAGCTTTGAAAATAGATCGCAGAAATAGGTGAGACATTTTTTAAGTATTGCGGGAAGCACTTTACAATTCTGCCGTTACACATCAGCAATGCAAGGCAGCCCAAGACTTTGGAGACCTGGAGTTCAAAATTATGAAAGTACTTTCCCTTTCAGCATAGGGAATAATCCACAGTCACACATGGAGGAGTTCAGGGCTTATATTTTTTAGCAGGAACTCCTTTGCATATTAGGCCACACACCCAATATAGCCAATCCTCCTGGAGCTTACAGTAGGTCCTGTAAGCTCTTGGAGGATTGGCTATATAAGAGGGTTGTGGCCTAATATGCAAAGGAGTTCCTGCTACAAGAAAAGCCCTGGAGTTTTCCCACTGTCCCTGTCATTACTTTTGCCTCTTCTGCCTATCCCAGCTCTGCCACCCTCATACTTTCAAAAATCACCAGCTGCCTCAGCATTCCTTGTGGTGATACTGTTGGGAGCAGTTTTTGACAGCAACTTCAATGCCCACATAAATGTACTGAGGCTTATTTAATTCTTCATTTACTGCATTTATACCTTTACCTTATTACTGCATCAACATCCTGCCTGTGCCATATCTCATGGGATACCCCTGATAAATGTATTAACTCCTTCACATATACAGTCATTAGGTAGCCATCTTTTGGCTATCCCACCATTCGGGGAGGCCCATCTGCCATTGGCCAAAGCCAGGGCCTTTTCCATTGCAGCTCCATCTTTGCAGAATGGGCGTCCTGAAGAGGTGAGCGCCCTCCCTCCGAAGATCTTCAGGAGGCACTCCAGATCCTGCCTGTTTATTTTATATTGGATTTATATCCCACTCGCCCTGCCAAAGCAGGCTCACAACAATCAAAACATTTACAATTCTGAACTCTAACAGTTAAAAACATTAAACAGATTAAACAGTGAACAATAAAAAACATTAAAAGCAATTTGCTGCTAGTATTGTTTCCAGTGTATTCAGCCCTCTTTAGGTATCCTCATATCTCAGTTGAAGGCGAGTTGAAACAAAGTTGTCGGAACTGGGGAAGGTCCTGCAAGGCTCTCACTTCTGGGAGTTGGTTCCACCAATAAGGGGCCGTATAGAGAAGGCTCTTTCTCTTGTGATCTTCAATCATGCCTCCCTCTGCCCAGGGATCAGTAACAGATTCTGTGTCCCTGATCTAAGTATCTTCTGGGGAACATATGGGGAGAGGCGGTCCCTAAGGTAGGCAGGTCCTCAGCCATATAGGGCTTTAAAAGTAATAACCAACACCTTGTAGCGAATCCGGTACACTATCGACAGCCAGTGCAGCTCTCGCAGCCCAGGCTGTATGTGCTCCTACATGGAGAGCCCCAATTTTGCAAGGGGTTTTGAGGTGGTTTAAATGGCAGGCATCTTTTAAGAGACGGGGAGAGATCTAGGGCTATTTTATTTTTTGGTTTTAGACTAAAAAATGTTTTCAACTCTTACTGCAGGCTGCCTAGAACCAAGAGGAAAGGCAAAATGTTTTAAGTAATAAGTAAAACATAATAAATTAATAAAATACTAGTTTTCAGGGACAATTTAGCCTGAATTTAAGCCATGAAAAAGCATTGGTTTATATTTAGTATTTTATATTTGCATTTGTTTAATGCTGTTTTTACCTTATTGGTTTTAACGTTGTAAGTCACCGCAAGACCCTTTGGGTGATTGGTAACTAAAAAAAAAACCCCACTAACAAATAAATAAAATAATTGTGTCTTTTTAAAAAGAGAGAGAGAGAAAGGGAGATGGCAAACAGCAGCCAGACCCTTCCCGCTGTAGCGCATCTCTCTGACACAAGTTTCAAAGAATTAGTCATAAGTGGGATCAGAAATACAGGTTTATTGAATCTTTTAAAGTCTCTTTCAATGAGCCAGAGAAGCAGAACAAGCGCTGACGCAGGTGAGATGCTGTAACGGTTCTCGGTCAAAGTTGGATTATTCATCGTTTGCGTAGTCGGCGGGGTTCTTTCTTTTCAGGCGTTCAAATTCTTCATTCCCCCAGGAATAAATCACATAGGCGATGACAAACGCTTAGGGAAACAAAACACAAAAGTACTGAGTTTAAAAAAAACAACAATCTCGATTGGAAGCACTTCAAAAATTTGAGACCAATACTTGGGAGACTTTTTGGCAAGCGTGTTCTGAAGTGTTACAGGTTGTGTACAGCATTAACACTCTTTTGAGTACCACTTCAATTGGGATTTGCGCTCTAGCATCATTTCTTAAGTGTTTTAAATTGTAGCACCAAGTGTTTTAAATTGTTTTAAACTATATGTTATTAACTTGGTTTAATTGTTAATCTCTAATGTTTATCCATTGTCTATTGTTTTAGTATGGTTGTTGTGAGCCGCCCTGAACCTGCTTCGGCGGGGAGGACGGGATATAAATCCAATTAATAATAATAATAATAATAATAATAATAATAATAATAATAATAATAATAATAATAATAATAATATTTTTAAAAATAATTTTTTTATTGACAACTGACAATGTAAACAGCTTACAGAAAACAGTGAAACATTAAAATGGCATGGTAGGAAATACAATCTACACACATACGATACATGCAAAAATTCAGTTCAAACAACTTATGATAAAGATAAATAGTCAACGAAGTGAGTTTTTTAAAAAGGGAGACCACTTATCCATTATAGATCTATGTGACCACATATTAGAATCATGGTTATTCTCATCTGTGATCCTGTCTAATATGAAATAATCCAAGACCTTGATGTACCAAGTCCTTATAGAGGAAGAATGCTCATCTTTCCATTTGAGTGCAATAACAGCTTTAGCTGCAGTTAATTACTATTATTAGCTCTATATCCAGTTTTTGAATAACCTTAGAGTCCCAAAGATTGAGAAGGATCAAAGTGGGAGAGAGTGGGACCAAAACACAATGAGATATACTGTTTAATCAGGAGCTCCACACCTGGGTCAAATCTTTTGTTCTCCTTTGTTCCCATAAAAAAGCTATCACTAGCTCTAGGTCACCGGAAGAGACAATAATGCTTGGAAAAGTTGAAGGCAGCAAGAAAAGAGGAAGATCCAACCGGAGATGGGTGGGTTCAAGCAAGGAAGCCCCGGCCCTCAGTTTGCAAGACCTGAGCAAGGCTGTCAACAAGAGGACATTTTGGAGGACCCCGATTCACAAGGTTGCCGTAAGTTGGCAATGACTTGACAGCACTTAACACACACTAGTTATGTCCTCCCCACCATGGTATGGACCAATGTCTTCCACTCCTCTTTAATTAGAGATACTGTTTGGTGTAGTGGTTAAGTGCGCAGACTCTTATCTGGGAGAACTGGGTTTGTTTCCCCACTCCTCCACTTGCAGCTGCTGGAATGGCCTTGGGTCAACCATAGCTCTCGCAGAGTTGTCCTTGAAAGGGCGGCTTCTGGGAGAGCTGTCTCAGCCCCACCTCACAGGGTGTCTGTTCTGGGGGAGGAAGGTAAAGGAGATTGTGAGCCGCTCTGAGATTCGGATTGGAGAGCAGGATATAAACCCAATTTCTTCTTCTTAAACCAAAGTTAAGAGAGCCAATTTGGTGTAGGTGATTAAGTGTGCAGACTCTTATCTGGGAGAACTGGGTTTGATTCCCCACTCCTCCACTTGCAGCTACTGGAATGGCCTTGGGTCAGCCATAGTTCTTGCAGAGTTGTCCTTGAAAGGGCGGCTTCCGGGAGAGCTCTCTCAGCCCCACCCACCTCACAGGATGTCTGTTGTGGGGGAGGAAGGTAAAGGAGATCGTGAGCTGCTCTGAGATTCGGATTGGAGCGCAGGATATAAATCCAATTTCTTCCTCCTAAACCAAAGTTAAAAGAGCCAGTTTGGTGTAGGTGATTAAGGGCACGGGCTCTTATCTGGGAGAACCGGGTTTGATTCCCCACTCCTCCACTTGCAGCTGCTGGAATGCCCTTGGGTCAGCCATAGCTCTCACAAGAGTTGTCCTTGAAAAGGCAGCTTCTGAGAGAGTTCTCTCAGCCCCACCCACCTCATGGGGTGTTTGCTCTGCGACTGAGATTCAGAGTATAGGACAGGATATAAATCAAATTTGTTATTATTATTCAATCAAAGTATGCAAACCCCAGTATATCCAAAAGGCTGCAATACCTACTATATGCTGCTGTAAGGATTACTGAGCCCTACTGAGTATCAGAAATGAGCCACATCAATGCCATCATTTAGCATTAATCACTATCAGTTGGGTACATGCTAATGAGCAGGAAGACATAACAATGTAATTACGTTAAGGCTCTTACAACTCAAGAGCACGTGGAGAGCGGCTTGCAAACACAAGTGTCTACTGACGATGGGAGACTTCTGCTTTATTCTGCTCTCTTGCCCCATCTAGTGCTTTCAGGGTTGCGCAGTGTGAACTTAAAAAAAAAAAAAAACAACCTCGCCAAATCCACAGTGAACGTTCCCTCTTCTGTGCCCCATGTGATGGCAGATGCACACACCAAGATTTTCTGCTTCTGCAGCTAGTTCGCGTTTATTGGCCCTCATTTCCAGCCTTGGGCATCCATGGACTGATCCAATGGACTTCAAATCTCTAGCCCTCAAAAGAATCATGAAGTTGGAAGGGACCTCCAGGGCCATCTAGTCCTGCATGATGCAGGAAATTCACAAATGCCTCCACACACACCCAGTAACCTCTGCTCCGTGCCCAGAAGACGGCAAAAAAACCCTCCAGGATCCTCGGCCAAACTAGCTTGGAGAAAAATTGCTGCCTGACTCCTAAATGGCAACCAGCATTTCCCTGGGCATGTAAAAAAGGGCCAAGGGAACGAAGCATTGATGAAGAAGAAGATATTGGATTTATATCCCACCCTTCACTCTGAATCTCAGAGTCTCAGAGCAGCTCACAGTCTCCTTTACCTTCCCCCCACCCACCCAACACACACACAATAAACACCCTGTGAAGCAGGTGGGACTGAGAGAGTTCTCCCAGAAGCTGCCCCTTCAAGGACAACTGCTGCGAGAGCTATGGCTGACCCAAAGCCATTCCAGCAGCTGCAAGTGGAGGAGTGGGGAATCAAACCCGGTTCTCCCAGATAAGAGTCTGCACACTTAGCCAATACACCAAACTGGCTCTCCTTTCTGCCATCCTTCTTATGATCTACCTAAGTTCGCAGAATCAGCATTGCCAACAGATGGCCGTCTAGCCTCTCTTTACAAGCTTCCAAAGAAGTCAGCTGCAGTTACAATCAATACTCCCTCTAAGCTGTGAAATCTTGTGAGCAAAAATTCTACTTTGTGAACTACTGGCATTACAGTCGTAAACTACTGCATAAATTAGCTTGCTCCGGGGCCATTTTTCCTGAACTGAGACAAAAACGTGTGAGCAGGAGGCTAACGAACGATGAGCTAGCTCACACTAACTCAGCTTAGAGGGATCCCTGGTTACAATAGTTTATCTAAAACTACACGAAACAGGGGTCCCCAACGTGATACCCATAGAAGAAGATGGTATTGGATTTATATCCCTGAATCTCAGAGCAGTCACAATCTCCTTTACCTCCCCCCCACCCCACAACAGACACCCTGTGAGGTGCGTGGGGCTGAGAGAGCTCTTACAGCAGCTACCTTTTCAAGGACAACTCCTACGAGAGCTATGGCTGACCCGAGGCCATTCCTGCAGCTGCAAGTGGAGGAGTGGGGAATCAAACCCAGTTCTCCCAGATAAGAGTCCACACACTTAACCACAATACCACACACAGGCATCATGGTGCCTGCCAAGTGTTTTTAGAAAGGGGATGGGGTCAAATGAGGCTTTTGCCCATCGAAGTTTCTGATTTGAGTATTACAATTTATTTAAAATGTTGCTATGGCAGCAGCTGTCGCCACACCACAAGGGTCTTTACTGAGTTAAGCTGCAGCAGCCATTTCACGGCTGACTTCACCTCTTGCTACAGCTGTTTGGTGGCTGCACCCACCACACTGGGTCAGGATTCCAAAGGGGCCTGGAGGCTGGAAAAAGGTTGAGGACCCCTGATATAAAAAAGCAGGCAACACACCGAGACTGCAGACGGAACCCCGTTAAAGAGTTTTCCACTTACGAGGAGTCACCCGGAAGAACTGGGCACTGATTCGCCGCCACATGTTGGGAATCCCTTTGGTGAAGTAGTTGGGAAAGGCTTTCTGCTCAAAGGGAGACAAGCTGTAGGTGATGATGTGCCTCACTCGTTCCAGATTTCCAAACTTGATACCCATCTCGACGGGTTTTTCTGCAAAAGCAGCACAGATTAATGGGAGTGGTGTGTTTACGGTTTTCAGGTGTTCCTTCTCCAAATTTGTTTGGATATGTGGACTTTCAGAGGAATGTTCAAAAGAAGAAGATATTGGATTTATATCCTGCCCTATACCCTGGATCTCAGAGCAGTCACAATCTCCTTTACCTCCCCTCCCCGCCACAACAGACACCTTGTGAGGTAGGTGGGGCTGAGAGAGCTCTTGCAGCAGCTGCCATTTCAAGGATAACTCCTACAAGAGCTATGGCTGACCCAAGGCCATTCCAGCAGCTGCAAGTGGAGGAGTGGGGAATCAAACCCGATTTTCCCAGATAAGAGTCCATGCACTTAACCACTACACCAAACAGAGGAGCACGGGCTTGTGTTCTAGGTTCGATGGGATGACAGGCTTTGATTCCATCCTCAAAGTAAAAGAAAGGTAATTATCTACCTTGGGACAGCCATAGTTCTTGTAGGAGTTGTCCTTGAAAGGGCAGCTGCTGTGAGAGCTCTCTCAGCCTCACCTACCTCACAGGGTGTCTGTTGTCGGGGGAGGGAAGTGAAGGAGATTGTGACCACTCAGAGACTCTGAGATTCAGAGTATAGGGCGGGATATAAATCCATTATCATCTTCTTCTATCTTCTTCTCCTCTCCTCTCCCCTTTCACAAACAAGTTACTTCAGACATTCCTGTGTTCATGTGATCCTATCATTTAACAGTCCTATCCTGCCCTATACCCTGAATCTCAGAGCAGTCACAATCTCCTTTACCTCCCCACCCCCTGCCACCAACAGACAGTGAGGTACTGTGAGGTAGGTGGAGCTGAGAGAGCTTTCCCACAAGCTGCTCTTTCAAGGACATATGAAGGTATGAAGCTGCCTTATACTGAATCAGACCTTTGGTCCATCAAAGTCAGTATCGTCTACTCAGACTGGCAGCGGCTCTCCAGGGTCTCAAGCTGAGGCTTTTCACACCTATTTGCCTGGATCCTTTTTTGGAGATGCCAGGGATTGAACCTGGGACCTTCTGCTTACCAAGCAGATGCTCTACCACTGAGCCACCGTCCCTCCCCGACGGAGCAGGACAGCTCCTGCAATATCATTTGATTTTTTTTTTTCTCGTGAGACCCATCCAGTTTGGATCTATAGGCAATGTGAAGTACCCTGAGCCCATTTTGGGAAGGGCGGGCTAGAAATGTAAAATGATAAATAAATGAACAGTTTCAATTCTGAATGATCTGAACAAGTGGTCCTTCATAAATTGATTTGAACAACCATCTCATGCACATTCACTTGCTCATCTTCTAACACTGTGTATGCCATTAAATGCCAACAATGCCATTCAGCTCTGTACACAGGGAAACAGGTCAAACCATACATCAAAAAATAAATGGACACAAATCTGACATCAAGAATCACAAAACTAAAAAACCTGTAGTACAGCATTTCAACCTCCCAGGGCACTCAATGAGGGGACCTCAAAGTAGCTGTTTTATTGCAAAGGAATTTCAGAAACAGTTATTACAGCATTCCGGACAATGGAACCCCCAGGTCTTAACGAACATATTGGGCTCTTCTCTGACTACACATGCTAAATTACTCCGTTCTCATTTATACCCAGAATTAAACTTTGCTGGTTTCAATGGTGCCCACTGGTCTCAAACTTAGTTCCAACATCTGTTTGTTAACTCTTTTATTAGCTACATGCTAATTTGTTGCTGTTCACAGATCTTACCAACGACTTTAATCCAATCTTAGCTATACTTATCACAGCATCTTGACTCTAATTAGCCTTCCCTGGCAACTAACCTCCCCCCCCCCCATTTCCCTCTCCCTCTACATATATGCAATAATTAAGAAAGTCTTTTCAATGTATCAAAAGTGTGCATGCACATGAATGCTTATACCCAGAATTAAACTTTGCTGGTCTTAAAGGTCCACTGTCCTCAAACTTTGTTCTAGGATCAGGAGGGTCAGCAGAACAAAGGTTGAGTCTGGTGGTACCTTTAAGACCAACAAAGTTTTATAAAAGGTATAAGCTTTTGTGTGCATGCACACTTCTTCAGATGCAATGAAATGGAAATAACCAGACCATACATAAAGGTAGACAGTGAGCAGTAAATTAGCATGCAGCATAAAGATGATGTTTAACAGATACAAGGCCCAACAATAACAAGGTTGGTTGATACGGACGGTTACCGTTTGTTTTTGTTCAATTCCGGAGGGTGTGGGGAACACAATGAAGGAAATAAATATGTCAAAACTGGAGATTAATGAGAAGATGTAAACTAAACTTATTCTTGTTTAGTAAGAACATAAGAGAAGCCATGTTGGATCAGGCTAATGGTCCATCCAGTCCAACACTTGTCATACAGTGGCCCCAAAACCCCAGCTGCCATCAGGAGATCCACCAGTGGGGCCAGGACACCAGAAGCCCTCCCATTGTTACATTTTTGTTATGCTGCGTGCTAATTTACTGCTCACCTGCTACCTATATGTACGGACCAGCTACTTCCATTTCACTGTATCTAAAGAAACGTCCGTGCACATGAAAGCTTATATCTTGAATAAAACTTTGACGGTCTCAAATGTACCACTGGACTCAAACTTTGTTTTGTTCCATTTCACTGTTTAAGGTCTCTAATCCTGGGACAAAGGTGTTTAAAAACATGCACTACTCAGCACCTGCATTCCAAAAGGACAAAATCTAATGCAGAACATTAGGAGATTAAGACACTTTAACTACTTTTCAAAACATTGGAATCCATTTTGAGGACCCTTTCTTGAAAAAGCACGCTCTAAATCAAACAAGTAGTCACTAAAATCATCACGCCAGGAGAGGGGGTCCCTTTCCACGAGCGAGACCTCAAGGGATGTTATTGGGTTTTAATCAGGGGTCGTTTTGTAGAAAAATAGGTAGTGGAGCTCATCCAGGGATTGTTATGCAACTGCACCTGCTATTCAATGGACAAGGTAGGTAGGTGGAGAGGAAGAGGGGGAACCCTCAGAAAGGTTCAGGAGTTGCACTCCTGTGAGCTCCTGCTGAATTCAAGGCCTGATTTTAATTGATCTTTGCATCGATATTGACGCTGCTGAAAATCGCTTTTGGTGATGCTGGGTTTAGGCAGTGGGACATGCAGTTAGACACAGCAACGGGAAGAGAACGCTGGCTGCCCCGTCTGCTATAGGGCAGTCCGTGACCCCCTTCCAGCAGTAGGGAGGACAGAGGACAATCCTTGCCGCCTCCTGGGAAACCCTCTCCGGTTCACTTGGAGACAAAAACCTGCGACCCAAATTAAAGTCGAACTACCCACCCGCTCAGCGTCCTCCAGAAAGGTCACCACTTCCCACTCCAGCCTCTGCCCAACTAATTCCTTCCGTTTCCGGAATGTGAACGCCACTTCCGTTGACGCGACCAAACGTGATGCCGCATTCTATCATTGAGCGTGCTCAGTAGCAGCAGTTGAAGCCATCAGACTGTAGTATTGCCCTCAGCTTGCAAATAAGTATAGGGCATGCTCAGTAGGAGCAGATGACGCCCCCAGTCTTGCCCTGAGTTAGATGCCTGTGTAGATCCAGTCCAGTAACGGCGGTGGTCTGATGAAGTGTGCGTGCACACGAAAGCTTACATTCTGAATAAAACTTTTTAGTTCCTGTTTTAATTATGCAAAGGAACTCTAAGAACAGACTGGAGAGGGAAATTGCTGAATTTCAAATTATTATGAAACGTGGAATGAACACCTCCCCAGGACTGAACAGGGATATTGGTTTTTTATCTCACTCATAACATATGCTTAACCCATTTTCACCAAGTATAGCCCGAGATTTTGTTGTAGAAAAAGCTCAGCAGGAACCCATTGCATATTAGGTCACACCCCCTGATGCCACCATTGTTTCATACAGGGTTTTTTGTAGAAAAGGCGCAGGAGGAACTCATTTACATATTAGGCCATACCCCCTGATGCCAAGCTAGCTGGAACTGTGTTCCAGATCAAAAAAAGGCCTGAGTATAGCTATATATCCACAGTATTCCAATGCAGTTCTCTGTTAGGATAGTGTATCAGAATAATGTTTTTTGTATTGACGTACTCAAATAAGGGATATTGGGTGTTTACCGCATTACATATACTAAACCCATCTTCCACTATATTTTAATTTTTTTTTTATTAGCCAACTAGAATG
This sequence comes from Heteronotia binoei, assembly GCF_032191835.1. Taxonomy (NCBI): domain Eukaryota; kingdom Metazoa; phylum Chordata; class Lepidosauria; order Squamata; family Gekkonidae; genus Heteronotia; species Heteronotia binoei. Next base: position 263,957,166 of record NC_083223.1, read on the forward strand.
ATGTTTATATGTATGTTACATGTTAAAAGTTCGCCATACAGAGCAATCTTGGGAAGGCGGTGGTTTTCCATCCTAGAAATATGCCCTGCCCAGCGCAGCTGCGTCTTCAACAGCAGTGCTTCGATGCTTGTAACCTCCGCCCTCTTGAGGACTTCAGTGTTGGTCACAACATCACCAGTGGTCTGACCTAGCCTCAGATCGCAAAGCATGGAGGCACACCATCCACCAGGCTGTCTCTTCCTTTGAGAACGCACGCATAGCTGGTCTTGAGGACAAAAGGAGATTGAGGAAGAATCGCACTGCTACAGCACCAACCCCAAATCAGACTTTTCCCTGCAGCCACTGTGGCCGGATCTGCCTGTCCCGCATTGGTCTTGTCAGCCACCAGCGAGCCTGCAGCAGACGTGGACTACTGCACCCTTCTTAAATCTTCGTTCGCGAAGTCAAGCCGAGAGAGAGAGACATGTTAAAAGGTAAATTAGTTGGATGGGGAAAAGCTCTGAGAAAGAAATGTCCTCATTTTGGTCCAGACTTTAACAGACATTCTCACATTCTGACATGTTACTGTTTATTGGTTTCCCACGCAAATGCTATGCAGACCAAATGTTCTTTCAAATTGGATTTTAACTTTGTACCACTTTGCATTCTAAACCACTGCCCACCAGCTATATGTAGCTCTGCTCATTGTATCTCATTCCTTGTCTGATGAAGTGTGCATGCATACGAAAGCTTATTTTCAGAATAAAACTTTGTTGGTCTTAAAGGTGCTACTGGACTCCTACTTTGTTGAATAAAACTTTTTTGGTTGTAGATGCCTGGGAGTGCCTCACTAGTGAGCATGCTTGAGTCTCGAGAACAGCTAGTGAAGCCACCGGCCTCACTTAGGTGCCTGGGGATGTTGAAGGGGAATTCAGTGGCATCTGACAGACTAACCAGATTGTGCGGTGTGCATTTATTGGGCGGATACGGGAGTCTTGTAGCACTTAAAAGTCTAACACAGACTTGGGGGTTTTTTTACACTACTCTTTTTTTATATAGCACTTTAAAGTCTAACACACACGCTACTCTGCTGAGCGGTATCACTCATGAGGAATTACGATCATTATAGGATCAGTCAGAAGAAAGCAAGCTATGATCCCGCCAATTATGACGTTATGAACAGCACCATGAAATATATTTTAATTGCTATGTTATTGTTTTAAATTATAACCATAAATTGTTTTTAAATTGACTGTTAGACGCCCTGAGTCCGTTTGCAGAGAGGGCAGGATAGAAAACTAAAGTATAAATAAATAAATAAGGTTCAGATGGGTAGTTGTGTTGGTCTGAAGCAGCAGAACAAAGTTTTGAGTCCAGTGGCACCTTTAAGACCAACAAAGGTTTATTCAAGGTTATTATTATTATTATTATCCTGTGACATTATGTGTCGAATAGCCAAGAGATCCTAACGTTATCTGGCAAGGAGAAATTCTACCTCTTCTACCTCTTTCAGTTCTGAATGCATGCATGCAAAAGCTCCCTTTTAATGTTATGCAGCGCTAGATGGCGAGCTAGACTTGTTTTTAAGCTTATTAAACCCACTTAGGTATGAAGCGTAATAAAGTAACTACTGGGCATGCGCAACACATTTGGCGCCTGTTCAAATGCGGCTGCCGAAGTCACCGAGCCGTTGCTTGACATTGCGTGGGGGGAAAAGGGCACGCTTGCCCACAACAATCATGGCGGCTTTGAAAGGCCGACAAGGATTCAGAGCATGCGCCTTTGTGACGTAAGTGGGATTCCGCGGTGCCGCAAGGGAAGATGGCGGCGCTCAGGTCTTTATGGAGATTGCGGGCACCTTCAGGGTCATGGTTAAAAGGGCTGGGGACGGCTCCCACCAGGTAATATCCTCTTTCTGGTGCAGGGCTGGGATTTTTTTTTTTTTTTGCAATTTCCTCCCCGATAGCTGTGCGTGTGTGAAGTTAGGTCGCTTCAGGGTTGGCTCCTAGAGAAATGTCAAGTGCTTAATTGTCTTGACAACAGCCACATTCTGACCTGGAAACCCTGTTCTCTGGGGTGATGTGTAGGCGGGAGTTTCTGGTTACTGGCTGTTAAAGAAAAAGCACTTTGCACACGCCCAGAGTCATTGTCTGCTTTTCTGTGGCATGCTGTGTTTTGATGCAGTTCAAACTAAGTGCTACATCGTCACCCCCCAAAAAACCTCTACATTTGCCCCTTTTTTTACTACCCCCATCCAGGCCTCAGATTTAGCAGGAGCACAGCTCCTGAACCTTTCTGAGGGTTCCCCCTCTTCCTCTCTATTCACCTTGTCCATTGAATAGTAGGTGCAGCTGCATAACAATCCCTGGATAAGGAGAGCAGCCAACCACCAGGAGCTTCGCCGCACCCTGAGCAGCCCTCATTAACCCCTGGAGAAATCCATGCCACTCTTTCTCCACATGTTATTTTGGGCGGTGGCGGGGGGGAGGGGCTTGCTGGCCTTTTGACTGGGGGGCAGCCCAGGAGAGCCCCAGACGAGCGAGGTCTGCTTGGACTGGCTGGATCTCTAGTCAACCCAAGCAGACCTTGCTCACCCTGGGCTCTTCTTTCTTGCATCAGGTTGCTTTTGACTGGGTAGGAGGGCATATGCTAATGAGCTCTGCCACCTGTTTTTCTACATAATGACCCCTCCCCCCATCTCTTTAGCAGTAGCAAATAAAGTTTCTCCTGCCCCTTCATCTCCATGCCAGGAACAGGCTTCATCTTGGTCTGGAGAAAAACTTCCTGCCCTTCAACAGAGGTTAAATGGGATATTTTCTCCGTGCCATGAAAAGCTTCAGCTGCCCATTTCCAGGCATTAAATCTCTGTTAAACGGACAGGACATTTTTTTTCTGCAGGCTAGTTGGCAAACTTAGTGTAACGTTGCTGTTAGAGACGCAGCAATGGAGCTAATACGAGTGGCAACTTTATCTGGTTCCTAAGCATGCTGTTCTCTGTGTAGGAAAAAGACAACCATCAGCAAAGTTTGATAAATCTGCTATAAAATTTTAAAAATCCAGCTTTCTCCTTGTAGTGATAAGTTTAGATAGAACCATAGAGTTGGAAGGGACCATACCTCCTGCTCAATGCTGGAGCAGCCTTCGGCATCCTTAAACAAGTGCTTATCCAGCTGCTGCTTGAAGACTGCGGGTGAGGGAGAGCCCACAGCCTCCCTAGGGAGCTGATTCCACTGTTGAATTACTCTTAACTGTAAAAAAAGATCTTCCTAATATCCAGCTGGTACCTTTCTGCCTGTAATTTCAACTCATTATTGAAGCATAGCCATCTTCAAGAGAGGATTGGATAAGCATTTGGAGCAGAGGTCCATCAGTGGCTATTAACCACAGCTGTCTGGGGCAGTGATGCTCTGTATTCTGGGTTCTTGGGGGGGGGGGGCACAGTGGGAGGGCTTCTAGTGTCCTGGCCCCACTGATACACCTCCTGATGGCACTTGTTTTTTGGCCACTGTGTGACACAGAGTGTTGGACTGGATAGGCCACCGGCCTGATTCAACATGGCTTCTCTTATGTTCTTATTCTCCTCTCCCCCACTTTACTCTCACAGCACCCGTGTAAGGCAGGTTAGTTTTGTGATTAGAGTACAGCTTAGCAGGTCTTGATATCTTTGCACTCCTTCTCCCCTGGCAGAGGGAAGCAGTGGCAGCCCGATGTGGAGTGGTATCAGCAGTATGGAGGCGCTGTCATGTACCCCACCAAAGAGACAGAAAAGTGGGTCCCTCCTCCTTGGAACGGTGAGTTTCTTTCTTGGCATGTTCCCCTCCCCAATATTGCTTTAAAGGGCTGGGAGAGAAGTGTGTGCCATGTTGTTACTTCATAAAATCACAGAGTTGGAAGGGACCTCCAGGGTCATCTAGTCCAACCCCCCTGTACAAAGCAGGAAATTCCCAAATACCTCCCTCCCACACCCCCAGTGACCTCCCCTGCTGTATGGCTGGAAGATGGCAAAAACCTCCAGGATCCCTGGCCAAAATGGCCTGGAGAAAAATTGCTGCATGACCCCAAAGTGGTGAACAGCGTTTCCATGGGCGTGTAAGAAAGGGCCACGAGAACTAAGCACTGATGCAACCCTTCCTGCCCTCCTTCCCATGACCTGCCTAAGTTCACTTGCTGTCAGATGGCCATCTATCCTCTGTTTAAAGACTTCCCCCCCATAAAAGAGAGAGGGAGAGCCCACCAAAGTCAAAGTATTTTATTGTGGTAGCCATAAGCCATAACAACCCAGCAAACCCCCCAAAGTATACAGTTTACTTCTCGCCATAAAAATTAAAACATAAAAAAAATACATAGCAAAACAGAGCACTATGAATAAGATTTAAAACATATATAATAAAACATTGTGACAGAATGAGACTATAACTTGGCCAAAATTCTTGTATAGGTGGCTGTAGTTATCTTCTTCCTTATTTTTATTGCTAAAAATATTAAAGTAGCCACCTTAAGGGTAACATCTGGAATGGCATTAGCCAGTAAAAATTTAATACATTCCTCTTCTGATTTAAACTTTGTGAGAAATTGATTCAGCAGTTTATTTCATATGGGCCCATAAAATGGACAGGATAGAATGCAATGGACAATATCTTCATGACATCAATCTGATCCATCTGTTTAAATTCTCTGTCTTGGTATCCCCAGTTCAAGAAAAAGAAATCCTTTTCCCGCTATCTAGCTGACCTCTCAAATGCCCCTTTAAGAAAGGAATTTACCCAAGCCTTTTTCCAAACCATGCCTCCCTTGTACCTTCAGGGTAGATTTCAAAAAAAATAACCGTGGACCAGCATCTTTGTTCCTGTGGAGCCCACCGCCTCCCAAGGAAGCCTGTTCCAAAAGGATTTTGTTAGGAGCCATCCTTACACTTTTGATTATCTGTTAAAATAGATATACGCTGCCTATCTAGTGTGTCTCAAAAGGGCTTAGAGTTCTAAATTAAAACCATAATTAAATTATAATCATAACTATTAACTGGCCGCCCTCAGAGACACTGCCCCATATACAGACAAACTAAACAGCCTTTCAGTGCTTCCTAAACATTTCTAAGTGGGATCCCTTCCTTGCTGACTCAGAGAGCCTACTCCTCAGAGTAGGTGCCACTGTTGAAAAATGGCTCCAGACAGATGCAGGGTGAGCAGCCACCAACTACATTGCAATATTAACTTGCGAGAATCAAAGCTCCCTTCTTCAGATTGATGTATTTCCTGATGGAGGGAGCGTTGACTCTCGAAAGCACATACCTCCAAAGTCTTAATGGTCTTTAAGGTGCTTATGGCAATCATCCCCCAAAGTCCTGCCGCTCCTCCGGGTCTCTGAACCAATCCTTGTGATTTAAGCCTCATGCAAATCAATGTGGTTGTCAGCCAATCAGAGCCCATGGAATTCCACTGGTCAGGAGGGTAGGGTTGCCAGTTCCAGGTTGGGAAATACCAGGAAATTTGGGGGTGGTGCCTGAGAAGGGCATAGCTTGGGGGAGGATATTGGTGGATTAGGATGTTATAGAGTCCACCTTCTAAAGTGGCCATTTTCTCCAGGGAAATTGATCTCTGTTGCCTGGAGGTCAGTTGTAATCCCAGGGGATCTCCAGCCACCACCTGGAGGTTGGCAACCCTATGGGAAGGGATGAAGCAGGGTGGGGGGGGGACTTTTAACCTTTTAGATAGAGATTTCATGGCTCTGGAAAGCCACATCAGCTCAGGCAGGCTTTTGTTTAGGGTTAGTTTAAGGGGAAAAGCTTGTTTTAGTGTTGATAAATAAGCATTCTATTAAGGGCCCATCATTCCTGGCATGCGTATGGCTTCTGTGGAAAGAAATTCTGTGTGGTCAGAGAGCAGCCTTGAACCTGCTGAGGCAATAAGAGAACATAACATAAAGGAAGCCATGTTGGATCAGGCCAATGGCCCATGCAGTCCAACACTCTGTGTCACACAGTGGCCAAAACCCAGATGCCATCAGATCTACCAGTGTGGCCAGAACTCCATAAGCCTTCCTATTTTGCCCCCCCAAGCACCAAGAATACAGACCATCAGTGCCCCAAAACAGAGTGGTCCCTCTGTATCATGTGGCTAATAACTACTCATGGACCCTGTTCCATATGTTTATTCAATCCCTTCTTGAAGCTGTCTCTGCTTGTAGCTGCCACCACTTCCTGTGGCAATGTTAATTACACTTAGGATGAAGTACTTCCTTTTGTCTGTTCTAAACTTAGTGCACATTAATTTAATTGAGTGCCCACAAGTTCTTGTATTGTGAGACAGGGTGAAAAGTACTTATATTTCTACCCTCAGTCATCGTTTCTCCAAGCTAAAGAGCCCTAACCTCTTTTACTTCTCTTTACTGGGAAAGTGTTCCATCCCCTTAATCATTTTAAATGCCCTTTTCTGCACTTTTCCCAATGCTTTATTATCTGTTTTGAGATGTGGTGACCAGAACTCTACACAGTATTCCAAATAAGGCTGCACCATCGATTTATACAGGGACATTATGATACTAGCTGATTTGTTTTCAATTCCCGTCCTAATAATCTTCAGCATTGCATTTGCCTTTTTTATTTCAGTTGCACATTGAGTTGACATTTCCATTGTGTTATCTACCATGACTCCAAGATCTCTCTCCTGGTTGTCTCCACCAGTTTGGAGCCCATCAACATGTATTTATGGTTGGGATTTTTGGCTCCTATGTGCATTAGAAGAAAAAGAAGACTGTGGATTTATACCCCGCCCTTCTCTCCGAATCACTACACCAAACTGGCTCTTCTGCGAGAGCTATGGCAGCTGCAAGGGGAGGAGTGGGGAATCATACCTGTTTCTCTGAGATAAAAAGTCCGCACACTTAGCCACTTCATCAAACTGGGCACTTTGCACTTGGCCACGTTGAACCTCATTTGCCACATTGACATCCACTTACTCAGCCTCAACAGATCTCTCTGGAGCACCTCACAGTCCTCGCTGGTTCTCACCACCCTGAACAACTTAGTGTTATGTACACACGTAGCAGCTTCATTGCTTACTCTCAACTCCAGATCATCAATTAATAAGTTCAAAAGCACCAGACCCATTACCGAGCCCACTGCGTACCACCTTCCACTGTGAAAACTGCCCATTTATACTCACTCTCTGTCTCCTGTTAATTAACAACCAGTGTTTAATCCACAAGAGGACTTGTCCTCTTATCTCATGAGTACTGAGTTTACTTACTAGCCTTTGATGAGGAACTTTATCAAAGCTTTCTGAAAGTCTAGATAAACAACAGCCATCGGGTCACCCTTGTCCACATGCTTGTTCTCCCCCTCAAAGAACATTAGCAGGTTAGTGAGGCAAGATCTTCCCTTACAGAATCCATGCTGATTCTTCCTCATTGGCTTTTGTTCATCAATGTGCCTACTAATTCTGTCTTTAATAACAGATTCCACCAACGTACCTGATATCGACATTAGACTGACCAGCCTGTAATTTCCAGGATCCTCTCTGGAACCTTTTCTAAAGATGTGGGTTACATTAGCTACCTTCCAGTTAAGAACATAAGAGAAGCCATGTTGGATCAAGCCAGTGACTCATCTAGTCCAACACTTTGTGTCAACACAGTGGACAAAAAATCCAGGTGCTATCAGGAGGTCCACCAGTGGGGCCAGGACACTGTGCCTCTTTCAAGCACCAAGAATACAGAGCATCACTGCCCCAGACAGAGAGTTCCACCAATACGCTGTGGCTAAGAGCCACTGGTGGACCTCTGCTCCAGATGTTTATCCAATCCCCTCTTGAAGTTGTTTATGCTTGTAGCTGCCACCACCTCCTGTGGCAATGAATTCCATTTTCACCCTTTGGATGAAAAAGTACTTCCTTTGATCTGCTCAGCAATTTAATTGTATGCCCACAAGTTCTTGTATTGTGAGAAAGGGAGAAAAGTCCTTCTTTCTCTACCTTCTCTATCCCATGCATAAACTTATAAACCTCTATCATGTCACCCCTCAGTCGACATTTCTCCAAGCTAAAGAGCCCCAAATGTTTTAACCTTACTTCATAGGGAAAGTGTTCCAACCCTTTAATTATTCTAGTTGCCCTTTTCTGCCGTTCTCAGGAACGGAGGCAAGTTTTAGTGACAGATTACATATTTTTGTCAGGAGATCCACAAGTTCACACTGGAGTTCTTTCATAATTCTTGGATGTCTGCCATCTGGGCTTGGTAATTTGCTGGGTTTTAATTTGTCTATCAGTCATAGGACCTCCACTCTTGTCACCTCAATCTGACTCAGGTCTTTCAACACCCCTCTCAACATGAACGGTTCTGGAGTGGGCAAACGGCTCCCATCTTTGACAATGAAGACAGAGGCAAAACGTGCACTCAGCTTCTCTGCCATTTCCCTATTGTCCTTTTTCTCCTTAGTCATCCAAAGGCCCCACTGCCTCCCTGACTGTTTTTTTTGCTACAAGTGTACTGGAAGAAATTGTTGTTGTTGGTCTTTATGTTTTTTTGAAGTATGTTCCTTATAGTCCCTTTTTGCCTATCTGACCAGCGACTTGTGTTTTATTTTCCAGAGCCTGTGCTCGCTTTTATTTACCTCACTCGGACTAGCTTTCCACCACTTAAAGGAATCCTTATTACCTTTTATTGCTTCCCTTACTTTGTTTGTTAATAATGCAGGTCTTTAAAAATACCTGTCCGTACCTCTCCTAACCTGTGGTATACATTTTGTCTGAGCTCCTGGGTTTGTAGTTTTAAATGGTGTCCACACTTCCTGAAGGGATTTGACCCTCCTCACCCTTCCTTTCAGTTTCTTCTTCACAAGCCCCCTCGCTTGAGAGAAGTTACCCCTTCTAAAGTTAAAAGCGATTGTGTCAGTCTTTTTGGACAACACCCTATTTACATAAATGTTAATAACATTATGGTCACTGTTTCCAACTGGTGCTATCACATTTACATCTCTCACCAGGCCTTGGGCATTATTTAGGTCCAAGTCCAGGATCGCCTCTCGTTTCTATGACCATCTGCTCCATGGCACAGCCACTGAGAGTAGCTAGAAACCCAGTCTCTTTCTAGAGTAGCGCCCTGGCTTTTTCTACCTTCTGCTGAACTCACAGGTCTACTAAACTGTTATCGCTGGAGCCGAGACACTTTGTCACTGGAGCAGGCCTCCAGAATTTATTTACTTAAGGCTCAGCCCCAAAGTAGTTACTCTCATTGGAGAAAAGTCTGTAACCTTTGGGGAGGTGAAGCTGAGAGCCAGTTTCACTTCATATTCTGAAGTCATCCACACAAAGCATTTGCCCTGCTGGATATATTTTATTTTCTGTTGAAGAAACCTTTGTTGTTCATCTCCCTCTTGTGTCGTATCCGTTGAGTCAAATATCTAAGAAAATGCAATTTCTGTTTATCTCACAAATAATTACAGCCTTAGTCTTGCAGGCTCCCAAACAAGAGACCTCCAGGGAATGCATAGCTTTCATGCTACTAATCTTTAATCAGTCTTTAAAAAAAAAAATTGTATTTGTGTGCGTGTGTGTCTCCATGTCTGGAAGTCATGGCGACTTCTGGCGACTCCTACTGGGCATGAAGGACATTCAGAGGCTTGAGCCTGCCTCTGCCTCCAAGTACTGGTATTCCAAGGAGGTCTCCCATCCAAGAACTTGTCACAGTTGGCCCTGCTTAGCTTTTTGGATCGGACAGGATCAGGCTTGCCTGGGCTCTCCAGGTCAGGGCTACCTCTACTAATCCTTTAATCAAAGCTTGTGTCCCCCTTTTTTGTGTGTGGTTGGAGTTTAGAGAATCTGTAGGGGAGACCAGAGTGGGAGACTTGGAGATTCTTCAGTCCAGTGAGCAGTTGCCTCAGAGCCTGTCTCTCTTTCTCTCTCTCCCGGTAGCTGCCACGGTGCTACTGGACTTGAAGCTAGCTGCTCTCCTGCAAACCAAGAGAGTTACCCTCTGAAACTACATTGCAGTAAGGTGTTAAAGTACTGGAGGGAATCGTCTATATGTTATTTGTTTGGGGGTTGGACTAGATGACCCTGGAGGTCCCTTCCAACTCTATGATTCTATACCCACTTTTTCATGCAAATTCAGGCAATGATGGGCAAGAAGGTGGAAGATTGTGTTGGGGTTGACCACAGACCACAGGCCAGTGTTGGGAAACCATCTGGAACTGAAATTTTTGTAACTAACTTTCAAGCATATGAAAAAGATTTGCATTATTATATTAACTAATGAAACTTTCCTTCCTTTGTTTATGAAGAAGACGACCGCAGATTTATACCCTGCCCTTTTCTCTGAATCAGAGTTTCAGAGCAGCTTACAATCTCCTTTATCTCCTTCCCCCACAACAGACACTCTGTGAGGTGGGAGGGGGTGCTGAGAGCTCTCCCAGAAGCTGCCCTTTCAAGGACAACTCTGCGAGAGCTATGGCTGACCCAAGGCCATTCCAGCAGCTGCAAGTGGAGGAGTGGGGAATCAAACCCAGTTCTCCCTGATAAGAGTCTGCACACTTAACCAGTATACCAAACTGGCTCTAATTAACTGGCTAAACCTTTCTTCCTTTGACATTTGTTAATCTTAGTTGATCTGAGCAAAGAATTCAAGCTGAGTTCAGAGGCCAGGGAATGTGGAAGTCAGAGGATTAAACTGACAGGGAATGTTTCCAACCCCACGTGTGAAACAGGTCTTGCAACAAAAGAAATTGTTTCTGAGACAATGTTTCCACTCATCATGGCTGTCTCAAGGACCTAGCCTCTCTTCCTCTGCCTCCAAACATATGAAATTCCTGTTTGCTTCTCCAAAAACAAGCATATTGACTCCCCCCACCCCTTACACTCATGTGTCCAAAACAGACATAGACCCTCCGGCTGAGAAGACCGTCTCCAATGTGACAATCAACTTCGGGCCTCAGCATCCTGCAGCTCACGGGGTCTTGCGGTTGGTCATGGAGTTGAGTGGGGAGTCAGTGAAGAAATGCGATCCCCACATCGGCCTGTTGCACCGGGGCACAGAGAAGCTGATCGAGTACAAGACCTATCTCCAGGTAATGCCCTCCACCCTGAATTGTTTCGGTCCAAGTTTCCTTGTCAGATGCCTTGACTAGCCCCATGGGGGCGTTCACAAATCACACTTTACAGGGCTTTTTTTGAACGCATAGGAACACAGTTCCGGTTGACTTGGCTAGAGTTCTGGGTGGCTTGGTCAGGGTTCAAAGGGTGTGATGTCTATCCATGCTAGTTGTCACATTTGTATTCCCACTTGGCTTGAGGGCAATGGCATGGCACTGTGTCTGTCCCAAAGGGCCAGCAGATACTATGCTTTGATGATTTAAAAAAATTCAAATGCTTCAACTTGGGGGGGGGATGGAGGGGGGAATTTATAAAAATCCTTGTTTCTGGGGCTTTTTCTGAGCAGGAACGCAGTTCCGGCTGGCTTGGTGTGAGGGGTGTGTCGCCTAACATGCAAATGAGTTCCTGCTGGCATGCAAATGAGTCCCTGACACTTTCGTTCAGGAGTGGCCAAACTTACTTTAATGTAAGAGCCGCATAAAATGAACATCAGATGTTTGAGAGCCGCAAATAGATGGGGGAGGGAGAGGTGGAAAGACAGCACCTTTAATTTTAAATACATTCTACAAGCTACTGGCTGGCTTGGAGAGGTGATTGAAAGAGACAAATGCCTTCTCCAAGCTGGCTGCTGGGATGGTGGCCTCAAGAGCCACACAATATGTGTGAAAGAGCCACACGTGCCTCCCGAGCCACAGTTTGGCCATCCTGCTTTAGTTCATCCTGTTAATACTTGTTTGGATCTCGTTGCTGTCAGTTTGTTGGATCTCCTGAATCTTCCATAGATTTAGCTGTCTGCTCACTGCCTGTTCTCCTGCTCCTCGTTTCCTTGCTAATGTCTTCATATCACAATCCCCTCTGAACCTTCCCCCCCTCTTCACCCCTCTTGGATCAGTAGCCTCTGCAGAAAATACCAGCCTTTGCGGGGGCTCCACCAGAAGCTGGGTCTTTTCTGTCATGGCCCTAGAGCTCCCTTTCTTGCTTTGGCAGCGTTACATACGCAGAGTAGGACAGCTGTGTGATACCATACCATACTTTTGAGACTGAACCTTTCCCAGCTGAATAGTTGCTGCGTTTGGACTGTTACCATGCATCTTTTAGCCATTTGTTTTACAGAGGAATCGTAGATCGCGTACTGTACACCACCTTCGTTGAAAAGTGTGTTAGTAATCTAGATCTCTCCTTGTACTTTCTGTTGTGCTAACATTGTACATTTGCACCGAGATGCAGAGCAATACAGCTTGCATTGCCTGTATGCATTCTGAAAATATCTAATAACACCGGTGCTTATTACATCTGACTGTAAAATGTATTTTAAAATGTAAACCTGACCTTGCCAAAATCTGTGCAGAGACTAATAGTAGAGATGAGAAGACAAAAACTGTCTTCCAGAGGAGCCTGGGCAAGCCTCCAGTGGTGCCTATTTCTCACATGTCCCTAAATTGTTCAGGGTGGTAAGAACCAGAGAGGATTGTGAGGAACTCCAAAGAGATCTGTTGAGGCTGGGTGAGTGGGCGTCAACGTGGCAGATGAGGTTCAGTGTGGCCAAGTACAAAGTAATGCACATTGGGGCCAAGAATCCCAGCTGCAAATACAAGTTGATGGTGTGTGAACTGGCAGAGACTGACCAAGAGAGAGATCTTGGGGTCGTGGTAGATAACTCACTGAAAATGTTAAGACAGTGTGCGATTGCAATAAAAAAGGCCAACGCCATGCTGGGTATTATTAGGAAGGGAATTGAAAACAAATCAGGCAGTATCATAATGCCCCTGTATAAATCAATGGTGTATAATGCCTCTGTATAAATCTCATTTGGAATACTGTGTACAATTCTGGTCACCACACCTCAAAAAGGATATTATAGCATTGGAGAAAGTTCAGAAAAGGGCAACTAGAATGATTAAAGGGCTGGAACACTTTCCCTATGAAGAAAGGTTAAAACACTTGGGGCTCTTTAGCTTGGAGAAACGTCGACTGCGGGATGACATGATAGAGGTTGACAAGATTATGCATGGGATGGAGAAGGTAGAGAACTCATGGGCATTCAATGAAATTGCTGAGCAGTCGAGTTAGAACAGATAAAAGGAGGTACTTCTTCACCCAAAGGGTGATTAACATGTGGAATTCACTGCCACAGGAGGTGGTGGCGGCTACAAGCATAGCCAACTTCAAGAGGGGGTTGGATAAAAATATGGAGCAGAGGTCCATCAGTGGCTATTAGCCACTGTGTGTGTGTGTGTATATATATAAATATAAATTTTTGGCCACTGTGTGATACAGAGTGTTGGACTGGATGGGCCATTGGCCTGATCCAACATGGCTTCTCATGTTCTTATGCTCTGGTTTAGGCCCTGCCTTACTTCGACCGGCTTGACTATGTCTCCATGATGTGCAACGAACAGGCCTACTCTTTAGCGGTGGAAAAGCTGCTCAACATCCGTCCACCCCTAAGGGCTCAGTGGATCCGAGGTAGGTGAGCCAGCACGGCTTAGGGGTGTTAACGTCGGACTAGGATCTTGGAGACCCAGGTTAAAATCCGTGCTTTGCTGTGGAAGCTTGCTGGGTGACCTTGGGCGAGTCACTTGCTCTCAAACTCACCTGCCTCACAGGGTGGTTTTGAGGATAAAATGGGGGAGTGGGGAGACAACATTGTAAGCCTCTTTTGAGTTTCCAATGGGTAGAAAAACAGGGTTTAAATATTGAACTATAATTATAGTCAGGGCTTTTTTTGTAGCAGGAACTCCTTTGCATATTAGGCCACACACCCCAATGTAGCCAATCCTCCTAGAGCTTACAGTAGGCCCTGTACTAAGAGTCCTGTCAGCTCTTGGAGGATTGACTACATCAGGGGTGTGTGGCCTAATATGCAAAGGAGTTCCTGCTATGAAAAAAGCCCTGACTATAATGCCTCAAATCAGGTAGCTTAGAAAGTGTGATTATAATTTATAAACCAGGTAGTTATAATTTATGTGTGGGCCAAGTGTTCAGAGCCCTTCACATACATTATCCTTGTATTCCTTACCAGAACTGTGCAAGAGATCCAGCTGATTGGTTGTTTGCTGGGTCTGTGGATTATCATTATTATTATGTTGCCAGTTTGAGGATAAAGAGCCCATTGGCGCAGAGTGGTAAAGCTGCAGTACTGCAGTCCTAAACTCTGCTCACGACCTGAGTTCAATCCTGGCAGAAGCTGGTTCAGGTAACCGGCTCAAGGTTGACTTAGCCTGCCATCCTTCCGAGGTTGGCAAAATAAGCACCCAGCTTGCTGGGGGAAAGTGTAGATGACTGGGAAAGCAATGGCAAACCACCCCGTAAAAAAGTCTGCCATGAATATGGGAAAGCAATGTCACCCCAGAGTTGGAAACGACTGGTGCTTGCACAGAGGACTACCTTTATCTTTTCTCTTTTTTTAGTTTGAGAATTGCTGGTTTTGGCCTTGTTGCAGGAGGAGGTTGGGGTGTGGTATGGAAGCTGCTACTTTTTATGGCGTATAGTTCTGTGGAGGGCATTTCTTTACTCTCCTGGCATGTTTCTAGTGTTGTATTCTATTTATTAGATTTGTTTTCTACTTTAGGTGCAGAGCATTTTGCAAACACAGACACTTCTGTCCCCAGTAGAAAAGAGCAAGAGTCCGATAGTGCCTCAAAGATTAACAAAATTTGGGGCAGAGTGTGAACTTCCATGAGTCACTGCCCACTTTTTCACATACAGCTAGAATGTGAGTCCATGATCCTTGTATCTGGGAGAGGTGAATGACAACAGCAGGCATGACTGGATTAGGTGTGATATGTAGAGGGGTAGAAGGCATAGAGAAATGAGCATTGGTAATTGGACAGGAAACCTAGGTCTCAATTCAGTCCAGGAGGTGACACGATAGAGATTTACAAGATTATGCATGGGATAGAGATGGTAGGAAAAGAAGGACTTTTCTCCCTTTCTCACAATACGAGAACTCGTGGACATTCAATGAAATTGCTGAGCAGTCGGGTTAGAACGGATAAAAGGAAATACTTCTTCACCCAAAGGGTGATTAACACATTGAATTCACTGCCACAGGAGGTGGTGGCGGCTGCAAGCATAGACAGCTTCAGGGGGGGATTGGGTAAACATATGGAGCAGAGGTCCATCAGTGGCTATTTGCCACAGCGTATTGCTGGAACACTGTCTGGGGCAGTGATGCTCTGTATTCTTGGTGCTTGGGGGGGGGGCCACAGTAGGAGGACGTCTAGTGTCCTGACCCCACTGATGGACCTCCTGATGGCACCTGGGGTTTTTTGGGCCATTGTGTGACACAGAGTGTTGGACTGGATGAGCCATTGGCCTGATCCAACGTGGCTTCTCTTACGTTCTTAGGAGGATACATTTGCTTGAGCTTTGTTATCCGTCGCAATTCAGCGGTCCCTCTGTCTAACCTGTCTTTGAATCTACCTCCTTTTCAGTTCTCTTTGGGGAAATAACACGTCTCCTAAACCACATCATGGCCATCACCACGCATGCCCTGGACATCGGGGCCATGACTCCATTTTTCTGGATGTTTGAGGAGAGAGAAAAGGTAAGCCCTGCCCTGAGCCACCTTGTTTGCTCTGCCTGGAATGCAGCAGACTGGCCATGGATGGGGATCCCTCAAGGGGCTCATTATGTTCTGCACTCACTTCCCCTTTGTCATCTTCCTGCAGATGTTTGAATTCTACGAGCGGGTCTCTGGGGCCCGAATGCACGCAGCGTACGTCCGCCCAGGAGGAGTGCACCAGGTAAAAAAACAGCTGTGGGGCTAGATGAAGCATCTGTGAAGTGGCAGAGTTAGATCTGTTATATATTATTAGAGCCAGTTTGGTGTAGTGGTTAAGTGTGCGGACTCTTATCTGGGAGAACCGGGTTTGATTCCCCACTCCTCCACTTGCACCTGCTGGAATGGCCTTGGGTCAGCCATAGCTCTGGCAGAGGTTGTCCCTGAAAGGGCAGCTGCTGGGAGAGCCCTCTCAGCCCCACCCACCTCACAGGGTGTCTGTTGTGGGGGAGGAAGGTCAAGGAGATTGTGAGCCACTCTGAGACTCTTCAGAGTGGAGGGCGGGATATAAATCCAATATCTTCATCTACCTCACAGGGTGTCTGTTGTGGGGGAGGAAGGTCAAGGAGATTGTGAGCCGCTCTGAGACTCTTCGGAGTGGAGGGCGGGATATAAATCCAATATCTTCATCTACCTCACAGGGTGTCTGTTGTGGGGGAGGAAGGTCAAGGAGATTGTGAGCCGCTCTGAGACTCTTCGGAGTGGAGGGCGGGATATAAATCCAATATCTTCATCTACCTCACAGGGTGTCTGTTGTGGGGGAGGAAGGTCAAGGAGATTGTGAGCCGCTCTGAGACTCTTCGGAGTGGAGGGCGGGATATAAATCCAATATCTTCTTCATCTTATCTTCTTCATAACTATAAACAGTATGCTGTGTTTAAGCTCGCACACACGCTACAAATGCTATGATTTTGCTATAAACATCTATATTTGCATACAAAATATCCAGCTCTCCACTATCGTAACAATAGACTTAGTTTGGGAAAAGGAAAGGTCCCCTGTGCAAGCACCAGTCGTTTCCGACTCTGGGGTGACGTTGCTTTCACAACGTTTTCACAGCAGACTTTTTACGGGGTGGTTTGCCATTGCTTTCCCCCAGGACCGGATCTACATGTTTTTTGAGGGGGGGGCAAAATTAAAAAATGACGCCCCCTTTCTATATTATGGTCCCATAGATTACAATGGACTCCATACCCAATTTGGCCCCCCCCGTCAGCGCCCGGGGCAAGCACCCCCCTCTGCCGCCCTCCTCCCCCCCAGATTCAGCCCTGCCTTCCCCAGTCTTTTACACTTTCCCCCCAGCAAGCTGGGTACTCATTTCACCAACCTCGGAAGGATGGAATGCTGAGTCAACCTTGGGCCGGCTACCTGAATCCAACTTCCTCTGGAATCGAACTCAGGTCATGAGCAGAGAGTTCAGACCACAGTACTGCTGCTTTACCACTCTGCGCCACGGGGCCGCCTAGACTTAGTGAAACATCAGTGCAAAGTCCATCCTGAAATCATTAATAAGACACTCAGAGTCCCTGTACTGTCGTTCGGAAGGCTTCACATGGAGCTAAATTTTCCATAACCTCAAAGACCAGGGAATAATTTTTCCAGAATCATCCACACCAATCCAGACAAAGTCCTGGTGGTCCTCCTCATTTTGTACACACTTCCTCAATGGACGCTATTCCCACCCGCCAAGCAAAAGCAGACTGTAATCAGCGTTCCATCTAAGATGAGTTAGTGTGAGAGCCAGCTCACAGTTTTGAAGCCTCCGGCTCACACCTTTTTGTCTTAGCTCAGGAAGGATGGCCCCAGAGCAAACGAATTTATACAGGAGCTCACAACTTTAATGCCGGGAGCTCATGAAGTAGAGTTTTTGCTCGCAAGAATCCTCAGCTTAAAATATTACATTGACTGTAGTATACCAAGGAGGATCGATGCTTATTCCTGCCGAAGCAGTGTTTTCAAAAATATCTGCACAGCCAATCAAATCTCCAATAGTTCAGAAGCCTTGCTGGGCAACAGGCCTATCCAGCCTCACCCTCTGCCTAAAAACACTTGGCAGGTGCCAGAAAAGCTGTGAGTAGGCACCAGAGTGCCCATGGGCACCACACTGGAGACCTCTGGTCTACTCAACTGGCAGCAGCTTCCCAGGGTCTCAGGCAGAGGCCTTTCACATCACCTGCTGCCCATTCCTTTTTACGTCATACGCCAGGGATTGAACCAGGAACCTTCTGGATGCAAAGCAGAGGCTTTTCCCCTGAGCCACAGCCTCTCCCCTCCCTCATTTTACAGGCTAGCTGGTTGCCTTCTCTGTGGGCAGCAGTGTCCCCTGGGCCTCGGGTCCTTGTCCACTGGGCTAGGTTTTTGTCAGCTGTGATTTGCCTCTGCCTTTGAACACGTGTTACCCCTCCTCAAGAGATCCCTCCAGGTTCTTCTTTTCCTATATTAGTGATGTGATGCAGAGAAAACCATAGGCTCCAGAATAGCAGGAAGTGGCGGCGGTCACAAGCATAGACAGCTTCAAGAGGGGATTGGATAAACATTTGGAGCAGGGATCCATCAGTGACTATTAGCAACAAGGTTTAGATGGAGCACTCTGCCCAGGGCAGAGACGCTCTGTATTTTTGGTGCTGAGAGGGCAACAGCGGGAGGACTTCTGGAGTTCTGGCCCTGCTGGTGGGCCCTCCTGATGGCACCTGGGTTTTGGCCATTGGACTAGATGGACCATTGGCTTGTTCTTAAGAGCAGAGGTCCATCTGTGGCTGTTAACCACAAGGAATAGATGGAAGACTATTATATATAGGGCAGTGATGTTCTGTCTTCTTGGTGCTTGGGGGGCAACACTGGGAGGACTTCTGGAGTTCTGGCCTTACTGGTGGACCTCTTGATGGCCCCTGGGTTTTGGCCACTGTGTGACACAGAGTGTTAGACTGAAAGGGCCATTGACCTGACTTCTCTTATGTTCTTAACAGAAGTATTTCTTCATGCACCAAGCAATTTAATTTACAGAATTCATGGCCACAGTGTGTGCTGATTAGGGGCGGCTGCTTTTTAAAGAGGAGTAAACAAAACTAGCCCGTTATCATCCAGTCTCTGAATCTAAGCAGGGTCAGCCCTGGTTAGTACTTGGATGGGCGACCAGCAAGGTTGCAACACAGAGGCAGGCAGTGGCAAAGCGCCTCTGAACTTCTCTTGCCTTGAAAACCCCATGAGGGGACTCCCTAAGTTTGTTGCAAGCGGGGCTTTTTTTTGTAGCAGGAACTCCTTTGCATATTAGGCCACACCCTACTGATGTAGCCAATCTTCCTGGAGCTTACAGTAGGCCCTGTATTAAGAGCCCTGTAAGTTCTTGGAGGATTGGCTAATGTAGTCTAATATGCAAAGGAGGGGTGTGGTCTAATATGCAAAGGAGTTCCTGCTACAAAAAAAAACCTGTGGTTGCATGTAGTTGGAACTTTCCAGCCCCGGACAAAACAGTGGTGGAGGAGGAATCCTGCTAACAGCCACAACGGCTAAATGGATCTTGGATGTTCTGAGATTATATACTTCCTGAATGCCAACGGTTTTTAAGGGGGGGACAACAAGAGGGGAGGAGATATAACCTTCATGCCTTTCTCACGGGCTTCCTGAGAGCTTCAGGCTGTTCACCACTGTTGGAAACTGGGTGGTGGTCTGAATGAGTTTTTGGTCTGAGCCAGCTGGTCTCTTCTAATGCCCTTAAGTGACCCCAGGGGCTGCAGCAGAGGTGTCAAACTCATTTGTTATGAGGGCCGGATCTGATATAAATGTGACCTTGTCGGGCGGGGCCAGGTCAGGCCAGGCCATGTGTGTGCCTATTTTAAGATTAGGTAGCAGAGATATAAACTTTATAAAGAACATAGACAAACGCAATAAAATATTTGTTTAAAAAAAACCTTTAAAGAAAAACATTCTTAAAACATTAGCACTCATTGGTCTTAAAGGTGCTTTTGTTGTATTTCTCCCATGGGATCCAGGAAACTGGCAAAGGAAACTTTCCCTCTCTCTCTCTCCCCAGGAGACCAGGAGTGAGAGAAAGAGAGGCTTGCCTCAGTAGTTTTCATGTGTGATTGAGAGAGCCTGGTAAAGCAGCCTCTGCCTCCCCCCCCCCTTTGTCCCCAAGGGAGGAGCCTCAGCCAATGGAGAACATAGAGGTTTTGCTCTGTAGCTCCTATGTGATTGAGCAAGTCTGGCAAAGCAAGCTGTTATGCGGAAGAAAGCAGATGATAGCCAGTGGCTCAGGGGCCTGATTCAGCCCCCGGGCCGCATGTTTGACACCCCTGGGCCGCATGTTTACCACCTCTGGGCTAGAGGGTGCAGGATGCAGCCACCTTGCTGAAAGGAAGCAGGTCTGAATCTGGCCATTCCCTGGGAGGGAGGTCTCCTGGGCGTCCAGCATTTGCGGCTTTGAGACTTGTGATGGCAACAAACTGAGATATAGATCCCATAAGGAATTAATTAAGGCACAGCCAGTGGTGACGGAAAGCTATCCTGAGAACGTGACAAAAGCACTGTCAGGTCGCAGCTGGCTTATGACCACCTGTTTTCAAAGCAAGAGATGAACAGAGGTGGTTTGCCATTGCCTCTGGACTTCCTTGGTGGTCTCCCATGCAAATATTAAACAGGGCTGACACTGCTGAGATTTGATGAGGCTATCCTGGGCCATCCATGCCACAGCAAAGCATAGTTAGCGGTAAGCAGTTTTACACTTACAGTGAAGAGTATAGGACCTGCCTTGCTGATTCAAGGGAATGGTAAAGCTCTGGGGAAACTCAAAGTTTGCCTAGTCTAGCATGGCTCACTTGTGTATTCCTGTAGGAATTGGGGATGAGTAGAGGTCACATGATGGCTTCAGCAAGAACTCTGTTCTTTTTCTCCTCCTCGTTTAGGACATGCCTCTGGGGCTGATGGACGACATCTACGAATTTGTGAAGAATTTCTCCATCCGGATAGACGAGGTGGAAGAGGTGAGACTTGAGGGCTGAATAAGAATGGGTGGCTCTCGCTGCATGGTCTCCATGCGCCCCCCCCTCCAAATGTTCCCTCTAAGCTGAGTTAGTGAGTTAGCTCACAGTTTTTTAGCCTCCAGCGCATACATTTTTTTGTCTTAGCTCAGGAAAAATGGCCCCAGAGCAAGCTTAATTTATGCAGTAGCTCACAACTTTAATGCCGGTAGCTCACAAAGTAGAATTTTTGCTCACGAGCAGGGCTTCTTTTGTAGCAAGAACTCCTTTGCATATTAGGCTGCACGCCCCTGATGTAGCCAATCCTCCTGAAGCTTATGGTAGGTCCTGCACGAAGAGCCCTGGAAGCTCTTGGAGGATTGGCTGCATCGGGGTGTGTGACCTAATATGCAAAGGAGTTCCTGCTACAAACAAAGGCCCTGCCCACAAGATTCCACAGCTTAGAGGGACTATTGGCTCTGACCCACTTATGAGGTTGTGCTTCATGTGTTGCAACAGCCAGGTGCATGCTTCCCAAGACCTTGTTCTCCGGCTGCTCCCCAGTGACCCCTTTTTCAGAATTCCCAGAGGGAAGCACTGTGTGTCTGCTTAGGCCAGGGGTGTCAAACTCATTTGTTATGAGGGCCAGATCTGACATAAATGGGACCCAGTTGGGCTGGGCCATTTGTCTCATAAAATGTAATGCGAGATAAAAACCTTATAAAGCACACAAAGATTTTTTTTAACTTAAAACATGATTAAAACATTAGCATTCATTGGTCTTAAAGGTGCTTCCTTTGCATCTAGCTTCAATCATTCTCCTCTCTGTCAAGAGTGCCTTTTACCGTTTAGTTAGAACGCTGCTTTCACTTCTCACTTAGGAAGCTCCTATCTCCGTGTAACAACTGACGCATTCCTTCTGCCTGATCTCAGGGATGGCCAAGGCCGTCTCTGCCTGATTTGTGTGCAGCTGCGACGGGACTGGGAAAGAACCATGGGGGAGGGGTTGCTTGCTTCACGCCTTGGGTTTGAATGTGTAATGGTTTAACATAAAGTATAAGTAGAGGGCATTTGCCCGCCAAAGTCAGTTTTTGCAAGAGCCATCTTGAGCCTGACGTGTCAGTAAGTCAATAAAGGACTGTTCTCTGAATGGCCTGGTGTTGACCACTGAACTGTTGGGGACTTGACACTGTCCCCTTTTTTACCCTCACAACAATCCTGTAAGGTAGGTTGAGCTAAGTATGCATGGCTGGCCTGAGTCACCCAGCAAACTTCCCTGGCAGCTGAAGGATTCTAAACCTGGATTTCTGAAATCCTAGTCTGGCACTCTAAACACTGTATCTAACCACTACGCTGACTTTCCTGAGGATTAGGAACTTGGTTTTTTACTTAAATAAAAGTTTAGATCTTCAATTGGCTGGTTTCTGTTTGTTTTCCCTACACTTTTTTGGAATTGTGGCATGCATGCTGGCCTTGGTTGCAAGTCTCCATCTAGTGGAAGAACTATAGCAGGGGTGGCCAAACTGTGGCTCGGGAACCACATGTGGCTCTTTCACACATACTGTGTGGCTCTCGAAGCCCTACTGCCCTGTTGGCCAGCTTGGAGAAGGCATTTGTCTCTTTAAATCACTTCTCCAGGCCAAGCCAGCAGGCAGGTTGAAGAATGCATTTGAAGTTAAAGTTGCTTTCTTTCCACCTCTCCCTTCCCAACCCATCTATTTTCCTTCCTTCCTTCTCTCATCTGATGTTCATGTCTTGTGGCCCTCAAATATCTGACATTTACATTAAGCAAGTTTGGCCACCCCTGAACTATGGAGTTGTTTGAAAGTCTCCCAGAGCTCAGCAAACGAATCTTGCTCTTGCAGATGCTCACAAATAACCGAATCTGGAAAAACCGCACCGTCGATATTGGAGTGGTAACAGCAGAGGAGGCTTTGAATTACGGTTTTAGGTAACGAACCTGTGGAGACTGTGTATTTGACATGTCATTGCAGAAGGGCTGAGTTAGACAATGAATGCTTGGCCAGCTGGATCTCCAGCCAGCCCAAGCAGGCCTCACTAACCTGGGACTCTCCTTTCTTGCGTTGAGTTGCTTTTGGCTGTGGGGGTGGCATATACTAATGAGTTATGCCAATGAGCTCCACCATCTACTTTTCTACAAAACGACCCCTGTATCAGTGAAACGGTCAGGAAGTTCTTCCAAATGTTGAGCTGGAAACTCTTTTGATTTAATTTCAACCCATTGGTTCTGGTCCTACCTTCTGGAGCCACAGAAAACAATTCCGCACCATCCTGTATGTGACAGCCCTTCAAGTACTAAAAGATGGTGATCATATCACCTCTCAGCCTCTCCTCTCCATGCCCAGCTCCAACTTTTCTTCATAGGCTATTTGGTGGCAAGCTCCACCTCCAAGGACACCTCTTTTGGGGCAGCCATTTTGCAGCTGTGCCCACCAGGCTATATCAGAATTCCAAAAGTATCTGCAGAGTCAAAAAGGTTGGGGACCCCGCTTTAAGGCATCTGTGTGATGGGATGCTGGACTAGATGGACTCCTGGTCTTGACTGGCAGGGCACCTCTGACGTTCTCATGTTCCTTTGTCCCTTCCTCGATAGCGGCGTGATGCTTCGTGGCTCAGGAATCCAGTGGGATCTTCGCAAAACCCAGCCATACGACGTGTACGACCAGGTGGAATTTGACGTCCCAATTGGATCCCGAGGAGATTGCTATGACAGGTACGTTCGGGGTCAAGGAGGAGAGACAGCTTGAAGGCAGAGTGAAGCCCCTCAGAATTTCCATAACAACTCTCCGTTATGGGAAGTTGGAACTTCTGAGCTGAAAAAGAGGCCAAGCTGGAACAACCTACAGGAGCCTCCATGGCTCATTCATTCCCTTGCTATTCTCTGCCACAGGAGGTGGTGGTGGCTTCAAGCATAGCCAGCTTCAAGAGGGAATTGGATAAACATATGGAGCAGAGGTCCATCAATAGCTCTTAGCCACAGGGTATTGTTGGAACTCTCTGTCTGGGGCAGTGATGCTCTGGACTCTTGGTGCTTGCGGGGGACAACAGTGGGAGGGCTTCTAATGTCCTGGCCCCACTGATGGACCTTCTGATGGCGCCTGGGATTTTTTTGGCCACTGTGGGACACAGATTGTTGGACTGGATGGGCCATTGGCCTGATCCAACATGGCTTCTCTTATGTGACACAGAGTGTTGGACTGGATGGGCCATTGGCCTGATCCAACATGGCTTCTCTTATGTGCTTATGCTATCCTATCATGAGCCCTGGCTTTTATTTCAAGTCGGCCCCCTCCAGATTTCTGGTACAAGAAGATTAGATGATTGTGTATTATATACTTTTCTTGATTCTTCAGTGTGAAGTGAGCCTTTCCCCCCCCAAGAAATTCTAGGTATAATCTCCATACTTCTCAGTTACTTTGAAAGTTTGTCCATTATCATGTTTCCCCTGAAATTTATTATACTTTCTTTTGACACATGGAAGGGGGGGCGGTTCTTTTCTTTGCTGGGAAACTCTCTTAGACTCTGGGTTCCCTGGAAGAAACCTAGTAATGGATGCCACAACTCAGGGAACACCTTAAGAACATCTAGACTGAGCCACTAAAAAGGGTTCCTATTAGCACAGTACTAGATCAATAAAAAACAGGATGTAAACGTAATTTTTGGAAAACTGTAGAACCCATGCCGTATAACACATGGAGAAGACATTAAGAAGAAGACTACTGCAGATTTATACCCGCCCTTCTCTCTGTATGAGAGACTCAGAGCGACTTACAATCTCCTATCTTCTCCCCCCATAACAGACACCCTGTGAGGTGGGTGGGGCTGAGAGAGCTCTCGTAGCAGCTGCCCTTTCAAGGACAACCTCTGCGATAGCTATGGCTAACCCAAGGCTATTCCAGCAGCTGCAAGCGGAGGAGTGGGGAATCAAACCTGGTTCTCCCAGATAACAGTCTGCACACTTCATCACTGCATCAAACTGGCTCTCAGGAGAAATATCCTGTACTGAAACAAAGCCCAAACAATTCACTATAAAAAGAAAGTTTATTATAAAAGGAAAGCATGACTGGATTTTAAAAAGGGGGGATAGAGACAAAAGGGCAAAATAAAACGCAGGGGAAAGGAACACAATACATCGCAGTGCGCAGTTTTTCAAATAAAAGCTATAAAGTCAGTCTAACTTACTTAGATACACTTTACCTAGGCTGTAGCAGGTGCCTCAAAGCATGTGCAGAGTTCCTTGCAGTAGCAAGATGTTGGAGGTGTCTCTAACCCCTTCCCAACCTCCTGGGGACCCCAGTTTCCAAAGAAAATGAGGGGGAATCCCAAATACCCAGATATTTATGGTCAGTGGAAATCTGGCCTCAGCTAGCCACCTCTCTAAGAGTGACAGCTGATTTCATCAATCCCATGCAAAGTCCCTCCTCACGTCACAGGCAGGGCTGGCTCACCCGCTAGGCAAACTAGGTGGTTGCCCTGGGCGCCGGGAGGGGGGGGGAACGAATCGGTAACCAAGACAACTGCCTTAATTTGCCTCTCTCCCCACTGCCTCCGCCAGCCCCCTCCCTTCACTTCCAGCTCTCTCCACCCCCCCCAGAGAAGCTTGCCGTGATGAGGCTGGGCCCTACCAGCTTCGAGGCAGACGGCATCTGCGCGTTTTTCGAAGAGAGCTCCGGAGGAGGCTTTGCTCTCCCCTCACTTCCAGTTCCGGAAAGGAGTGGGGGAGAAGCCACCTCCAGCGGTCTCTTCGAAAAATGCGCAGATACCAGCTGCCTCAAAGCCGGTAGGGCCCAGCCTCATCACGGCAAGCTTCTCTGAGGGAGAGAGGGGGGCGGCAGCGGGCAGGAAGCCTGCCTAGGGTGCCATGCACCCTAGCGCCAGCACTGCTCACAGGCTATTGTTGCCAGTCAGAAAATGAGAAAAATGATAGCCCTTGCTGCCAAGTAGCTGTTAATGACTCTGAACTACCACAACAAACCGTCTCCTCTAGACTGGCTTGTCCTTTGTCAAAACAGGATTAACTTTGGCCTGGTGACCCCATGTGGAGTGGGAATGAATGTCAGTCTAATGTAAACTCCAGGTTCCAAGATCCCAGACCCTGTAGGTGGCACCCTTGAGCCATAGCAAAGTTTCAGGCAGGGCAGCTGAACTTGTTTAACGCAACAGCCACATAGAATAAACGTCGGATGTTCGAGAGCCACAAGACGCGTCAGTTGTTGAGAGCTGCGAGGGAGGGAAATAGACGGGGGAGAGAGAGGTGGAAAGAAAGCAACTTTAAATACATTGCCCGAGCCGCTGGCTAAATTGGCTTGGGGAAGTGATTTAAAGAGAAATGCCCTCTCTAAGGCCAGTGGGGCAATGGGGGCTTCAAGAGCCGGACAGTATATGTGAAAGAGCCACATGTGGCTCCTGAGTCACACTTTGGCCACCCCTGTTTCAAAGTTTCTGTCATACCTCCAGGGCTTTTTTAATAGCAGGAACTCCTTGGCATATTAGGCCACACCCCCTGATGGAGCCAATCCTCCTGGAGCTTACAGTAGGCCCTGTAATAAGAGCCCTGTAATGAATCCTCTTGGAGGATTGGCTACATCATGGGTATGTAGCCTAATATGCAAAGGAGTTCCTGCTACAAAAAAAATCCCTGCATACCTCTATTGTGAATCTGTTACAAATGAAAATTTAAACAACTAAAAATTGAGCAGCAGGCTTTTGGAAAGAACTTCAGAGCATAAGAGAAGCCGTGTTGGATCAGGCCAGTGGCCCATCCAGTCCAGCACTCCGTGTCGCACAGCGGCCAAAAAAAAAAAAAATCCAGGTGCCATCAGGAGGTTCATCAGTGGGGCCAGGACACTAGAAGCCCCCCCATTGTCACCCCCATGCACACCAAGGATACAGAGCATCACTGCCCCATACAGACAGTTCCAACATTACGCTGTGGCTAAGAGCCACTGATGGACCTCTGCTCCTTATGTTGATCCAATCCTCTCTTGAAGCTGTCTATGCTTGCAGCCGTCACCACCTCATGTGGCAGTGAATTCCAGGTGTTAATCGCCCTTTGGGTGAAGAAGTACTTCCTTTTATCAGTTCTAACCCGACTGCTCAGCAATGTCATTGAATTGGACCACTGAAGATTCTTTGGCAAAAGAAAGTTCTGTTTAATTGAATTTTCGTTTGCCAAAGACTCTTCAGTGGTCCAGTTCAGCCCACTGTCATGTGAGACTGCTCCAAGTGGGTCTTTCCCTATTGACTTTACTCCCTTTGCCCCCCTCCTCAAACGCTGGAATATTCTGCAGCCCTCCTGGCATCTCCTAGCTTCTGCACCCCCGACCTGTTCAGACCCCTGCCCGTCTTCCCAACAGATACCTCTGCCGAGTGGAAGAAATGCGCCAGTCCCTCCGCATCATCTTACAGGCCCTCAACAAGATGCCCCCCGGGGAGATCAAGGTGGATGATGCCAAGATCGCTCCTCCAAAGAGGGCAGAAATGAAGGTAAAAGCAGAGCGGTAAGGAAGAGCAGTCCCAGTCTGGTGGGAGGGAAGTTTTGTGGTTTTTTTAGAGAGGCCTTTCATGAATTGGGTTCTTAATCTGCTGCCATTTCCTGATCCAGAGGTAGCTGCTTTGGGAAGTGGGGTTGTGAAACCAGGCCAGAAGTACTCAACCATCGCTGTTCAGTTGCTGATTAAAAACAGGGTGGAACAGTTCCCCTGACTCCCTCTCTTTTGTGTGTGTAGCAGTTCCCCTGACTCCCTCTCTTTTGTGTGTGTAGCAAAAGTGGCTAGCCGAAAGAGACCCCCGCCCCACCCCTTCACCTCTCTCTTTTCATAATTGTGCACGATCACATCAGCTGACATCTGCTCCATTCTGCTGTAGCCAGGGGTGGGATTCTAGCAGGAGCTCCTTTGCATATTAGGCCACACACCCCTGACGCTGCCAGCCCTCAGAGAGCTTACAAGGCTCTTTTTTTGAAAGCTCTTGGAGGATTGCGAAGGAGCTCGTGCTAGAATTCCACCCCTGGCTGTAGCCATCATCGTCATCAGTTTCATTCCTCAAAGTGATCACAACCAATCAGGGAGAAAATCTTGTTTGCCATGATGTTAACGATACCATTTTGATATCGGAGAGCATTGCTAAAGACAAGAGACACCGACGAACAGTGCCATCCTGTGTAGAGTTAACCCTGTCTGTGCCACTGAAGAAGACATTGGATTTGTAGCCCGCTCTCCACTCCAAATCTCAGAGTCTCAGAGCAGCTCAATCTCCTTTCCCTTCCTCCCCCACAACAGATACCCTGTGAGGTGGGTGGGGCTGAGAGAGCTCTCTCAGAAACTGCCCTTTCAAGGACAACCTTTGCCAGAGCTACCCAAGGCCTTTCCAGCAGCTGCAAGTGGAGGAGTGGGGAATCAAACCCGGTTCTCCGAGATGAGGGTCCACGTGCTTCACCATTACTCCAAACTGGCTCTCCCTTGGGTTTAGACTGAAGTGACTCTACATAGGGTTGCACTGTTATAGTGTGAACGGTGCTTCGTATGCCACTTGCCTCAGCAGTCCTAGCCAGCCAGAGGTCACCCTGACCGTTGATTCCTTTTGTAGTGACCTTTGAAAAGTTGATGAAATGGTGGGAGTGAGTGACATTTTGGAGTTGACAAAAGCACACACCTTTTTGCCTCACCCTTAGCTAACACTCAGGGCCTTTTTTAGCAGGAAAGCACATGAACGCAGTTCTGGCTGGCTTGGCATTAGGGGGTGTGGCCTAATACACAAATGAGTTCCTGCTGGACTTTTTCTACACAAAAAGCCATGCACAAAGCAATGGTGCTGCCAAGGGGTGTGGCCTAATTTGCAAATGAGTTCCTGCTGGGCTTTTTCTACACAAAAAGCCGTGTGCAAAAATGGTGCTGTCAGGGGGCGTTGCCTAGTGTGCAAATGAGTTCCTGCTGGGCTTTTCCTACACAAAAAGCCGTGCACAAAACAATTATGCTGTCAAGGGGGTGTTGCCTAATATGCAAATGAGTTCCTGCTGGGCCTTTTCGACACAAAAAGCCGTGCACAAAACAATGGTGCTGTCGAGGGGGTGTGGCCTAATATGCAAATGAGTTCCTGCTGGCTTTTTTCTACACAAAAAGCCCTGCTACCACTTAACTGTCACCTTCATTTGACAAGAGTTCTCCCTCTCTTTCTTGATATGTTTTAGTTATGTGGCGTGCCGGCTCAGTGCCCTAATAAACTGTCGACCTCTCTTTTCCCCCAGAGCTCTATGGAGGCCCTGATTCACCACTTCAAGCTGTACACAGAGGGCTACCAAGTGCCCCCTGGCTCAACGTACACAGCCATCGAGGCCCCCAAGGTACTTGCCTACATCTTTGCAGTACATAAATTAGCAAGAACAGCTATGAGTGTTCATTGTCGTAACCACGGAATCTGCATCATAACCGCGGGCCCTTAACGTTCAGGAAGGCCCGGCTCTGGTCCCTTTCCCAAAACTAAGGATCAGGGTTTGACAGACTTAAGTAAAAACCATTTAGAATATATCTGAGCTTGTACAGAGTGCTCTTCTCTCCCCACTGAGTAGCCATAACCAGACGATTCTCATCTAGGCACAGAGGCAAATATTCCCTGATTTCCAAGAATCCCTGCCGCTCGTCATTTCAGAAACCGAGAGCTATGTGTGATTCTCTCCCTCCCTCCATGTTTAAGAAGAGATCCCAAATGCTGGAATAGGGGAGAAGACTGAGATCTGAGCCTGCCCCTTCTCTTTCCCCTCAACCAGGCCACAGGGGTCAACAGACAAGAACTTAAACTTTTATTTATGGCTTGAACATAACACTGAAGAAAGCAAGGTAGAAGTGAAGAAATACAGATGGAAACTTGGGAATATTTGTGGAAGAACTCTATGAAGCTTTCAACATGTCATAGTACTAAAGAGAACTGTTTTAAAATGATGTATAGATGGTATATGACTCCTAAGAAATTGGCAAAGATGAATAATAAGATGCCGGACCGATGTTGGAAATGTAAAAAACATGAAGGTTCTTTCTACCGTATGTGGTGAACTTGTGAAAGAGCAAAAAAGTATTGGCAGATGATTCAACAAGAAATTTCTAGGATCGTGGGATATGAATTTAAGGAAGTTGCAGAGACTTTTCTGTTGGGATTACAAATGGAAAAATTTCCAAAAGAAGATAGAACTAGAATTTGGTACTTGCTTTCAGCTGCTAGGACATTATATGCGCAGTTGTGGAAGCAAGAAAAAATACCAGAGAAATGGGATTGGATTGTAAAAGTTATGACATGGAGTGTAATGGACAAATTAACAAGAATTTCAAGAGACTATAATTTAGAAGTTTTTAAGATGGAGTGGAAAAAGTTCACAAGAGATGTAGAAAAAGTGGAAAATAAAAGGACATTGGACAATTTTTGATAATGATTAAGTCTTAAAAAAAAGAATATTAATTTTTGTTTTTATTAGTTAAGGGTACCTTTAAACATTAGTACTTTAAGTAAATAACACCGGCGGGGGTCAAGTAACGGGGGGAGGGGTGGGTAGAAAGTAATATATGGGATAGATAAAAGAAGTTATTAATGATGCAAGAAATATAATTTGTTACCATATCTTACCAAATAAAATTGTTTTAACCCACAAGAAAGCAAGGTAGAAGTTACAACATTGGTCACTCATAGGCAGCCCCATAGCCAGAAAAATTTGGGTAGAGGGGCCCGGAAGATAAAACACTTGGTGGGGGGTGCAATGGGGCTTGGCTGCTTCCCTCCAGCCGCCAGTCCACCCGGCCCCAGCTCTCTCTTGCTCTCTCGCTCTCCCCCTCACTGCCACTCTCTTTCTGTCACTCTCTCGGTCTTTCCCTTGCTGTCACTCATTCTCGCTGTCTCTCTCGCTTTCGCTGTCGCGCTCTCATCTTGCACTCTCTCTCTCTTGTTGCTCTCTCATGTGCTCTCTCTCTCCCCCTCCCTACCTTTTCCTCGGGTCCTGGAGGCCCTCCAATGGAGAGGCCCTATAGAGGGAAGGGGTTTTTTTAATAGAGTGGCTTGCCTTCCCCTCCAGGCTCCGCCACAGCTACGGGCCTGCTCTTAGGGAGAGACGGAACCTAATATATCCATCACAGTAAGTTAGGCTGAGAGTGCGACTGGCCCATGACCACTCAGCAGACTTCCATGACTGAGTGGAGATGCAAATTCTAGTCCAACACTGGTGACCAGTTTTTTTTTGTGTTGCTGGCATTGGCCCAGTTTCAGGGATCAGCATCACCTCCAATTCAGCTTTGTCAGTTTTCAGTAGCAGCTTTCAAATCGGTCACAGTCACTTCCTCTCCTGTACCGGGACAAGCATGCTGCTGACTAAATGGTTTTGAGTCTAATCATCTCTGTTCTGCTTCTGCAGGGGGAATTTGGCGTCTATCTGGTCTCCGATGGTAGCAGTCGACCCTATCGCTGTAAGATTAAAGCTCCTGGCTTTGCGCACCTGGTAAGATAATAGCTGTCAAGCACATGCAGAGAGAGGCTACAACAGGTCTCGAACTGGTGACCAGAGGAGTGTGGAGTGGGATTATAGCCTGAGCACTACCAACCAACTAACTCTGGTGATAGGAGGGTTCTGCAGGGACAGTAGTGTTAAGAGTATTTTGCACGCAGCAGAAGAGCTGAAGGAGAGGGACAGGCAAAACACAGGAATTAATAGACAAGAGAAACAGCTGTATTCAATGGTAGATATATTTACCAGGAAAGTATCCAATATTCAGAGTCGTTGCCAGGCCAAGGTCATACACAGTAATCAGTAGACACTTCAGTAGATAACAGTATACAGCAGTAAGTATACACAGCACGATAGATAACAGTATACAGCAGTAAGTATACACAGCACGATCCAAGCACAGTAGCATAGGATCCAACACCAGCAGTGATCGCTACCACCCAGATAGTGGGCCTCACAGTACCCACAATCCTTACAGGCAGACTGAGCAGGCTCACTGAGCTTCCCTAAGTACACGTACCAATCATGCAAGGTTGCATCAGCTCTGTGAGTCAGCACAAAGCCTAATTACAGGTGAGGTCATACCACCTTACCTCAGTAACAGGTAACAGCTGGATCATGATGCAGCATGACTCAGCATGACATTGCAGAAACAACATTACTATTACTAAGATGGAGTCAGTCAGCCATTTTAGGACTGAGTTCCAACAAGTAGTCAGGAAGCTGAGCAGTGATGCTCCCTGGCCCCCATGTAGAGGCTTAATGCTTCCTGACCCACTTTTCATTGACATTAAGTGGGGTGATAGCCTGAACACCATTAGCCAACTCTGGTGCAAGGAGGGATCTGCAGGAAGAATAGCCAATGAGGTCAGTGATCCAGAGCAGTGGTACTCCCTGTCCCCCAGTAGACACTTCTAGATCAGGCTAGATGCTTCCTGACCCGCTTTTCATTTATGCTAGGTGAGATTACAGTCTGAACACCACCAGCCTGCTAATAAACAAGGGGTACATATAAGGTTTGTAGATAGTGTCTTTTCTGGGTTTTGATTAGAACCAGACCTGTTGAGCTTCAGCAAGGTTGCTGCATCGAGTCCCTTCTGGTTAGATCCAGGGACCAGTTTCTGTCCCAGACTCGATGCTTCCTAATCCCGATCAGAGATTCCAGTCCAGGCTTTCTCTGCGGTCTCAGCAAATGGAAGAGCTGCTGTTGTATACATCAACTTTCTCTACCTCCGCCTTCCTCAGTGGCACAGGAGAGCCCATTGTGGCTCATCCATTTAACTAAGCTGTAAAATTTGCATGGAACAAGGAATAACTGGAAGTAGTTGCTTGCAGAAGGGAACGGGAAAGGTTTCCAGCTCTTCAGAAACAATGCCTCTATCAGTTTTTCTTCTTCTTCCTGAGCTAGGAAAATGTCAGTCATTGCAAAGGAAAGCCTTTGACAGCGGACATGGACTGAGGTGCAAGGCGCCTTCCTCTTCTGTGTTCCTTTTCTCAGGTCCTGGGCAGCGAAGGGAAGGGCAGGTGGAGAAATGCTGCATGCATTTTTCCTTGCCAACCCTTTGGCTGCTGCATGGGGACATGTGCAGGCTCCACTTCATATTCTCTTTTTCTAGCAGGAGCTCCCCTGCATATTAGGCCACACACCCCTGATGTAGCCAATCCTTCTGGAGCTTACAGTAGGCTCTGTACGAAGAGCCCTCTAAGCTCTTGGAGGATTGGCTACATCAGGGGGCGTGGCCTAATATGCAGAGGAGCTCCTGCTAGAAAAAGAGCCATACACACAGAAATCTACATGGAAAGTAGCTTTTTTTTTCTTGCCACAAGGGAAGATAAAAATCAACTGAAATTGGGCAACGTGCACCAATCGTGCAGAGTTATCATCCTGCCTTTGTGCAAATCTGTTTGTGTTTCTCATTCAGAGGGTCACGGCGCCTTGCAGCTTGCAGAAAAACTGAAATTTGTAAAGCAGCCAAAAAATAAACCTTGTAGAGAATCACTAAACAATTCGCAGTATAAGCAATACTCAAAAGTTTTGTATATTCATAGAAATCTCAGTAAAGTTCAAATACAATATATAAGTGCAATACTAAGTATGATTTTTTCCCCCTCAGTTCATTTCAGTTCAGTAGAAGGACATCTCAAGAACCAGGTATTCTTGAGACGTCCTTCTATCGATTCCACTTGTGCTCTTTGAGATTGAAGGACTGAAATTCTGCCACAAGCACTTTCATGAACTGATAAAATTCATACTTATTATTGTACTTATATGATATTGGATTGGAGATTTCTATGAATATATACAAAACTTATGAATATTATTTATACTGTGGATTGTTTAGTGGTTCTCTACACAGTTTATTTTTTGGCTGCTTTACCTTCCTTCTTTCCATGTATCTCTTCACTGGAATTTGTAGCCAGCTGCTGCTGGGCTCCACTGAGACGTCCTTGTTCTGTCTTGGATCAGGCAGAGCTGTGGTTTGGCATCATATTTAAAAGGTAGGGCTGCAGGAAGGGCCCTGCTGGATCAGACCAGTGGCTCAGAATTCCAACAACCAGTGCCCTGGCTTGCTGACACAATCCATCCTCCCCATATAAGCCCAAATTGGCAAACCGTGGTTTTTGCACTTGCTCTGCAAAAAACCACTGCTTGTTTCCAGTTTCTTTGGTATGCCAAACCACAGCTCTGCCTGATCCAAGCTACAGTGATGAAAAAACGAAAGAGAAACAGAAAGCGATTCAATTGTTTGTTAATCACCCTTTGGGTGAAGAAGTACTTCCTTTTATCCGTTCTAACCTGACTGCTCAGCAATTTCATTGAGTGCCCACGAGTTCTTGTACCATGAGAAAGAGAGAAGTACTTCTTTCTCTACCTTCTTTGTCCCATAATCATGTAAACCTCTATCATGTCCCATAATCTTGTAAACCTCTATCATGTCACCCCCTTCAGTCGACGTTTCTCCAAGCTAAAGTGCCCCAAGCGCTTTAACCTTTCTTCATGGGGAAATCCATGGAATGCCTGTCATTTGGATTCCGATTTGTAGTCCTCTGTTCATTTTGCTCCTGGAAGAAACGGACCAGCTACAGTGATGAAAAAACAAAAGAGAAACAGAAAGCGATTCAATTGTTTTTTATCTTTTTAAGGGGGGGAAGTGTTTAAAGGGACAAACGGGGAAATGGCTGGTGAACTGTTGTTTCTTTTCCCCTCCCCCCTACCCTTCTTCTGCAGGCTGGCTTGGATAAAATGTCCGAAGGGCATATGCTTGCAGATGTGGTGGCCATCATAGGTAGGTCTGGCTTTCTTTCCCTTCTATGAATGTAGCGCTTCCCATTCGCCCCATTCGCTGCGCTCAGAGCAGCATACATTTCTTTATTCCCCATTCTTCCTTTTTTTTCTCACCAACAACCCTGTAAAGTAGGTGGGGCTGAGAGCATGTGACTAGCCCAAGGTCACCCAGCGCACACCTGCAGCATGATTAGGGGCAGGGCTCATTTTGTAGGAGGAATTCCTGATCTGAGACATTATAGTCAGGGCCAATGTTCCCTCTAAGCTGCAGAGTTTTGTGAGCAAAAATTCTACTTTAAAGTTGTGAGCTACTGCAGCAATTAGTGTGCTCTGGAGCCATTTTTCCTGAGCTAAGACAAAAAGGCACGAGCTGGAGGCTAAAAACCTGTGAGCTAGCTCACACTAACTCAGCTTAGAGGGCACACTGGTCAGTGCTTTTTTTGTAGCAGGAACTCCTTTGCATATTAGGTCACACACCCCTGATGTAGCCAATCCTCCTGGAGCTTACAGTAGGCCCTGTCCTAAGAGCCTTGTAAGCCCTTGGAGGATTGGCTACATCAAGAAAAAGAAGATGATGATATTGGATTTATATCCCGCCCTCCACTCCGAAGAGTCTCAGAGCGGCTCACAATCTCCTTTCCCTTCCTCCCCTACAACAGACACCCTGTGAGGTGGGTGGGGCTGGAGAGGGCTCTCACAGCAGCTGCCCTTTCAAGGACAACCTCTGCCAGAGCTATGGCTGACCCAAGGCCATTCCAGCAGGTGCAAGTGGAGGAGTGGGGAATCAAACCCGGTTCTCCTAGATAAGAGTCTGCACACTTAACCACTACACCATCAGAGGGGTGTGGCCTAATATGCAAAGGAGCTCCTGCTACAAGATGAGCTCTGATTCGAGGATTCAGACTGAGGTCTCCCAGGTCGT
The DNA here is from genome assembly GCF_032191835.1 of Heteronotia binoei. Classification (NCBI taxonomy): domain Eukaryota; kingdom Metazoa; phylum Chordata; class Lepidosauria; order Squamata; family Gekkonidae; genus Heteronotia; species Heteronotia binoei. The sequence continues at coordinate 263,992,454 of NC_083223.1, forward strand.
AGCCAAACATTCCATTAACCGCTTTGCCACACTGACCTCCTACCGGCTGTGGAGGGAAGCACCCATGGAGGAGGCCTGTGGAGAGCCAGTTTGGTGTAGTAGTTAAGTGTGCGGACTCTTATCTGGGAGAACCAGGTTTGATTCCCCACTTCTCCACTTGCACCTGCTAGCATGGCCTTGGGTCAGCCATGGCTCTGGCAGAGGTTGTCCTTGAAAGGGCAGCTGCTGTGAGAGCCCTCTCCAGCCCCACCCACCTCACAAGGTGTCTGTTGTGGGAGAGGAAGGTAAAGGAGATTGTGAGCCGCTCTGAGACTCTTCAGAGTGGAGAGCGGGATATAAATCCAATATCATCTTCTTCTTCTTCGTGAAAGGGAATACGACTAACCTATGCAGTTCTGCTGTCATAACAACCTTTCGAGGTAGGCTGGGTTGAAAGACAGGAACTGTCCCAAAGTCTTGCATGAATACATGTACGAAGCTGCCTTATACAGAATAATTCCAGTGGCCCTTCAAGGTCTGCCTTGTCTACTTAGGCAACTCTCCTGGGTGTCAGGCAGAACCTGGGCCTTTTAACTGCAGATGCAGGGATTGAAATAGGGTTTCCATGTCCAATTCAAGAAATATCTGGGGACTTTGGGGGTGGAGCCAGGAGACAATGGAGGTGGAGCCCAGGAGCAAGGTTGTGACAAGCAGAATTGAACTCCCAAGGGAGTTCTGGCCATCACTTTTAAAGGGACCGCACACCTTTTAAATGCCTTCCCCCCCCCCCATTGGAGATAATGAAGGATAGGGGCACCTTCTTTTGGGGCTCATAGATTTGGACCCCCTTGTACAATCTTTTTGGAACTTGGAGGGTATTTTGGGGAGCAGCACTGGACGCTATATGGAAACCTTGGTGCCTCTACCTAAAAAAAAACAGTCCCCCCTCCCGAGCTTTAGATATCCGCAGATCAATTCTCCATTATATCCTATGGGAATTGGTCTCCATAGGGAATAATGGTGTGCCCAGCAGACATTTCCCTTCCCTCCCACCCGCTTTCTGATGACCCTGAAGTGGAGGGAGGGCCTCCAAACCAGGGGATCCCCTGCTTCCACCTGGGGATTGGCAACCCAAGCTTTTCAGCATGCCATACGGATACTCTGCCCATGAGCCGCAGCCTCTCCCCTTCTCTTCATGGCTAAATCAGGGCAGAAACGTAACCAGGATTTTAAAAGTCGAGGGAGGTGGAACCCTTTCCCATCCCCTGCAGGGCTTGCTTCTCAGAAGCTTTCTGGGGTAGGGGCAAAAGATGGGAGGCTCTGAAAGCGGTCAAGTCGAGGCATCCAGTCCGAAAACCTTGGAATCAAAAAGGGACTGTACCTTGCAGGCAGGTGGGGGGGGGGGCTTCCTTCCACCTCCCTATCCTCCACCCAGCATTTTGCAGCTTGCAGCTCCATCCGTCCCCCCATCCCCATCCTATTCCACGCAGCATCCTCCACCTTCGGTGCAGTGGTTAAGTTCGTGGACTCTTATCAGGGAGAACCGGGTTTGATTCCCCACTCCTCCACTTCCAGCTGCTGGAATGGCCTTGGGTTAGCCATAGCTCTGGCAGGAGTTGTCCTTGAAAGGTCAGATTCTGGGAGAGTCCTCTCAGCCCCACCCACCTCACAGGGTGTCTGTTGTGGGGGAAGATGGTAAAGGAGATTGTGAGCCGCTCTGGGTCTCTGATTCTGAGAGAAGGGCGGGGTATAAATCATCATCGTCGTCATCTTCTTCTCCCTCTGCCTGCTGCTTTTGCTGCTGCAGTGCCCTGTGCCCTGCTCAGCTCCCCCAGCTCCGGCTGCCACTGGTGATGCTTTGCTGGCTCAGCCAGGATAGAAGAGAAAAACAAGCAGGCTGCACCCTAGAGGACCTCCTGGGAGTCCCCCCCAGAAGTCAGACAGCGCCCCCACAGGCTCCCCTCCCCCCAGGCTGCAGGCCTGAATCAGGGTTTTGAATCTGGATCTCATCTTCCTGCTTCACCCTTCCCCCCGCCCCAAGCAAATTCATCTTCCTATCCAACCGTACTGCCTCTTAACATGTATCAGCCAGTTTGGTGTAGTAGCTAAGTGTGCAGACCCTTATCTGGGAGAACCGGGTTTGATTCCCCACTCCTCCACTTGCAGCTGCTGGAATGGCCTTGGTTTAGCCATAGCTATCGCAGGAGTTGTCCTTGAAAGGGCGGCTGCTGTAAGAACTCTCTTAGCCCCACCTACCTCACAGGGTGTCTGTTATGGGGAGGGGAAAGGAAAGGAGATCTGGGAGAACCTGGTTTGATTCCCCACTCCTCCACTTGCAGCTGCTGCAATGGCCTTGGGTTAGCCATAGCTCTGGCAGAGCTGTCCTTGAAAGGGCAATGAAATTACAACAAAAATACTGTGGAAAAACAATGAAAGAATCCTGAAAGTGCTTAACAATTCTAATAATTATTCAGTTGTGACTCACCAATATTACAATGCAACTCATTACATAAATCTCAAATGCAATGTGCCAGGATAGAAATAAAGTTCATAAAAGATTCTCAGTTCCTATGTGTCAATTTCATGACTTTAAAGCGCTCAAAGACGTTCACCTGACTCCACGGGAGGAATAAAACGCTAGTGCAGTTCGAATTTTGAATGCAGATGATTTAAATTTTAGAAATCATTTCTTCAGTATTGCAGATGTTATATTGAAACTTTCATCAGTTGTAAAAGTTCTGAAAATAGTGGGTCATGATAAGTCTCTGACAGTAAAGCTGCCTGTAGTACTGTTTCAGATTCCTTTGTCTTAAGAGACACCTCCCACGTTCCAACATCCAACGAAACCCTTCTTACAGCACTAGCTCTGGAGAAAACTATTCTGTCCTTCCTAAGCTATTTCCTAAGTTAGTTGGATGTTGGAATGTGGGAGGTGTCTCTTAGACAAAGGAATCTGAAACAGTACTTCAGGCAGCTTTACTGTCAGAGACTTATCGTGACCCACTATTTTCAGAACTTCTACATCTGATAAAAGTTTCAATACAACATCTGCAAGAGTGAATAAATGATTTCTAAAATTTAATAATAATAATAATAAGTTTTATTTATACCCCGCCCTCCCTGCCGGGGCAGGCTCAGGGCGGCTTACAATCTGTCATGATATAGTATTTAAATCATCTGCATTCGAAATTTGGGCCGCATTAGCGCTTTATTCCTCCCGCGGAGTCGGGTGAACGTCTTTGAGCGCTTTGAAGTCAAGAAATTGACACAAAGGAACTGAGAATCTTTTATGAACTTTATTTCTAGCCTTGCACATTGCATTTGAGATTTATGAACTTTTGTAGCATGTAATGAGTTGCATTATAATATTGGTGTATCACAACTGAATAATTATTAGAATTGTTAAGTACTTTCAGGATTCTTTCGTTATTTTTCCGCAGTATTTTTGTTGTAATTTCATTCCTATTTTGTGGAACTCTAGTCCTTGAAATGGCAGCTGCTGTGAGAGCCCTCTCAATCCCACCCAACTCACAGGATGTCTGTTGTGGGGGTGGGGGGGGAGAAGAGATAGGAGATTTTAAGCCACTCTGAGTCTCTGATTCAGAGAGAAGGAATGGAAAGGAAAGGTCCCCTGTGCAAGCACCAGTCGTTTCAGACTCTGGGGTGACGCTGTTTTCACATCGTTTTCACGGCAGACCTTTTACAGGGTGGTTTGCCATTGCCTTCCCCAGTCTTTTACACTTTCCCTCCAGCAAACTGGGTACTCATTTTACCGACCTCGGCAGGGTGGAAGGCTGAGTCAATCCAGAGAGCACTGATGTCAGTAGGAAAAAACAGACTGACTACCCCTGGGCCAAGAGAAATTAAACTACAGAGCACTCGCACATGGGCCTTTTCGGCTGCGGCCCCATATCTTTGGAACCAACTCCCAGAGGAAGTGTGGGCCCTGCGGAACCGGAGTTCCGCAGGGCCTGCAAGACCACCCTCTTCAAATTAGCCTTTATGAACAGCTGAATTATAATTCTACAACAAAGGAAAATCCGCCATCAGTATTAACTAGAATAGCGTCAATGATAATGTTATGGTTTGTTTTAATTAATGCTCTAACTGGTTTTTAAGGTTAAATTAATGCTCAATTTTAATGTTTTAATATAATTGTTTTATTAATGTACCATTGGTCATTGTGTTGTTTATTACTGTTCTATTTATTAATGTACCACTGGTCATTGTGTTGTTAGCCGCCCTGAGCCTGCTTCGGCGGGGGAGGGCGGGATATAAATAAAATTTTACTTACTTACCTTGGGCCAGCTACCTGAATCCAGCTTCTACTGGAATCGAACTCGGGTCGTGAACAGAGAGTTCAGAACACAGTACTGCAGTACTGCTGCTTTACCACTCTGTGCCACAGGGCCGCTATTCAGAGAGAAGGGCGGGGTATAAATCTACAGTCATCGTCGTCTTCGTCAGCATCTTGCTGCAGCTGCTGATAACCACTCTCCTTCCCCTCCCTCACAGGCACCCAGGACATCGTCTTTGGCGAAGTGGACAGATAAGCTTCTCGGTAGCTGAGGACGTGATCCAACCGGAGTCGAGGCTCATGTGCAGATGCTTGGGCCGTGCCCCCTCCCACTTTTGGCTCTGCCCAGCAAAGAATGTTGACACAGACTTGATCTGTTATTTCTGTGTGTGTGTGAGAGAGAGAGAGATCCGGTCCTCGTGCACTGCAGTCAGGCTTTTGTGAAATAAAAATACTCTCACCCGGACTGCAAGCAAGTTCCGCTAGTGTGATATCAGCTACCCAAGCCTGCCAGTCTCCCTGCCTCCCCCTTCCTGCCACTTCCTCTTCTTTCAGTGAGACTGTCACACTCATTCGTTGTTCTTCCCAATCCTGTGAACACTGGGCTCTTCATGATTTCCCCTCTTTCCCCCCCCCCCGCCCCGGGCTAAATCTGTCTTTGGCCAGAGCTGCACTTTCTTATTGAGGGGTGGGAAGGGACCAGAATATTCCTTTGAGCACTTGGGCAATCTCTGAGGCAGGGCTTTTTTTGTTGTTGTTGCAGAAATTCCTTTGCATTTTAGGCCACACACCCCTGATGTAGCCAGTCCTCCTGTAGCTTACAGTAGGCCCTGTACTAAGAGCCCTGTAAGCTCTTGGAGGATTGACTACATTGGGGTGTGTGGCCTAATATGTAAAGGAGTTCCTGCTACCAAAGAAGCCCTCCTCTGAGGGGTGATCATGTAGGGTCAGCTACCCGTCAGCGAAGAAAGAAGAACAAGAAGAGGAGGTTGGATTAATACCCCACCATTCTCTCAGAGTCTCAGAGCAGCTTACAGTCTCCTTTCCCTCCCCACAACAGACACCCTGGAAGGTAGGTGGAGCTGAGAGAGCAGAGCAGTTCTTGAGCAGAACAAATCTGACGAGGTTACGACTGACCCAAAGTCACTCCAGCACTTGACTGTAGAGGAGGAATCGAGAATCAAACCCAGTTCTCCCAGATAACAGTCCACGCACTTAACCACTACACCAAACTGGCTGTCTTCCCTGCTGGATCAGACCAGTGGTCCATCTAGTCCAGGCAGCTTCCTGTCTCACACAGTGGCTAACACGTTCCTCTGGTGGGCTGACAACGGCAGAGAGGCCGAGGCTTTCCCCTCATAAGAACATCAGAAGAGCCCTGCTGGATCAGACCAGTGAGGGTCCATCTAGTCCAGCCTCCTGTCTCACACTGGCCACAACCAGTTCCTCTGGAGGGCCAGCAACAGGGCAGAGAGGCCGAGGCCTTCTCTTCATGGGAACATCAGAAGAGCCCTGCTGGATCAGACCAGTGCGGGTCTATCTAGTCCAGCATCCTGTCTCACACTGTGGGCTCAACCAGTTCCTCTGGAGAGCCAACAACAGGGCAGAGAAGCGAAGATGTTCCCCTCATAAGAACATCAGAAGAGCCCTGCTGGATCAGACCAGAGGCCCATCTAGTCCAGCATCCTGTCTTTCACAGTGGCCAACCAGTTCCTCTGGAGGGCCGACAGCAAGGCGCAGAGGCCTTCCCCTGATGTTGCCTCATGGCTTTGGGATTCAGAGGATCAGTGCCTCTGAATATGAAAGTTCCCCTCAGTCACCCCAGCTAGGAGGCAGACTTATCCTCCATGAATCTTATCTAATCCCCTTTTAAAGCTCTTTATTCCTATGGCAAACAAACACTACATCCTCAGGCAGCAAATTCCACATTTTAATCACTCTCTGTGTAAACTATTTCTGAAGCTGGGAGACCCACCTCTCTTTTAAATATAACCGTAGCACACCAATGAAAGCAAAGCACTTGCTCGTCCCTCCAGTGCTCTTTACCTTGCTCACTTGAAAGCAGAGTGGCTATTGAACTTCCCCCTCACACTCCAAAAATCACTCTCCCACCCGATCCCCCCTCACACACACTTTTAAGAGGACCTGGTGGAGATACAGGTGTCTTATCCCCACCCCCACCCCTTTTTTTGTCAGCTGTCAGGTCACATTTGACCTATGGCAAACCCATAAGGTTTTCAAGGCAAGAAATGTTCAGAGGTGGTTTGCCATTCAATTACTAACCAGGGCTGACCCCACTTAACTTCCAAGATCTGACAAAATCAGGCTCACCAGGATCATCAAGGTAAGGGCTGGATCTTCCCGATCATATCTACCTTTGGCTCCAACGTTCCCTCTAAGCTATGGAGTCTTGTGAGCAAAAATTCTACTTTGTGAGCTCCTGGCATTAAAGTTGTGAGCTAATAAATGAATTAGTTTGTTCTGGGGCCATTTTTCCTGACCTAAGATAAAAATGTGTGAGCCGGAGGCTAAAAAAACTGTGAGCTAGCTCACACTAACAGCTTAAAGGGAACATTGTTTGGCTCCTGGTGTAGGGAAGTGAAGCTGGTCCAAACCCAGCAGCCAAATCTCTGCAGTACACTGGCATTAAGAACATAAGAGAAGCCATGTTGGATCAGGCCAACGGCCCATCAAGTCCAACACTCTGTGTCACACAGTGGCAAAAAATTTTATATACACACATACACTGTGGCTAATAGCCACTGATGGACCTGTGCTCCATATTTTTATCTAAACCCCTCTTGAAGGTGGCTATACTTGTTGGCGAGTAGTCCCCTATAAGGGGGCTAGTCAATGGATCCATTCCACTCAGGCCTGTTTAACCTCCTCCAGTCCAGGCCACAATCAAAAACCCACTCATTTTAGTGGGGCAGGCGGGGAACGTGGTTAAATCTGAAAGCAACAATATTTTCAGGAACTTGGTAGATTCCACAGTGGCCACCAGCTACCTTGACTGGGACAGTTCAAAAGTTTGCAGTCTGGAAAGAAAAGCCACATAAAGGAAGAGGCGGCTGTGGGCCTTGGCACAAATGGTAAAAATTAGACGTTACACTTGTGGTTCTTTTTACTTTTTCAGAACTCCTGCTAGGGTTGCCAATCCCCGGGTGGACTGCCCCGAAGGGTTCTGTGATTAAACCAGCCTCCAATATAATCAACAAATTTTCATTGAAATTTGTAAAGGAAACATAAACAACCACTTAAAGCAGTGAATTGTACATAAGGTGAAGTCATACAATATGCCCAGTCCTTTACAAAGGACAACATTAGGTGAAGTATTATAATATGCACAGTCTTTCTTGGGACCAATAGGCCTCCAAATGGTTTCAGCCAAGAACTGGCAAAGTAGAGTCTTCTTCACAAGTCAAACTGCAGTAGAAAAAAAGCCAACAGTAGCAGACAGCTACGAAGGCGGCGCCTCTCTGTCTCCGTTTCTCTGAAGCTTCCACAGGCTGAGTGAAGAAGAATACAAACTAAGTATACAGATAATCCATACAAAAATAGTTTCAAATAACCAATTTGAACCATTTTACCTTAATGCAGGTGGAGGCAGGGGATCCTCCAGTTTGGAGACCCTTCCCCAGCTTCAGGGTCATCAGAAAGTCGGGGGGGGGAGGGAAATGTCTGCTGGGCACTCCATTATTCCTTATGGACACTGATTCCCATAGGGTATAATGGAGAATTGTTCCATGGTTACCTGGGGGGGGTGCTGTTTTTTGAGGTAGAAGCACCAAATTTTCAGCATAGCATCCAATTCCTCTTCTCAAAACAACCCCCAAGTTTCAAAAGGATTGGACCAGGGGGTCCAATTCTATGAGCCACTATCCATTATTTCCATTTGGGGGAAGGCATTTAAAAGGTGTGTAGTCCCTTTAAATGTGATGACCAGAGCTCCCTTTGGCATTCAGTTATGCTTGTCACAACCTTGTTCCTGGCTCCACCCCCAAAGTCCCTGGATATTTCTTGAATTGGACTTGGCAACCCTACTCCTGCCCAGTTCTTGTTTGGGCAGTAGGTTCAGGACAGACAAGCAGGGGTGTCAAACTCATTTGTAACGAGGGCCAGGTTTGACACAAACAGGACTTTGTGGGGCCAAGCCATGCATGTCATAAAACGTAACCCCAGGTAGCAGAGATATAAACTTTATACTAAAGCTCTTGTGATGTTTTGTTTAAAATGGAAAAGTGGGGCAATAGTGGAATTTGGCAATGCAATTTTAAAAATAAAACATGAAGAAAAAGCACAAGGATCACAGCAGAAACTACAAATATAAAATGCTCTGAATCTAGGAAACATGAAATGGCTGGGCATTGCAAGCTTCTCCCTCCACCCCGAGTCTACTCAGATTTACGATAACTCTCCAGATAATATGGCTGTGGGTTCCCAGGTTTGAGTACTGACTAGGCACCAGTTCTCAGGTCCATTCAGCAAAGACAAGCTGGCTCAAAGCATCAAACCTTTATTTGCAAGCAGCATCAACCAGCCATAAACGCTGCAAAAAGTGAAACTGCCTTACCTCCACTCCATGGAAATATATTGCAGCACAATGTTGCAAGGGAAACATGGAATGGGTGCAGAGACCTTAATGGAAAATCCATTCCATGTTTTCCTTGCAAGCCCAGAAGTCAGCAAAGACAAGGCAGAAGGAGCTGGGAACATTTGTTATAGCAGCCTTGGGGCTGCAAAGGGTGAGGACAGGAGGGGGAGAAAATTGCTGCGGGCCTGACTGAAGCCCTGGGCAGGCTGGTTCTGGCCCATAGGCCAGGAGTTGGACAAATCGACAAGAAAAAATCCTACTTTATACAGAGGGTGATTAAAATGTGGCATTTGCTCCCAGAGGATGTAGCGATGGCCGCAGAAATAAAGGGCTTTAGAAGGGGATTAGACAGATTCATGGAGGATAAGTCTATCAATGGCTACTAGCCATGGTGACTGAGGGCAACCTCCACAGTCCTTTCACATCCTCTGAGTCAGGAGGCAACATCAGGGGAAGGCCTTGGCCTCTATGCCTTGACGTTGGCCCTCTGGAGGAATCCGTTGACCAAAATGTGAGACAGGATGCTGGACTAGATGGACCACCGGTCTGATCCAGCAGGGCTCTTCTGATGTTCTTATGAGGGGAAAGCCTCAGTCTCTCTGCCCTGTTTCAAGCCGTCAGGAGGAGAAGGAGGAGGAGGAAGAAGAAGAAGAACATGAAGAAGATGATGAAGATGATGATGATGAAGATTAAGAAGATGATGATGAAGAAGATGATGGTGATGATGATGAAGAAGAAGAAGAAGAAGAAGAAGAAGATGATGATGATGATGATGATGATGATGATGATGATGATGATGATGATGATATTGGATTTATATCCCGCCCTCCACTCCGAAGAGTCTCAGAGCGGCTCACAATCTCCTTTACCTTCCTCCCCCACAACAGACACCCTGTGAGGTGGGTGGGGCTGGAGAGGGCTCTCACAGCAGCTGCCCTTTCAAGGACAACCTCTGCCAGAGCTATGGCAGACCCAAGGCCATGCCAGCAGGTGCAAGTGGAGGAGTGGGGAATCAAACCCGGTTCTCCCAGATAAGAGACCGCACACTTAACCACTACACCACTGGTTGGCCACTGTGTGAGACAGGATGCTGGACTAGCTGGGACCACTGGTCTGATCCAGCAGGGCTCTTCTTATGTTTGTTGTTATACTGAAGCAAGTGTTGGTTTCTTTCCCCATAGCATGGTCCTGTATTTTGAAGTGGCTATCCTGGTGCGTTGACAAGAAATGTTGATGTGGGAACCCTTCTGAAGAGACCTGCTTGGCTCCAGCTCCCTTAAGCATGGATCTATATTGGGAAATGAATGGTTTCTGTGGGTGACATGAACATACTTGAAGCTGACTTATATGGAATCAGACCCTTTGACCAGTGAGGTCAGTATTGTCTACTCAGGCTGGCAGCAGCTCTCCAAGGTCTTGGGTGGAGGTCACTCACATCACCTCCTGTCAGATCTTTTAACCTGAGATACTAAAGATTGAACCTGGGACCTTCTGCATACAGAGCAGAGGCTCTTCCTCTGAACTATAGTAAGAACATAAGAGAAGCCATGTTGGATCAGGTCAGTGGCCCATTCAGTCCAACACTCTGTGTCACACAGTGGCCAAAAAAACAGGTGCCACCAGGAGGTCCACCAGTGGGGCCAGGACACTAGAAGTCCTCCCACTGTTGCCTCCACCCTCAAGCACCAAGAATACAGAGCATCACTGCCCCAGAGAAAGAGATCCAACAATACACTGTGGCTAATAGCCACTGATGGATTTCTGCTCCATATGTTTATCCAATCCCTTCTTGAAGCCATCTATGCTTGTAGCTGCAACCACTTCATGTGGCAATGAATTCCATGTGTTCCCTTTGGGTGAAGAATTACTTGCTTTTATCTGTTCTAACCTGATTGCTCAGCAATTTCATTGAGTGTCCACAAGTTCTTGTATTGTGAGAAAGGGAGAAAAATACTTCTTTCTTTACCGTCTCTATTCCATGCATAATCTTGTAAACCTCTGTCATGTCACCCCTCAGTCGACGTTTCTCCAAGCTAAAGAGCCCCAAGCATTTTAAACCTTTCTTCATAGGGAAAGTGTTCCAGCCCTTTCATCATTCTAGTTGCTCTTTTCTGCACTTTTTTCAATACTGTAATATCTTTTCTGAGGTGTGGCAACCAGAACTGGACACAGTACTCCAAATGAGGCTGCTCCATAGATTTATATAGGGGCATTATGATACTGGCTGATTTCTTTTCAATTCCCTTCCTAATAGAAGAAGAAGAAGAAGATGAAGATATTGGATTTATATCCCGCCCTCCACTCCGAAGAGTCTCAGAGCGGCTCACAATCTCCTTTACCTTCCTCCCCCACAACAGACACCCTGTGAGGTGGGTGGGGCTGGAGAGGGCTCTCACAGCAGCTGCCCTTTCAAGGACAACCTCTGCCAGAGCTATGGCTGACCCAAGGCCATGCTAGCAGGTGCAAATGGAGGAGTGGGGAATCAAACCCGGTTCTCCCAGAAAAGAGTCCGCACACTTAACCACTACACCAAACCAGCATAGCGTTGGCCTTTTTTATTACAGTCGCACACTGTCTCGACATTTTCAGTGAGTTATCTACCTGGTCTGGGTATAAGATCTTTGTATACACAGCTGGTCTGAACAGGACGGATGGATGAACTCTGGCTGGCCAGAAAGAAAATTGTGTGTATGTAGGGGTGGGGTGAAATTTTGTTTTTTTACATACATCTTGGGGGGCTTGAAGCATCCCATACCGCCCCCCCCCCCATGTGCATGATCTGCTATATTAGTGGTCGGTTTGAAAATACAGGAAGCTCCCAAGGAACTGAGTCACTCGTTTGCGGTGGTGATAGGCGAGAAGTACAGAGTAACCAACATAGACACTCACTGGGGTTTAATTAGAAACAGGATAATTAAGAGACAAGCTCTGTTTTCATTGCGTTTTTTTTTTTTAAATTACATAGAGCATTCGACCAGAGGAACTCCCAGTCTTTTGGAGAGGGACTTGCAGCTCAATGCTGAAAGACCCGTTCTGCATGCGGAACATCCCCACAGTTCGATCCATCATAAAGGATTTCAGATGGGACAAAAGATCATTCTGTCTCTCAGACCCAAAAAGTTGTTGCTGGTCAGCAGAGATTGTGTTGAGCCAGAAGGATCAAGCTGATTCGGTATAAAGCGATACTGAATTTGGTGTATTGGTTAACAGGAGCGGGGTTTGATTCCCCACTACTCCACGTGCAGCCAGCTAGGTGACCTTGGGTCAGTCACAGTGCTCTTAGAGCTCTTCCAGCCTCACCTACCTCACAAGCAATGTTCCCTCTAAGATGCAGAGCCTTGTGAGCAAAAATTCTACTTTGTGAGCTACTGGAAACAAAGTTGTGAGCTACTGGCCTTAAAGTTATGAGCTACTGCATAAATTATTGTGCTCTGGGGTCATCCTTTCTGAGCGAAGACAAAAATGTGTGAGCTGGAGACTAAAAATCTGTGAGCTAGCTCATGCTATCTCAGCTTAGAGCCAGTTTGGTGTAGCGGTTAAGTGTACGGACTCTTATCTGGGAGAATCGGGTTTGATTCCCCACTCCTCCACTTACAGCTGCTGGACAGCCATAGCTATCACAGGAGTTGTCCTTGAAAGGGCAGCTGCTGTGAGAGCCCTCTCAGCCCCACCCACCTCACAGAGTGTCTGTTGTGGGGGAGAGGATATAGGAGATTGTAAGTCGCTCTGAGTCTCTGATTCAGAGAGAAGGACAGGGTATAAATCTGCAGTCTTCTTAGAGGGAACACTGCTCACAAGGTGTTGGTTGAGGGGGGAGGAAGGGAAAAGAGATTGTAAACCCCTCTGGGACTCCGAGTGAAGGGTAGGATATAAATCCAATCTTCTCCTCCTCCTCCTCCTCCTTCCCATAATCTAAGCACCAATTCATAGTCAAAACCATAAAATACAGTGGCTCATGGTGCCTGAGAACCAGTTTGGTGTAGTGCTTAAATGCACGGACTCTTATCTGGGAGGACCAGGTTTGATTCCCCACTCCTCCGCTTGCAGCTGCTGGAATGGCCTTGGGTCAGCCATAGCTCTCGCAGAGCTGTCCTTGAAAGGCAGCTTCTGTGAGAGCTCTCTCAGCCCCACCCACCTCAGGGGGTGTCTGTTGTGCAGGAGGAAGATAAAGGAGTTTGTGAGCTGCTCTGAGACGCTGAGATTTGGAGTGGAGGGTGGGATATAAATCCAATATCTTAGAATTCTTTTGATTTGAACTTTGCTATGGGAGGATTATCCTCTCCATAAAGGACATGGCCCGCCTCAGCAGGGAGGGCGGGGTGTAAATCGAATTAAACATAAACATAGAAATACTGTTGTTTCTCTAGAACTGAGCTCAACCTTTCTGAGCCTGCAGACACTTTGGAATTTGGACGCAGGATGGTAGGTGAAATGGTTGCCACTGGAGGCAAAACAGCTGCCACAGCTCACCTTCAGTTGCACATTGAAGATCCTTGTGCTATGTCAGGAGCTGCTGCCCCAAGCAAAGCTGTTACAAATCTGCATGGCCAATCACGTCTCCAGTGGCCAATCGAAAGTCTTGCTGGACAAACCCCTGGCCCCACCCACTTTCTAAAAACATTTGATGGCGCAGGAAAGGTTATCAGGAGGTGGCCTGGCATACATGGGCACCATTTTGGGGGCCCCGTTTCTAGAGTCTTGGGGTACACAATGCTTGCTGGATTCCAGATAGGGTTCAGCCTTTTCCTAAGGAACTGCCTGTGTATTTTCAGTGAGGAGGGCTAGGAGCTTGGCTCTTTTTTCAAGGTTGTGACATTCTCTGACCCTCAAACTAAAAACACAGACAATGCAAGGTGAGATCGGGCCTATCTTAATGCCAGCTTCTGATCTAGGCTTCCCAACCCTCCCGCCCTGGCGGGGGACCCCAGGATTTACAGCCTCTTCCCCTGCTCTCCCAAAAAACGGAAGCAGGGGGAGGGGGCGGAAACGGCGCCAAGGAGCGTGGCGAGCCGCCCCATCTCAGAGGAGCAGCTAAGGTGAACCGGAGAAGAGGCAGCAGCAGTGCAGCGGCGTCGCCCGCTCCGCCTCTGAGGTGAAATCAGAGAAGGGGAGGGTGGAGGGAAGGAAGACATTTAAAAAGGTGTGCCGTCCCTTGAAATGCGATGGCCAAAACTCCCGTTGGGGTTCAGTGATGCTTGTCACACCCTTGCTCCTAGCTCCACCCCAGTGTCTCCTGGCTCCACCCCCAAAGTCCCCAGAGATTTCTTGAATTGGACTTGGCAACCCTATTCTGATCTGAGGCCTACGGCAGAAGGAGCTAGGGTTGCCAAGTCCAATTCAATGGGGACATTGGGGGTGGAGCCAGGAGATTTTGGGGGTGAAGCCAGGAGACATTGGGGGTGGAGTCAGGAGCCAGGGTATTACAAGCATAGTTGAACTCCAAAGGGAGTTCTGGCCATCACATTGAAAGGGACCGCACACCTTTTAAATGCCTTCCCTCCATTGGAAATAATAGATAGGGGCACCTTCTTTTGGGGCTCATAGAACTGGACCCCCTGGTCCAATCTCTTTGAAACTTTGAGGGTATTTTGGGCTTTCTGATGACCCTGAAGCAGGGGGAGGGCCTCCAAACCAGGGGATCCCCTGCCCCCAGCTGGAGATTGGCAACTCTAGAAGGAGCATAAGTTAAAGCCCGTTTGCCTGGACACTTGTCACGTGATAAAACAGTGGAGAAACACTGCAGAAGTCCCTTCCAAGACAGGCGTGCGCATCCCCTGGCACATGTGGTACATAAGCCCTGGTGCACCATCGCATGTCGTACCTGCGGTTGCATACGCAAGAAGCCACGCAGGGGATTTTCTAGTGTGTTTTTCTGTGACTCTCATGCACACAAGATTGTGGGAATGCTCCTTTACTCTAGCCCAGGGGTGGTCAAACTGTGACTCGGGAGCCACGTGTGGCCCTTTCATCTATATTATGAGGCTCTTGAAGCTCCCCACTGCCCCACTGGCCAGCTTGGAGAAGTCATTTATCTCTTTAAATCACTTCTCCAAGCCAAGCCAGCTGGTGGCTTGGAGAATGCATTTAAAGTTAAAGTTGCTTTCATTCCACCTCTCCTTCCCTTCTCCCCCTTACATTCACTTTCTTTCCACCTTTCCTCTCTCCCTCCCTCCTTCGCTTGTGGCTCTCAAACGTCTGTCTCGCGGCTCTCAAGCATCTGACATGTATTCTTTGTGGCTCTTACGTTAAGCAGGTTTGTCCACCCCTGCTGTAGCCCTTTCTGGACACTCACCACCCAGTTCTTTGAAGCAACTTGGAAAAAAGGGGAACTTGCCTCTGAGTTTGATGGGCTATCACTGAGCAAGCAATTCAGGCAGCCGACGCAGGAAAGCATGTGCTTTGTGGGTTGTGGGCTGTCCTGCCAAATCGAGAACGGCAAAGCAGAAGCTCAGCTCGGCTGCCGGACTTTGCAAAGCCAGGCGCATGCAGAGCGCATAGCGCTGGTGGTTGGCTTTGCGTCCATCCGGCCCCATCTCTTGGAAGGAGAGCCGCCGCTCAGCAGAACGACTCCACGCAAGTCTCCAGGATGAAGCTGGGTCTCTTGACAGCCCTCCTGGTTCTCCTGACGGCTGCAGAAGCAGGTGAAGGTGGCAGGGCGGGGTGCAGAAATGCCATATCGGGGGGCTCTACAGATTTCTGGTGCGTGTCATGTCTCTGATGCGTCACGTTGCTGTCCATGCAAAAAGCATTTATTTCCATGGGCGGTGAGGAAGCACAAGGATAAATCAGCTGCTAATTTTCCCCGCTGAGATTTCATCATCTGTACACAGGTGGGGAAGGCAAGATTTAATTAGTAGATTCATCAACTAATAATAGTTGATTAATTGGCAGTGGCCAACATGAAGCAGTGGGGGACAGGCTTGTGTATGACGGGTGCATTAATTCTAGTCTGCATTTTATGGAGAATCGGAAGGATGGTTATTAATGATGGCCTTTCTAATAATTAGATAGCCATTGTGGCGTAGCAGTTACACTGTCAGACAAGAGTTTGGGAGTTGAGACTTCGTCCTCATGAGGTTAGGAAGCTCACTGGATGATATTGGGCCCTTCACACGAGCTGAATCTTCCTCACAGGCAATGCTCCCTCTAAGCTGTGGAGTCCTGTGAGCAACAATACTACTTTGTGAGTTACTGGCATCTAAAGTTATGAGCTACTACTGCATAAATGAGTTTGCTCTGGGGCCATTTTTCCTGAGGTAAGACACAAGCGTGTGAGCCGAAGGCTAAAAAATTGTGAGCTAGCTCATAGTAACTCAGCTTAGAAGGAACACGGCTCCCAGGGCATGTTGTGAGTATAAAATGAGAGGAAAACACAAATTCTGGCCCACACTGCTTGGAAGAAGGGAGGGAGAGAAATCAGATAGGTTGCAAGATATCACATCCTTTCCGTCTGTCTTTAAAAGGTGCCTAAAGTTACAGACTGGCAATAGGCAAATAATTTAATCAGTCAAAAGATTAAGAATTCATTCCCCCCCCCCCCATCCGTTAACAGCTGTCAGTTGGCAAACAGCCCCATCTTTTTGAGAAACTGCTTAAGTTTTAAAACTTTTTTTTTTTTTCAGTCAAGTCACAGCCGACTTCTGGTGACTTCTTGTGACCCCAAGGCAAGAGACGTTCTGAGGTGATTTCTCAATGCCTGCCTCCGTGCAGAACTGGCCTTGCCCCTAGGCAAATCAGGCAACTGCCTAGGGCGCCTGCCTTCTGGGAGCACCAAATTAAGCACCCTCCATGTGACTCAGTGACATTAACCTTGCAGAAGTTAACCTCGCCTAGGGTGCCAGAAAGTCTAGGGCCAGCCCTCCCTCCATGTTGTGACCTGATCTTCCTTGGTGGTTGGTCTCTGTTGTATATGTGAATCTTGTGTTACTAAAAGGTGTTCCTGCCTGGCTGATTGGAGCCTGGAGGACTGAGCTTGGGGACTTGGGAACAAAGGGCAGTAAGATCCAAATCTCAACTGTCCTGCTCCAATCACAGGCCCCCTGCTGGTTTGAATGACCCAATAACGTGCTAGTGTGGGAACCCAGTGCTGTATATCGTTGGCCCAGCAGGCCCTGTTCTCCAGTTCAGTTAGTGCGGCCACCACCATGCTGTACTCAGTAAAGAGCTCGCTATCACTACCGCCTCACCTCTTCAATGCCTAAGAACCCACCATATTACAGTCTCCCTTCCAAAGACTGACCAGGGTTGACCCTGGTTTTGGTTTTGAGATCGGGCTAGCCTGGCCTATCCAGACCAGGGTGTTAAAAGAAGAAGATGATGATATTGGATTTATATCCCGCCCTTCACTCCAAAGAGTCTCAGAGTGGCTCACAATCTCCTTTACCTTCCTCCCCCACAACAGTCACCCTGTGAGGTGGGTGGGGCTGGAGAGGGCTCACAGCAGCTGCCCTTTCAAGGACAACCTCTGCCAGAGCTATGGCTGACCCAAGGCCATTCCAGCAGGTACAAGTGGAGGAGTGGGGAATCAAACCCGGTTCTCCCAGATAAGAGTCCGCACGCTTAACCACTACACCAAACTGGCTCTCCATAAAAGTATGCAGCACTGTTTAGATGTATTTGGGTATGAGTAAATTAGTTCTAAAACTCGGATGCCGGCTTAGTACCCCTCTCCCAAATAGCGTCTGAGGGAAGTATAAAATATAGTCACAATTTTAAAGAGTTAAACCCAATAGCAATCGAGTTCACATGGAAGTTAAAATGGCAATACATAAACCTCATCTAGGCTGAGCAACTTCCTGCCAAAGAAAGCCATGGGCAGCTTTCTAAAAGATAGACAGGAAGGGGTCATGACTTTCCAGTGTAGGACCAGTGTAGGCGACAGGGCCCCTCATCCCCACCCAAGACAGCAACTTCATACTGGGATACATCAGGCAATTCTTGTGTTCAGTAATGATGCTTTGGATCTCCTGTTGGAAAGTAAAACCAAGAGTTCCAGTCAAGGCAAAAAAGCTGATTCTACTAAAACCAGCTGAGCATCAGAGTTCCCATTTCTCAAAATGCCAACACTGGGTATTTATCCCACCACATCAAGGAGTGGTCAAAGCAGGAGTGGCATCCACTTTCTCAAAGAAATGAATGGCAAATCTATGGTTTCCTTGTAATCCCGCAAAGCTTCTAAAACCGTGGCAGCAAACTCAAGGCTTTGTATTTTCGAGGTCTATCGATTTACCAGCATCAACATTTTAAGAGCTGAATTAAGATCGGTCCTTTTCAAGGCCAAAAGTTTTAACCTCGGTAGAATGAATACCATACATTGCGTGTCCACTATGTGGTTCCCTGAGGCACCATGATGATACCTGCCAACATCTTTCTTGTTGGTGCCCACTAAGTGTTTTTAGAAAGTGGGGCTTTTGCCCCACAGGACTTTTGACTGACCACCAAAGTGATTGGCTGTCCATGTTTTTTCTTTTAATTTCTTTGGCAGCAGCTGCCATCAAATCACAAGGGCTGTGTAAATGCAGCAGCCATTTTCTGGCTGGCCCTGCTTCCTGTGGCAAACCATTTGCGGCAGCCATTTTGTGGCTGCACCTACCATACCGTGTCAAAACTCCAAGATTGGGGACCCCTTAAATAAACTATTCCTTTTTCTCTGTAAGTTTCATGATCACGGTACACTAAGTGAGATAAGAACATAAGAACATAAGAGAAGCCATGTTAGATCAGGCCAATGGCCCATCCAGTCCAACATTCTGTGTCACACAGCGGCCAAATATATATATATATATATATATATATATATATATATATATATATATATATATATATATATACACACACACACACACTGTGGCTAATAGCCACTGATGGACCTCTGCTCCATATTTTTATCTAACCCCTTCTTGAAGGTGGCTATGCTTGTGGACGCCACCACCTCCTGTGGCAGTGAATTCCACATGTTAATCACCCTTTGGGTGAAGAAGTACTTCCTTTTATCCGTTTTAACCTGTCTGCTCAGCAATTTCATCGAATGCCCACGAGTTCTTGTATTGTGAGAAAGGGAGAAAAGTACTTCTTTCTCTACTTTCTCCATCCCATGCATTATCTTGTAAACTTCTATCATGTCACCCCTCAGTCGACGTTTCTCCAAGCTAAAGAGCCCTAAGCGTTTCAACCTTTCTTCATAGGGAAGGTGTTCCAGCCCTTTAATCATTTTAGTTGCCCTTTTCTGAACTTTCTCCAATGCTATAATATCCTTTTTGAGGTGCGGCGACCAGAACTGCACACAGTACTCCAAATGAGACCGCACCATCGATTTATACAGAGGCATTATGATACTGGCTGATTTGTTTTCAATTCCCTTCCTAATAATTCCCAGCATGGCGTTGGCCTTTTTTATTGCAAACGCACACTGTCTTGACATTTTCAGTGAATTATCTACCATGACCCCAAGATCTCTCTCTTGGTCTGTCTCTGCCAGTTCACACCCCATCAACTTGTATTTGTAGCTGGGATTCTTGGCCCCAATGTGCATTACTTTGCACTTGGCCACATTGAACCGCATCTGCCACGTTGACGCCCACTCACCCAGCCTCAACAGATCCCTTTGGAGTTCCTCACAATCCTCTCTGGTTCTCACCACCCTGAACAATTTAGTGTCATCCGCAAATTTGGCCACTTCACTGCTCACTCCCAACTCTAAATCATTTATGAACAAGTTAAAGAGGATGGGACCCAGTACCGAGCCCTGCGGCACCCCACTGCTTACCGTCCTCCACTGCGAAGACTGCCCATTTATACTCACTCTCTGCTTCCTATTACTCAGCCAGTTTTTGATCCACAAGAGGACCTGTCCTTTTACTCCATGACTCTCAAGCTTTCTAAGGAGCCTTTGATGAGGAACTTTATCAAAAGCTTTCTGGAAGTCAAGGTAAACAACATCTATCGGGTCTCCTTTGTCCACATGTTTGTTCACCCCCTCAAAGAAATGTAACAGGTTAGTGAGGCAAGATCTTCCCTTGCAGAACCCATGCTGAGTCTTCCTCAATAACCCGTGTTCATCAATGTGCCTACTCATTCTGTCCTTGATAATGGTTTCTACCAACTTTCCCGGTATTGAAGTCAGACTGACTGGCCTGTAATTTCCCGGATCTCCTCTGGAACCCTTTTTAAAGATGGGGGTGACATTTGCTACCTTCCAGTCCTCAGGAACGGAGGCAGATTTCAATGAAAGATTACAGATTTTTGTTAGAAGATCCACAAGTTCAACTTTGAGTTCTTTCAGAACTCTCGGATGTATGCCATCCGGACCCGGTGACTTATTAGTTTTTAATTTGTCTATCAGTTGTAGCACCTCCTCTTTTGTCACCTCAATCTGACTCAGGTCTTTCAACACCCCTTCCAATATTAGTGGTTCTGGGGCGGGCAAACACTTCTCATCTTCCACGGTGAAGACGGAGGCAAAAAATGCGTTCAGCTTCTCAGCCATTTCCCCATCCTCCTTCAGTAATCCTTTTACCCCATGGTCATCCAAGGGCCCCACTGCTTCCCTGGCTGGTTTCCTACTTCTAATATATTTGAAGAAATTTTTATTGTTGGTCTTTATGTTTTTTGCAATATGCTCCTCATGGTCCCTTTTTGCCTGCCTGATCACAGTCTTGCATTTGATTTGCCACTGCCTGTGTTCCCTTTTATTAATCTCACTTGGACTGGTTTTCCACCGCTTAAAGGAGTCCTTCTTACCTTTTACAGCTTCCATTACTTTGTTTGTTAACCATGCTGGCCTCTTCTTATACCTGTTTGTGCCTTTCCTAACTTGTGGTATGTATTTTATCTGAGCTTCTAGGATTATAGTTTTAAATAGTCTCCAAGCTTCCCCAAGGGTTTTGACCGTATTTACCTTTCCTTTCAGTTTCCTCCTCACATGCCTCCTCATCTCAGAGAATTTACCCCTTTTAAAGTTAAATGTGGTTGTGGCGGTCTTTTTGGGCAACTCCCTATTTATACAAATGGTGAAATCAATAACATTATGGTCACTGTTCCCAAGTGGCGCAATCACTTTTACGTCTCTCACCAAGTCTTGGGCATTACTTAGGACCAGATCCAGGATCGCCCCACCCCTGGTAGGTTCTGAGACCATCTGCTCCATAGCACAGTCATTGAGAGCATCAAGAAACTCAATCTCTTTCTCTCGACCAGAACACATATTGACCCAATCAATCTGCGGGTAGTTAAAATCACCTATTACGACACAGTTTTTACGTTTAGCCGCTATCTTTAATCCCTCCATCATATTATAATCGTCCTCTCTCTTTAGATTTGGTGGGCGATAACAAACTCCCATAGTTAAATTTCCTTTTGGGCCCTCTATTTCAACCCAAAGCATTTCTAAAAGGGAATCTAATTCTCTGACCTCAGTCTTACTGGACCGTATATCCTCTCTGACATACAGAGCCACCCCACCTCCAACCCTTCCCTCCCTATCCTTCCGATATAACTTATATCCAGGAATCACCGTGTCCCACTGATTCTCCTCATTCCACCAAGTTTCTGAAATTCCCACAATGTCTATGTTTTCTCCCAACACTAAACATTCCAATTCACCAATTTTACTTCGGACACTTCTAGCATTTGCATACAAACATTTATAATTTCCCAAGCAAGCTAGGCCCGCCACCTCTCTCCTGCCGCCTCGAGACTCTAGCAGACAGTCCATACTGTTTGTCACCATCACAGTGGACAACTCTGATCCGTTACTCGGTAGAAAAATAGAAGCCAACCCTTCATCTCTTTGAGACGAGTCCTCCCGAACCAGAGACATTCCATCTCCTGTCGGCTTTCCCCCAAGATTTAGTTTAAAAACTGCTCTGCCACCTTTTTGATTTTAAGCGCCAGCAGCCTGGTTCCATCTGGAGACAAGTGGAGACCGTCTCTTTTGTACAGCTCCGGCTTGTTCCAGAAAGCATCCCAGTGCCTAACAAACTTAAACCCTTCCTCCTTACACCATCGTCTCATCCACACATTGAGACTTCTAATTTGCGCCTGTCTCTCCTGCCCTGCACGTGGAACAGGTAGTACTTCCGAGAAGGCCACCTTGGAGGTCCTGGCCTTAAGTCTCCCACCTAGCAGCCTAAATTTCTCCTCCAGGACCTCACGACTGCATTTCCCCACATCGTTGGTGCCAACATGCACCATGACCACAGGCTCCTCCCCAGCACTGTCTATCAGCCTATCTACTACACGCGTAATGTCCGCTACCTTCGCACCAGGCAGGCAAGTCACCATACGGTCAATACGCGGTTTCGCCACCCAGCTGTCTACTTGCCTAAGGATCGAATCACCAACTACCAAGACCCCCCCTCTCCCCCTGCCCAGGGATGGTTCCTTGGCGCGAAAGGATACCCGCTCACCAACCGAAGAAGAGGTCCCTTCTGAGGGCGCATTCCCCTTATCCTCAGCAAGGTGCCCTGTTCCCTCTAGACCCTCACGCTCTCTGGCAGCAACGGGGCTGCCACATTCAGAGTGGGGCTCATCTAATACGCCCCCAAGAGTCTTCCCCAATTGCCTAACTGACCGTCTCTGCTTCTCCAGGGCAGTCACCTCGGCCTCAAGGGTACGAACTCGTTCCCTGAGGACCAGGAGCTCCTTGCATCGAGCACACACCCAAGACTTCTGTCCTGTGGGCAGATAGTCATACATGTGACACTCAGTGCAAAACACTGGAAAGCCCCCACCCCCCTGCTGGCATTCTACCTTCATGATATATATATTAAATATACAGTCCTCTTTAAATGCTGTTGTTTACGTGGCTCCCCTTCTGGAAGGTCAACTTACCTTATTGGGAGAACAAGGAAATCAGGGATCTGGGTTCCTGGTCCTTAGGAAGCCCCCAGGCAAAGAGCCACAGGCCAAGAGCCCTTTAGCTCTCGCCCTTCGGCTCGCGCCGAAGGCTCGCGCCTTTGGCAAGGCGCAGCTTAAAATGCAAAGAGGGTGGAGCAGACCACTCCTAAGCAATCATCAACAATTACTCTCAATCAATCAATCAATCAATCACTTTCACCTTTAGCCCACTCACCCAAACGTACAGCAGTTCCCCAGCTATCACAACTCAGCCTTTTCAGCAGTCACCCAAGCCTCAGAATGAAGTCTTTCAAAACGCAGAAATTCTTAGCAACTTCTCCAGCTGTCTCAGCTTATCAGAGCTGCTCTGCTCTGTTCTGTTCCTCTCAGGCCTCTCTGAGATGTTCTCTTTCAGGATCAAGGGTGATTGTGGGCTTGAAAAACCCTCTTGGATATGGGGGAAATCCAGGTGAAGTTTGTGGTATTGTCACTTCAGGGAGAGAGGGCATCAAATACTATTGGTTTTTATTTAGATATTTTTCCATTCTGAAATAGGAAATTGTTACGTTCCATGTTTAAAAAGCCCAGTTGTTTTATCCTTCAGTGAATAATTTGCTATATGCTCGTCATCACCCAGGTCATAAGCAGGCCTCATTTTGGCAAGAGCTCACAGGAGCAGAGCTCCAGAAACTCTACATTTTATTGGGCTATTTCTCCCCCACCCCCCACCCCCCAAAAAACCTTGCTTCTGGGCTCCATTGCTCAAACCCCCAGTGAGAATTTTGCTGAACTCTAAGATCTGACAAACTGTCTAATATTTTCGACCACAAAAAACTGGAAAATAACCAAAACATATAAAGCAGACAGATGGAAATCTTCATCATGCCACTGTAGCCACATAGGAGAAAGTAATTCAAAAAGTATGATGTGGCAGTAAGGTTTTATTATGACAGTTATAACCCAATAAGCATTTTAAGGTAGATGCTGAGCTGATATAATTGAGCACACCTTCTGGTGATGTCAGGTGTGTGTGGAATATGCAAATTAGGAGTGCAAATGAGCTCTGGCATCTCTTTTTCTATGAAATAACTCCTGGATAAGCATGTGTGTATTTCAACTTAGCTAAGTGCTAAGTCTTCTTCTGGCACAAGGAAGTTTTCATTCCTCTTTGGAGGGAGGTTCCTTGGACTG
The DNA here is from genome assembly GCF_032191835.1 of Heteronotia binoei. Lineage (NCBI taxonomy): Eukaryota > Metazoa > Chordata > Lepidosauria > Squamata > Gekkonidae > Heteronotia > Heteronotia binoei. Next base: position 264,016,351 of record NC_083223.1, read on the forward strand.
GTTCTGAGGAAGGCTCCATATTTAGAAGAAGAAGAAGAATTGCAGATTTATACCCTGCCCTTCTCCCTGAATCAGAGACTCAGAGCGGCTTACAATCTCCTATGTCTTCTCCCCCTGCAACAGACACCCTGTGAGGTGGGTGGGGCTGAGAGGGCTCTCACAGCAACTGCCCTTTCAAGGACAAATGGAACCAAGCTGCTGGTGCTTAAAATAAAAAAGGTGGCAGAGCAGTTTTTAAACTAAATCTTGGGGGAAAGCCGACAGGAGATGAAATGTCTCTGGTTCGGGAGGACTCATCTCAAAGAGATGAAGGGTTAGCTGTTACTTTTCTACCGGGTAATGGATCAGAGTTGTCCACTGAGATGGTGACAAACAGTATGGGCTGCCTGCCAAAGTCTTGAGGCAGCAGGAGGAAGGTTGCGGGTCTAACTTGCCTGGGAAATTATAGATGTTTGTATACAAATGCTAGAAGTGTTCGAAGTAAAATTGGTGAGTTGGAATGTTTAGTGTTGGGGGAAAACATAGACATTGTGGGAATTTCAGAAACTTGGTGGAATGAGGAGAATCAGTGGGACACGGTGATTCCTGGATATGTTATATCGGAAGTATAGGGAGGGAAGGGTTGGAGGTGGGGTGGCTCGGTATGTCAGAGAGGGTATACAGTCCAGCAAGACTGAGGTCAAAGCATTAGATTCCCTTCTAGAAAAGCTTTGGGTCGAAATAGAGGGCCCAAAAGGAAATTTAACTATGGGAGTTTGTTATCACCCACCAAATCAAAGATAGAGGACGATTATAATATGATGGAAGGATTAAAGATAACCCTGAAGTGGGGAGAGGGCCTCCAAACTGTGTCGTAATAGGTGATTTTAACTACCCGCAGATTGATTGGGTCAATATGTGTTCAGGTCGAAAGAAAGAGATTGAGTTTCTAGATGCTCTTAATGACTGTGCTATGGAGCAGATGGTCACAGAAACTACCAGGGGTGGGGCAATCCTGGATTTGGTCTTAAGTAATGCCGAAAATTTGGTGAGAGATGTAAAAGTGATCGCACTGCTTGGGAGCAGTGACCATAACGTTATTGATTTCACCATTTGTATAAATAGGGAGTTGCCCCAAAAGACCAGCACAACCACGTTTAACTTTAAAAGGGGTAAATTCTCTGAGATGAGGAGGTATGTGAAGAGGAAACTGAAAGGAAAGGTAAATACAGTCAAAACCCTTGGGGAAGCTTGGCGGCTATGTAAAACTGCAATCCTAGAAGCTCAGATAAAATATATACCACAAGTTAGGAAAGGCACAAACTGGTATAAGAGAAGGCCTGCATGGTTAACAAACAAAGTAATGAAAGCTTTAAAAGGTAAGAAGGACCCCTTTAAGTGGTGGGAAGCTAGTCCAAGTGAGATTAATAAAAGGGAACACAGGCTGTGGCAAATCAAATGCAAGACTGTGATCAGGCAGGCAAAAAGGGACTATGAGGAGCATATTGCAAAAAACATAAAGACCAACAATAAAAATCTCTTCAAATACATTAGAAGCAGGAAACCAGCCAGGGAGGCAGTGGGGCCCTTGGATGACCAAAGGGTCAAAGGATTACTGAAGGAAGATAGGGAAATGGCTGAGAAGCTTAGTGCATTTTTTGCCTCCATCTTCACTGTGGAAGATGAGAAGTGTTTGGCCACTCCAGAACCACTAATTTTGGAAGGGGTGTTGAAAGACCTCAGTCAGATTGAGGTGACAAGAGGGGAGGTCCTACAACTGATTGACAAATTAAAAACTAATAAGTCACCATGTCCAGATGGAATACATCCAAGAGTTCAGAAAGAACTCAAAGTTGAACTTGTGGATCTCCTGACAAAAATATGTAATCTTTCAGTGAAATCTGCCTCCTTTCCTGAGGACTGGAAGATAGCAAATGTCACCCTCATCTTTAAAAAGGGTTCCAGAGGAGATCCGGGAAATTACAGGCCAGTCAGTCTGACTTCAATACCGGGAAAGTTGGTAGAAACCATTATCAAGGACAGAATGAGTAGGCACATTGATGAACACGGGTTATTGAGGAAGATTCAGCATGGGTTCTGTAAGGGAAGATCTTGCCTCACTAACCTGTTACAGTTCTTTGAGGGGGTGAACAAGCATGTGGACAAAGGGAACTCAATAGATGTTGTTTACCTTGACTTCCAGAAAGTTTTTGATAAAGTTCCTCATCAAAGGCTCCTCAGTAAGCTCGAGAGTAATGAAGTAAAAGGACAGGTCCTCGTGGATCAAAAACTGGCTAATTAATAGGAAGCAGAGAGTGAGTATAAATGGGCAGTCTTCGCAGTGGAAGACAGTAAGTAGTTGGGTGCCGCAGGGCTCAGTACTGGTGTCAACCGGTTTTGGGCCTCAGCCCTGAAGCCCAAACAATTTTCCAGGCAAGAGACTTTTGTTGTTCAGAGAAAACAGTTTTATTTCACTTTCTGCAGATAAGTGGAGAGATGGGCAAACAGCAACGCCCTTCTCTGCCCGATTTAGCCAAGCCCCCAGCCTCTTAAAGCATTACCGACGTCATCCGCTACCTCACCCTGTGGCAAACTGCCATTGGGGCTTACAGTCTACCTCGACCGACCGTGTGAGGCTGGGGGGTGGATTTAGACATACAAGAAAGATCAAGTTTCTCAGAAATAGAAAGTTATCATATTGCTTAGCAACATCTTAGCAACTCAGCAAAACAATAGAATTTATGTTCATGGCCCAGCTTGTGTTTCGCCCTTGTACCATGAATTGTAACAGTCTAAAACTTTCCCAACCAACATTTATTGCTGACTAGAAAGACAAATGCTGTGAATAAAATTAAAAAGTAAGGAACAAAGGAAGGGGGGTCTAACTCTAAGTCTGAGATATAAGGTTAGCAAGAGAATGCAATAAAAAAATGGCCTAACCATATCAAAAAGCTAGCACACAGAAGTTTTACTGCTAAAAGTTGGGGGAAAGTGGGGGGTCCCCTTTTCCCTATAATGAATGAATGAACACTATCCATATTTTCTTTCAACACTGGGTCCCATGCTCTTTAACTTGTTCTTTAATTATCTGGAGTTGGGAGTAAGCAGTGACGTAGCCAAGTTTGCAGATGACACTAAATTGTTCAGGGTGGTGAGAACCAGAGAGGATTGCGAGGCACTCCAAAGGGATCTGTTGAGGCTGGGTGAGTGGGCGTCAACGTGGCAGATGAGGTTCAATGTGGCCAAGTGCAAAGTAATGCACATTGGGGCCAAGAATCCCAGCTACAAATACAAGTTGATGGTGTGTGAACTGGCAGAGACTGACCAAGAGAGAGATCTTGGGGTCGTGGTAGATAACTCACTGAAAATGTCAAGACAGTGTGTGATTGCATAAAAAAAGGCCAACACCATGCTGGGAATTATTAGGAAGGGAATTGTTAGAAAACAAATCAGCCAGTATCATAATGCCCCTGTATAAATCGATGGTGTGTCCTCATTTGGAGTACTGTGTACAATTTTGGTCACCGCACCTCAAAAAGGATATTATAGCATTGGAAAAAGTGCAGAAAAGGGCAACTAGAATGATTAAAGGTTTGGAATACTTTCCCTATGAAGAGAGGTTAAACCGCTTGAGGCTCTTTAGCTTGGAGAAACGTTGACTGCGGGGTGACATGATAGAGGTTTACAAGATTATGCATGGGATGGAGAAAGTAGAGAAAGAAGTCCTTTTCTCCCTTTCTCACAATACAAGAACTCGTGGGCATTCAATGAAATTGCTGAGCAGTCAGGTTAAAATGGATAAAAGGAAGTACTTCTTCACCCAAAGGGTGATTAACATGTGGAATTCGCTGCCACAGGAGGTGGTGGCGGCTACAAGCATAGCTAGCTTAAAGAGGGGATTGGATAAAAATATGGAGCAGAGGTCCATCAGTGGCTATTAGCCACATTGTGTGTGTGTGTGTGTGTGTATATTGGCCACTGTGTGACACAGAGTGTTGGACTCGATGGGCCATTGGCCTGATCCAATATGGCTTCTCTTATGTTCTTATGACAACTCCTATGAGAGCTATGGTTAACCCAAGGCCATTCCAGCAGGTGCAAGTGGAGGAGTGGGGAATCTAGGCCTCAGATTCAGTGGGAGCTCACAGGAGCGCAGCTCCTGAACCTTTCTGAGAGTTCCTCCTCCTCCTTCTGAGAGTTCTACCTCATTATCCATTGAGTAGTATGTGCAATCCCTGGATGAGCTCCACCACCTATTTTTCTACAAAATGAGTGCTGGGGGATTCAAACCCGGTTCTCACAGATAAGAGTCTGCACACTTAACCACTACACCAAACTGGCTCTCTCAATTTAGCTAGGCAGAGTAGGCTTGTAAAGGGTTGCCGTTATCCAGGTGGGACCTGGAGATCCCCTGGAATTATAACTCATTGCCAGACTACAGAGATCACTTCCCCTGGAGACAACAGCTGCTCTTGAGAGCAGGGCCGGCTCGCGGGAGTAGGCCAAGTAGGCAGCCGCCCCCACTTGGCCTAGGGGCGTTCTCCCCACACCCCGCTGCCATCTTGACATTGCCGAGGCTTCTGGAGAATCGGGCAGCCTCAGCAAAGTTGGGGGGTATGGCAGTGAGCTCACTCTGAGTGTGCCCGCTGCTGCCTTTGGGACTTTGCGGGGGCCTCCCGAGACTTGGGCAGCCTCCACAAAGTCAGGGAAGCTGCGAGAGTGCTCTGAGCGCACCTGCTGCCTTCGGGACTTTGCGGAGGCCTCCCGAGGCTCGGGCAGCCTCCACAAAGTCGGGGGGGGGGAGTGTAACAGTGACATCATCATGAGCAATGGGGGGAAGCAGAGAAGTGAGATCCAGCCCGGGGCGCTGGAAACTCTAGCGCCGGGCCTGCTCGAGAGGGCAGACCCTATGCCATCACATTCCCACTGCAGTTCTCCCCTTCTCTAGGCTCCACCCTCCCAAAGCTCCAGGAATTTCCCATCCCAAAGCTGGCAACCCTATAAGGTTGCCAATCCCCAGTTGGGGGCTTGGGATCCTCCAGTTCGGAGGCCCTCTCCCCACTTCAGGGTTATCAGAATCCAGAGGTGCAGAGGGAAATGTCTGCTGGGTACGCCATTATACCCTATGAAGACCAATTCCCATAGGGTATGATGGATAATTGATCCTTTGGAATCTGGGGTTCTGGGGGGCTGTTTTTTGAGGTAGAGGCAACACATTATCAACATAGCATCCAGTGCCTCTCCTCAAAACAACCCCCAAGTTTCAAAAAGATTGGACCAGAGGGTCCATTTCTATGAGCCCTAAAAGAAGGCACCCCGTCCTTCTATGGACGTAGCCAGGGACAGCCCTGCCTCTAGGTGATTGCCTAGGGTGCTGGCCTTCTTGGGTCGCTGAATCGTGTGCCCCGCCCCATGTGACTCAGTGACGTTATCAATGCAAGGGGGGAGGTGCCAGAAGTTAGCTTTGCCTAGGGTGCCAGACAGTCTAGGGCTGGCTCTGAACCTGGCATTTCTACATCCTTCTCCTTTTGACTGGAGGTTGAAATTGTGACTGGCTGTGGGGCACGTAGGCTATTATGTTCCAAGAACTGAAACTTCCCTCCCAGCTGAAACTGGAGAACAGATTGTTTTTTTAGCTGGCAGCGAATCTTGCGTACAAACTGGTTTCTCTTTCCAGTGCAAACATCCAGATCCAGTTGCCCAGTCGACCAATATTTCCCTCAGCCCAGGAGATCCTGGATCTGCTGCTTTCACTTTTTGTTCTACAATAGACTGCTCTGCCATAATGAGCTGGTGGGGTGGCCTTGGGCCAGTAAGCCTCATCTACCTTGCAGGATTGTTGTGAGGATAAAATGGACTAAACAAGGAGGATGTAAGCCACTTTGAACATATGAACATATGAAGCTGCCTTATACTGAATCAGACCCTCGGTCCATCAAAGTCAGTATTGTCTACTCAGACTGGCAGCGGCTCTCCAGGGTTTCAGGCAGGGGTTTTTCACACCTATTTGCCTGGACCCTTTTTAGTTGGAAATGCCAGGGATTGAACCTGGGACCCTCTGCTTACCAAGCAGATGCTCAACTACTAAGCTACAGCCCCTCCCACTTTGGGTCATCACTGGGGAGAAAGGCAGGGTATAAATAAATAAATGTGTCAGCAGCTGTGGCATAGCTGCCTAGGGTTGCCAGTCCCCAGGTGGGGTCAGGGGATCCCCCCAGTTTGGAGGCCCTTCCCCCACTTCAAGAGCATCAGAATGCAAGGGGGGGGGAATGTCTGTTGGGCACTCCATTATTCCCTTTGGAGACCAATTCCCATAGAGTATAATGGAGAATTTATCTGCAAGTATCCGGGGCTCTGGAGGGGCTGTTTTTTTTTAGGTAGAGGCACCAAATTTGCAGCGTAGCATCCGATGCCTCTCTTCAAAACACCCTCCAAGTTTCAAAAGGATTGGATCAGGGGGTCCAATTCTATGAGCCCTCAAAGAAATGTCGCCTGCAGGATGACATGAAAGAGGTTTACAAGATAATGCATGGGATGGAGAAAGTAGAGAAAGAAGTACTTTTCTCCCTTTCTCACAATACAAGAACTCGTGGGCATTCGATGAAATTGCTGAGCAGACAGGTTAAAACGGATAAAAGGAAGTACTTCTTCACCCAAAGGGTGATTAACATGTGGAATTCACTGCCACAGGAGGTGGTGGCGGCCACAAGTATAGCCACCTTCAAGAGGGGTTTAGATAAAAATATGGAGCAGAGGTCCATCAGTGGCTATTAGCCACAGTGTGTGTGTATATAATTTTTTTTTTGCCACTGTGTGACACAGAGTGTTGGACTGGATGGGCCATTGGCCTGATCTAACATGGCTTCTCTTATGTTCTTATGTGCCCCATCCTTCATTATTTCCAATGGAGGGAAGGCTTTTAAAAGGTGTGCCGTCCTTTTAAACATGATGGCCAGAACTCTCCTTGGAGTTCCATTATGTTTGCCACAACCTTGCTCCTGGCTCCTCCTCTTCCTCCTCCTCCTCCTCCTTTGAATCGCAAAATCATAGAGTTGGAACTTGGAAGGAACTTGCAAGGTGATCTAGTACAAATCCCTGTACATTGCAGGAACCTCACAAATGCCTCCCCCCTGCAACATCTCCAGTGATCCTGCTGCATGCCCAGAAGATGGCAAATACCTCCAGCATCCCTTGTCAAACTGGCCTGGAGAAAAATGGCTGACTGACCCCAAAGTGGCAACCAGCATTTCCCTGGGCATGTAAGAAAGGACGATGAGAACGATGGTCCACTAACTATGGTCCGCTAAGTCTCCCCCTATCCTATGATTATTATAATTATGCATTGGATTTTTCCTAATTATAGGATGGGGGAGACTTGTCTTGGCAGTAGATCTTAGGGGTCTTAGTGGGCCAAATGCTGAACATGAATCAACGGTGTGATGTGGTGGCTAAAAAAGGCTACAAAGGCAAGTGCAATTTTGAGACGCATTGACAGAAATATAGTGTCTAAATCACGTGAAGTTATGGTATCGCTTTACTCTGCTCTGGTTAGACCTCACCTGGAATCGCCACCGCCACCCCCCCCAGCAGGGACTCATTTGCATGTTAGGCCACACCCCCTGATGCCACCATTGTTTCACACAGGGTTTTTTTTGTAGAAGAGGCCTGGCAGAAACTCATTTGCATATTAGGCCACACCCCATGATGCCAAACCAGCCAGAACTGTGTTCTTATGCGTTCCTGTTCAAAAAAAGCCCTCTGTGTGTGTGTAAGTGGAGCAGATCAACAGAATGCCCAGATAACATTGGGGGGGGGGGGGGCGGAATTCTGTGAAAGTGTGAAGGGGGGCATTAAGAGAGTTCCCCATGCTGGCATCACACTACCACTCCCTGTTTCCTTTGGGAGGAAGTCATGAAAGCAGGGGTGTCGAACTCATTTGTTATGAGGTCTGGATGTGACATAAATGAGACCTTTTTGGGCTGGGCTGTGTTGGGTTGGGCTGAGCCATGTCAGGCCAGGTCATGTGTGTACCTATTTAAGATTAGGTAGCAGAGATATAAACTTTATAAAGGACACAGACAAGCACAATTAATTTTTTAAAAAACTTACACCATGCTTAAAATGTTAGCACATGTTGGTCTTAAAGGTGTTTTCTCTATATTTCTCCCATGGGATCCAGGGAACTGGGCAAAGGAAGCTGTGGCTCTTTCTTTCCTCCCCCAGGAAAGGAAACCTCAGCCAATAGAAGGAAGAGAGGCTTGGTTCAGTAGCTCTGTTGTGCAATTGAGAGAGACTGGAAAAACAAGCTCTCGCCGTTCCCCGCCTTCCTCCTCAAGGGAGGAGCCTCAGCCAATGGAGAAAATAGTGGGTTTGCTCTATAGCAACTGAGCAAGCCTTGCAAAGCAAACTGTTATACAGAAGGAAGCAAGATATAGGGCAGGGGTCCTCAAACTACGGCCCGCGGGCCAGATGCGGCCCGCTGAGGACGTTTATGCGGCCCGCCAGGTTATGGCAAAATCAGACCGGAAGTGACGTTCGACCTAAACTCGCGTTAGCAACGCACACTTCCGGCACTGGGCTGAGGCGGCGGAGACAGAGTGTGAGGTGATACTGAGATGAGGTGAGTTCCCAGGCCGGGGTGTGTAGTGTGGGGAAGGGAGAGAGATGCAGAAGATGGAGAACTGACGGCCCGCGGCCTTGTACAGTAATGGCAGTCCGGCCCTCCAACAGTATGAGGGACAGTGAAGTGGCCCCCTATTTAAAAAGTTTGAGGACCTCTGATATAGGGAGAAGGAAGCAGATGACAGCCAGTTGCTTGGGGGCCTGATAGGAGCCCTCTGGGGGCCTGATTCGGCCCCCGAACTTCATGTTTGACACCCCTGCATTAAAGTGGCTTGAAGTTTGGAGCACCCATGTGCCCTATGCATTTCCTATTATCACTTCCCATTTTTTAAAAAAGAAATTATGTACAGGCTAAAAGTCTGTTCCTGAAGAAGTCACCAAATGTACCTTGTCTCACTGCAGAGGCTCTACAAGAACCTCAGTTATGTTACATCTTGGATGGGATTCTGTTTGTCTATGGCATCACTCTCACTTTCCTCTACTGCCGATTGAAGGTGAGTCCTCCCAAATCTTTGAAATGTTCATGGGTGGTTGTGACATAACCAGCATTCTCCAGTGTGGTTCTAATTGGCTTCTTGAATCTTGATAAAATCCAAAGGGTGTTGAACAGAAGAGAAAGCAATTGGGGATTTAGGGTCACCCCTACCAGTTAGCCTAACAGCCACAATGGTGAGCTCATCCCAAGTGGGCACATAATAGCCATATGCCATCAGCTTGGCCATAGACAGTCTTGCTTATGTTTCTGCATTTGGAAACCTTTCCCTGTGAACTTGGGTTGCAAGCCAAAGCCTGTAGCTTTAAGAAATTGATTACTTCAGTGGCCATTGCTAGGGAACCACTACAATATTGCCAGTTTTCAAGCTCTGGTTTCTGCCAGCCAAGGACTAGCAATCCCTGGGGGCTCCAGGAAGCTGGGCATCATGCAGTGCTATGATGTCACTCCTGGGGAGTCACATCACATGTTGCCTGAACATTCTGGCAGTCCCTGAAAAATCTGTTGTTTTATATTACTTTTGCTAGTTATCCTGGTGGCATGTAACACTGCTGTCCTTGCATTCACAGTAGCAATGCAAGCTACTTCCGCTACGAGTCCTTCCGCTGATGTCGGCTGATCACGTGAAGGCAAGATTTTTTCCTTCTGAGCAAGCCGTCACTTAAAATACGAAAGATGGGCGTGTGAGAGAAGCTAGTCTGAGGACTTCGTAAGTTGGCTTGTGGAAAAGCTGCAACGCAGCGAAACGTGATAAAAGTCGGTGATTGCGTGAAGGCAAGATTTTTTTCCTTCTGAAGTAGGCATCAGTGGAAGGACTCCGTCTGGGATTTACTTTCAAGTAGTATTACTCTACAAAGACTTTTTGACGTTTTCCAGAGTCATCCTTTGGAACAGTATTCCTTTGTTTGGGACTTTATGTTCTTTATGTATTTTATTATCTTTGGATGAATTTGTGGATGCTTTTGCACATTTATAATATAAATTTTTGTAAATTTGTTATAAGTGTTGTGTATTTCTGACGCAGTTGTTTTTTGGGTTCTTCTTCTTCTCCCACCTGTGGATTGGCAACCCTGGTATAGATAAACTTAACTCTGTGTTTCGCTTCCTCAGATCCGATATCGAAAGAAAGCAAGAGAAGAGCGTTCGGCAATTTACGAGGTACATTCAGTTAATAACAATATTCATATTTCTTAACACAGGGGTGTCAAACATGTGGCCCAAGGGCCGGATAAGGCTCCTGGAAGGTTCCTATCAGGCCCACGAGCGACTCACTGTCATTTGCTTTCCTTCTCTCTCTCTCTCTTGCTTCCTTCTGCATCACAGCTTGTTTTGCCAGGGTTGTTCAATTGCACAAGAGCACAAGAGCAAGGCCTCTATTTTCGCCATTGGCTGATCAACACTTGAAGCAACTTATGCACAAAAACTTGCGATGCCCAGCCATTTAATGTTTTCCCCTGGGTCTTAGGCTCAAAGCATTGACCATGAGATTTCTGTAATGAATGTCAATAAATCAAAAGTAGGTTTGCAGTTTACAGACACACACCTGAACAACACCTGAACAGCATACTCAAGATTGCTACAGCACATTGTCTCCTGATTCTGATGCAATAATTCAGAGCAAGAGGTGTCATTTATCAGAGACTGTTATATAAACAAAATACCGCAAGAGTGCTAATTTTTTTTTAAATCTTCAATTGCGTTTGTCTTTGTTCTTTATAAAGTTTATATCTCCACTATCTGGCATTACATTTTATGACACACATGGCCTGGTCTGACAAGGTCTCATTTATGTTCGATCCAGCCCTCATGACAAATGAGTTTGACCAGGGCTTTTTTTGCAGCAGAAACTCCTTTGCATATTAGGCTACACCCCCTGATGTAGCCAATCCTCCAAGAGCTTAAAGGGCTGTTATTACAGGGCCTACTGTAAACTCCAAGAGGATTGGCTACATCAGGGGGATGTGGCCTAACATGCAAAGGAGTTCCTGCTACAAAAAAGACCTGAGTTTGACACCCCTGTTAGCATGTCTACAGAATGTGTTCAAACATAAGTGCTTTGTATACATCATCTCAGTTATCTGTAATCAGATTCGTGATATTGGACAAGATCCAAGACAGTTTGTACCAGAGCTGAAAAACCCAAATCCTTCTCTTCTTTCCAGGAAGTAATAAGAATTTGTATGTTCATTAATTCTGCGATGATTTAAATTTTCCCACCCCCAGAACTTTTACCAGCTTTGGGGCTGGCTGTAGGGGTACCCTGAGCATTGTTATCCCTGATAAACAGGGTCTAGTGTTACCAATTCTGGGTCAGGAAATTCCTGGAGATTTGTTAGAGCCGCCTGGGTGGGCAGAGCTTGTGGAGTGGTGGGAATCAGAGGGCTATAATGCCACAGAGTCCACCATCCAAAGCAGCCACTTTCTCCGGGGGAACTGATCTCTGTTGGCTAGAAATCAGCTGGAATTCCAAGAGATATCCAGGCGCTACCTGTAGGTTGGCAACCCTCAGTGATAGAAACTATCCTGCATACAATAGTATGGGATTTTAGAGCACAGCACAGCAGTTTCCGAATGGGCAAAACCCATCCCGCCCATCCCACCCTGAGCAAATATAGACAGCCTTTTCCTTATCCTTGAGCAGGTGAAACAAAACCAGACATATTTAAGGTGCAAAGGAACAGCTTTTGGCAAGAAGCTGGTTCTTGTAGGACGCATAGGCCTCTTGGTTGGGAAGAACCTGGAGATTTTGGGGGGGAAGCCTGAGGAGGAAGGGAAGAACTTCAGTGGGGTACAATGAATCTCACAGAGTCCACCTTCCAAAGTAGCCATTTTCTCCAGGGGAACTGATTTCTGCTGCCCGGAGATCAGTTGTTATACCAGGAGATCTCCAGCCACCAGCTGGAGGTTGGCAGCCTTAAGGATTTAAGGCACTGACCACTGTAAACAGACCATGTCCACAGTCCATTCATAATTTCTCTAGGCCAAGGACAAATCTGTGATGATGATGAAGAAGAAGACTTTGGATTTATACCCCGCCCTTCACTCGGAGTCTCAGAGCAGCTCACAATCTCCTTTTCCTTCCTCTCTCCACAAGAGGTAGGTAGGGATGATAGAGCTCTAAGAGAACTGCTCTTGAGCAGAACAGGTCTGAGAGAGTGATGACTGATCCAAGGTCACTGGATGAGTGGGGAATCAAACCCGGTTCTCCCAGATAAGAGTCTGTGCATTTAACCTCATTTAACTCTCATGAGCCATGTCCTCTCTCATGAGCCATGAATAGATTTGCCAACCTCCAAGTGGGGCGTAAGGTTGCCAAGTCTCCTGCTGGTGGTGGTGGGGGGACTTTTTTTTGCCCGCATGCAGCTCAATGACATTGCCTGGACGTAATGTATTGCGCCAGGCACGTCACGTGGGGACGCTCTAAGAAACTCTATGGTTTTGCATGGGGACATTCTAGCAATTGGGGGGGGGACTCTATGGTACCATAGATTCCCCCCCTCCCGAAATTGCTGGAGTGTCCCGGAACAAAACCATAGAGTTTCCCCGCTCAATGTGCCCAGCGTGATATGTCACTTCTGGGTGCCGCACACCCCGCACAGTGATGGGACTCTTGGGCAAGTGGGGATCCCTCCGGTGGCCTCCTCCCTGCTGAGGGGGTTGAGGCCCGCCAAAGTGGGCGATCTCCCGCCCCTGGTGGAAACTTGGCAGCCCTAATGGGGCCTGGAGATCTCCCAGAATTACAACTGATGTCTAGATGACAGAGATCAGTTTCTGTGGGAAATGGCTGCTTTGGAGGATGGACTCTATGGCATAATACCCAGCTGAGGTCCTCCCCCAGGCTTCACCCTCTAAATCTCCAGGTATTTCCCAACCCAGAGAGCTAGCAACCGTAGCTAAGGTTACAAAATCCAAATGGGCCTAAAATTCTCCTGGAATTACAATAGTTCCCCAAAATGGTAGCTTTGGAGAACAGAGTCTACACCTGCTCCCCCTACTGGTGGCCAGGGGAACCTGGTAACAACCCTTAAGCTCAACTCTCTCCCCTCCCTGAACTCTGCCTTCCCTGGGCACCTCACAAAAATCTTGAGGAATTCCCCAAACCAGAGTTGGCGTCCCTTATCAGTGGGGTGGGGTAATGGGAAGGCTGGAGGGCAGGTCCTTTTCCAGGGTGATCTTTTTGTTGACTCAATATGCCCCTGTTGTAGGGTTGCCAATCCCCAGTTGGGGGCAGGGGATCCCCCAGTTTTGAAGTCCTCCCCTTGCTTCAAGATTATCAGAAAATGTGTGTGTGTGGGGGGGGGAATCTCTGCTGGGCACTACATTATTCCCTATGGAGACCGGTCTCCATAGGGTATAATGTTGGATCAAGCAGTGGGCATCTGGCACTTGGGGGGGGGGACTATTTTTTGAGGTAGAGGCACCAAATTTTCAGCATAGTATCTAATGGCCCTCCTCAAAACAACCCCAAGTTTCAAAAAAATATTGGACCAAGGGTTCCAATTATATGAGCCCCCAAAGAAGGTGCCCCCATCCTTCATTATTTCCAAACGGAGGGAAGGCGTTTAAAAGGTGTGCGGTCCCTTTAAATGTGATGGCCAGAAATTCCTTTGGAATCCAGTCATGCTTGTCACACCCTTCCTCCTGGCCCCACCCCAAAAATCTTCTGGCCCCACCCCCAAAATTCTCAGATATTTCTTGAGTTGGACCTGGCAACCCTATCCTGTTGAGGGACATCATGGCATGGTGCTTTGGCAAGCTATATCCCTGGCTCCAGTGAGGGCTGGGCAGTGTGAAAGGAGGCATCTTCCCTGCCATGGAGCAGAGAATTAGAAGGGTGGCAGAAGCTTCCCCACAGTGGTGGTGGGGAGGGCAACCATCATGACAACTTTCCTGCAATGTTGGGGAAGGGCTGCTAAGTCTTTTGTTTGGGACACCCCCCAAAAAAACATTGCACAACAGGCAGAAACTCAGCAGGTGCAGCTACTGCCATAGCTTCCTTTTTTCTGCTGGGGAAAAGCTAACTGTGTGGGTTGTCTGCCTGACAGGGCGACGACACAGAAGCCCTTGCAGTAAAATGTAGTGACCTTGCTGCTCTCAAATGAATTGATCTAGCGCAAGGGCGTTTGTTCCCATTGTGTCATCTGTCGGAATAGCTCCACGATGTTAATTTTATCGTTTTACTGTTTTTAGAATTTTAATTAATTTTTACCTATTGTTTAAATTATTGTATAATTTGTTATATTAATTGATGTTGTTAGCCGCCCTGAGCCTGCCTCGGCGGGGAGGGCGGGATATAAATAAAATGTATTATTATTAAATGTATTATTTTGCATTGAATTTAAAATCTTGGCGGAGAGAAAGAAAGGGGGCTGGACAAGTTTGAAGAAGTTAACATATTTTCGTTTTCTGTTTATGATTCCTGTTTTTCTGAATCCTCATCTCATTTTCTTTTCTCTCTCTCTAGAAAGTGGAAGGAGTCTACACAGTGAGTATCTGTCAGTATTCTTTGGATGGGAGGGGCACAGGCAGTTCTAGGCATCTTTGCATTGAAATATTTGTATCTCTACTTTGTTGCTTTGTGTCTTTAATCATAACAGTTGTGAATGGGTTTTACAATTTGAAAAAAAAAGGCTGAGAGTGATGACCACGAATGAGAAGCCGATCAAGACAATGGCAACACAACACTGTATTTTTAAAGAGGCAAAAATAACAGCCAAGAAATAGAAAGTGGGGGTGGGGGGGATGGTGCAGAGGGAAAATCAATTTTATTTCGTTCAAGGATCCCTGTGGGTTTGGCACACAACTTTATCAGGGATACACAACATATACAAACACACACACACGTTTATATATATATATATATATATATATATATATATATATATATATATATATATATATATATATATATATATATATATAAAATCAAACAAAAATATATATTTTAAAAATACCTTTGAGAGCCAGTTTGGTGTAGTGGTTAAGTGTGTGGACTCTTATCTGGGAGAACCGGGTTTGATTCCCCACTCCTCCACTTGCACCTGCTGGAATGGCCTTGGGTCAGCCATAGCTTTCGCAGAGTTGTCCTTGAAAAGGCAGCTTCTGGGAGAACTCTCTCAGCCCCACTGACTTCACAGGGTGTCTGTTGTGGGGAAGGAAGGTAAAGGAGATTGTAAGCGGACTCTTACCTGGGAGAACCGGGTTTGATTCCCCACTCCTCAATTTACAGCTGCTGGAATGGCCTTGGGTCAGCCACAGCTATTCCAGGAGTCGTCCTTGAAAGGTCAGCTGCTGTGAGAACCTTCTCAGCCCCACCCACCTCACAGGGCGTCTGTTGTGGGGGGAGAAGATATAGGAGATTGTAAGCCGCTGAGTCTCTGATTCAGAGAGAAGGGCAGGGTATAAATCTGCAGTCTTCTTCTAATATGATGCATGAATACAGTGCATCCCTCGACTGTAATATCTCGACTGTAATCTCCCAGGTTTACAGTTCATCCCTCATCAGTTCCCCTGCAGAAAATGGATGCTTTGGAGGATGGACTTTATCACATTGCACCCCACCAAGGTCCCTGCCCTCCCCAGGTTCCATTCCCATATCTCCAGGACTTTCCCAACCTGGAGTTGGCAATCCTATATCCCCACCCCACCCCGTCAATTTTGATAGAAAGACAAACTGAGCATGATAAAACTAAATTACAGGAGCCATACAAATACTTTGTCTCAACCGAAGATAAAAATGGTTGAGGTTTTTATGTATAATAGAGTGGGTTCGATGCACAAAGGAGACGAGGTAGCAGTGATCATAGCTCTTTTATTAGATACAGCATAGCAATGGCTGAACTCAGACTGGACAACTGGGCCAATGGGATCAACTTATATACACTTCAAGGTTCCTGCACTAGCACGCCATTGGATCATTCAAACCAGCAAGGGACCCAGGATTGGAGCAGGGCAGCAGGTGTTTGGATCCTGCTGCCCATTGGTCCTGAGCCAGTTTGGTGTAGTGGTTAAGTGTGCAGACTCTTATCTGGGAGAACCAGGTTTGATTCCCCACTTCTCCACTTGCACCTGCTAGCATGGCCTTGGGTCAGCCATAGCTCTGGCAGAGGTTGTCCTTGAAAGGGCAGCTGCTGGGAAAATCCTCTCAGCCCCACCCACCTCACAGGGTGACTGTTGTGGGGGAGGAAGGGAAAGGAGATTGTAGGCCACTCTGAGACTCTTCAGAGAGGAGGGCGGGATATAAATCCAATATCTTCATCTACCTCACAGAGTGTCTGTTGTGGGGGAGGAAGGTAAAGGAGATTGTGAGCCGCTCTGAGACTCTTCGGAGTGGAAGCCGGGATATAAATCCAATATCTTCATCTACCTCACAGGGTGTCTGTTGTGGGGGAGGAAGGTAAAGGAGATTGTGAGCCACTCTGAGACTCTTCGGAGTGGAAGCCAGGATATAAATCCAATATCTTCTTCTTCTTCTTCAAACTCAGTCCTTACGGCTCCAGTGAGCCAGGCGGGAACACGCATAAAAGTCTCCACATTGGTCCGCATACATAACATTATGTATGAGCTGACTGTACATGCTTAAACTGAAAAAAATGTAAACAATTCTTCTAGTGTACTGACAGATCAGGTCAGGGCTGAGAGAGGCATGCAAAGCCTTATGGGAGAAAGAACGAGACAGAGAGGCCTAAGCAAATTCAGGCTGCTGAACAGAACTGCCCTGGCTCGCCTATAATTCCACCACAGGGACCTTGGGCCAGTCTGGCTCTCTCAGCCTAGCCTACCTACCAGGGTTGTTGTTGTGAGGATACAGGAGAGGTGAGGAGAGTCACATGCACCACCCTTTAACCTTTTCCCATCTTCCAGGGCCTCGTCACTCAGGAAACTGACACCTACACACCCCTCGAGCTCCCCAAAGTTGAAGCACGGGGCAAAGTCCCTGAAGAACCAGTAGAAGAATAGGCACTGCTGTCGCTTGTGGAAACCTTTTGCCTGCATATGAAAATTGCAAAACCGAGTTTGACACAGGACAACCGTAGAGCTATCCTCGCTGGGCCTGCAGGGAAGACTCTGTCCTCTTATGAGCCGTTGCCAAGTGGATTTGAAAAGGGGGGGAAGGCTTACCCAAAGCTGCCACTGCTTGCTCATTGCAGCTGACTCCTATTAGGATGGGAGATTGTGTGAAATTTCACTTTTTGTTGATCCCACAAAGCCATTCTGTTGTGTGGCAAAGCCTGGTTTATCTATGACCCCATATGGCCATGAGAAATTCCATAGCCTACAGCAGCGAGCCTCAACCTTTCTGAGGCCATGGGCCCCTTTGGAATTTTGACACAGGGTGGTGGGTGCAGGAACAAAATGGCTGCCGCACTAGGCAGAACCAACCATAAAATGGCCGCTGCGGGAAGCACGGACAACCACACAAAAGGAAGCTGTGCTTTTCTGAATTTGCCTCTCATCTACCTTTAACCCTGGCTGTACCTTTGTCTTCCAATCTTGCCACCTTTGTCGGGTTGCCAGCCACCTGGTGGGACCTGGAGATCTCTTGAAATTTCAGCCGATCTCCAGACTACAGAGATCAGTTCCTTTGGAGAAAATGGCGGTTTTGGGATGTGGACTGTATGACATTATACCCCCAATAAGGTTTCTCCTCTCCCTAAACCCCACCCTCCCCAGGCTTCATAGCCAGATCTCCAGGCATCTCCCCACCCAGAGTTGGCAACCCTACATCCTTGATGTCCCATACTTTCTTGTCTTCCTAAACAATTCCTGTGGGAAGCCTCTAGCTTAAAGCCTTCAGTCCTCAACTTTCTCCATGGAAATAAAGCCTGCGAAAGTATGAGTTGCTTGTCCTCATCTCCCCTCCTCACTGCCCTATGCCTTCTTTGGTTGTCAAAAGAGGGGTGATCTTTGGACCACGGTCTTGTATTTTTGCTCATGTTATGCTTTAAAGCAGGGATAACAAACGTGCAGCCTGAGGGCCAGATCAGGCCTCCGGAGGGCTCTTATCAGGCCCGTGAGCAACTAACTGTCATCAGCTTCCTTCTGTCTCTCTCTCTCTTGCTTCTTTCTGCATCACAGCTTGGTTTGCCAGGCTTGCTCAATCGCACAGGAGCTGCAGAGCAAAGCCTCTGTCTTCTCCATTGGCTGACTAGCATGTGAAGCAACTTACCCACAAAAGCTCGGAATGCCCAGCCATTTCATGTTTTCCCCTTGGTCTTAGATTCGAAGCATTGACCGTGAGATTTTGGTAACGAATGTCAATAAATCAAAAGTAGGTTTACAACTTACAGACACACACCTGAACAGCAAACTCAAGACTGCTACAGCACAGACATTGCCTCCAGATTTTGATGCAATAATTCAGAGCAAGAAGTGTCTCTTATCATAAACTATTAAACAAAATGTTGCAAGAGTGCTAACTTTTAAAGCATATTTTAAGTTTTTTTTTTCTTAAATCTTTGTGTTTGTCTGTGTCCTTTATTACATTTATATCTCCGCAACCTAGCATTACATTTTATGACACACACGGCTCAGCCCAACAAGGTCATATTTATGTCAGATCCAGCCCTCGTAACAAATGAGTTCGACACCCCTGCTGTGTACATGGACACTGCTGTAAGTAATCAGTTGTTTGCCGCTGCAGTTAAAGCCTTCCAGTTCCAAACAAATGTTGTGTGCATGTTAACCCTATGAATTGATAATCTCCAAAAGGTCTTATAATTAACAGCCTTGTTCAGGTCTTGCAAACGAAGGGTTGTAGCTTCCTTGATGGGGTCAATTTCTCTCATGGATCTTTTCTTGATGCCTTCAGGTTTTCCTAGCATTACTGCTGTCTCCAGGGTCTCCCGTCTTCTCATAAAGTGACTAAAGAACAAGAGCCTTATTAATAATTTTAGCTTCTAGGGAGAATTCTGGCTTGATTTTCCTTAGAATCCACTTGTCTTTTTGATGGCCCATGGTGAAACTCTCCTCCAACCCTACGTTTCAAATGAATAAACTTTCTCCCCGTCAGCTTTCTTCACTGTACAACTTTTATCCCCATACATAGTAATGCAGAATACTGTGGCATGAATTAATTTGATCGTGGTCTCCAGCAACCTATCCATGACAGCCAGTTTGGTGTAGTGGTTAAGTGTGCGGACTCTTATCTGGGAGAAGTTTGGGGAGGGGAGGGGCGGGGCGGGGCTGGGCTTCAGCAGAGTATAATGTCATACATTCCACCTCCCAAAGTAGCCATTTTCTCCAGTGAACAGATCTTTGTAGCCCAGGGATGAGCTGTAATTGTGGAAGATCTTCAGGCTCTACCTGGGGGTTGGCAACCCAAGCCACAGCTCAGTCTCCTTGTATGTATTTTCTTTTTCTGAGAGAGCAGCAGGTAACTTAAATCAGGCCTTGAATTTAGCAGGAGCTCACAGGACCGCAGCTCCTGAACCTTTCTGATGTCCCCCTCCTCCCTCCCACCTACCTAGCCCATTGAGTAGTAGGTATCATAATGCCCCTGTATACATTGATGGTGCGGTCTCATTTGGAGTACTGTGTGCAGTTCTGGTCGCCGCACCTCAAAAAGGGTATTATAGCATTGGAGAAAGTCCAGAAAAGGGCAACTAGAATGATTAAAGGGCTGGAACACTTTCCCTATGAAGAAAGGTTGAAACGCTTGGGACTCTTTAGCTTGGAGAAACGTCGACTGCAGGGTGACATGATAGAAGTTTACAAGATAATGCATGGGATGGAGAAAGTAGAGAAATAAGTACTTTTCTCCCTTTCTCACAATACAAGAACTTGTGGGCATTCGATGAAATTGCTGAGCAGCCAGGTTAAAACGGATGAGGAAGTACTTCTTCACCCAAAGGGTGATTAACATGTGGAATTCACTGCCACAGGAAGTGGTGGCGGCCACAAGCATAGCCACCTTCAAGAGGGGTTTAGATAAAAATATGGAGCAGAGGTCCATCAGTGGCTATTAGCCACAGTGTGTGTGTATGTATGTATAAAAAATTTTGCCACTGTGTGACACAGAGTGTTGGACTGGATGGGCCATTGGCCTGATCCAACATGGCTTCTCTTATGTTCTAGGTGCAGCTGCATATCAATCCCTGGATTAAGAGAGCGGGCAGCCAGCCAGCTACCAGTGGCTTTGCCACACCCCCAGCAGCCCTCGTTAGCCCCTGGAGAAGCCCACACCACCCTTTCTCCACTTCTTATGTGATTTTGGGTGGTTGGTAGCTTGCTGGCCTTTTGACTGGGGGGGGGGAGGGCAGCCAAGGAGAGCCCCAGGTGAGCGAGGCCTGCTTGGACTGGCTGGATCTCTAGCCAGCCCGAGCAGGCCTCACTAACCTGGGACTCTCCTTTCTTGTGTTGAGTTGCTTTTGGCTGGTGGGGGGGGCAGCATATGCTTATGAGTTATGCTAATGAGCTCCACCACCAATTTTTCTACAAAACGACCCCTGCTTAAACTTAAACCCCGGAAGGGTCTCCCTCCCGGGCCAGAACCTTGCTCTAACGACTTCCTTGTGGCACAAATGCCGCCCTCGCGCAACCTGCACCAAAGAAGAGTGGAAAAAAGACGAACACTGCAGCTTGGATTTATCTGATATTTCCATGTAGTCAGTTATGTGCATGCTGCCCTGCTCCCCATCAAGATAATGGTCTCGCACAGGAAGAACAGCAGGGGAGATGGTAGTGGTGCAGTCAGATAAAGGCAGAGGATGGCTGGGCATGAGTCATTTCCCTTGGTTTTGTGCAGTTTTAGCAGAACATGACAGTGACCCTCACTGAAGAGAACAAACCTCAGCACATGCTGACCGGGGGGATAAATTCCACTGCATTACAGTGCCCCCTTCTTCTGAATGCAAGTGAAGTTCACCTTACCGTTTTTCTTTTCAGAGAATCAGAGAGTCATAGAGTTGGAAGCAGGGCCGTAACCAGGATTTTTAAAAGGGGCTTTAAAAAAAAAAACTTGGGGGGGCACCCTTTTCCATCTACTGTGGGGCTCGCTGCTTCTCAGAAGCTTTCTGGGGTAGGGGCAAAAGCTGGAGGCTCTGAAAACAGCCAAGTCAAGGTGGCCAACCCTAGAACTGGAGCCGAGAAGAGACTGCACCTCGCATGCAAGCAGGGGGGGTTTCCTTCTACCTCCCTCTTCCCCACCCCAACACTTTGCAGCCAGCAGCTCCATCTGTTCCTCCCCACCACCACCACCCATTCCACATGGTTTCCTCCATTTCTCACTACTCTGCCTCCCTCCTCTCCACCTGCTACTTTTGCTGCTGCAGTACAACTCAGTACAACTGCAGTACAACCATCCTCAACATCCACTGGAGTGACTTTGTGACCAACACTGAAGTCCTCAAGAGGGCGGAGGTTACAAGCATCGAGGCACTGCTGTTGAAGACGCAGCTGCGCTGGGCAGGGCATATTTCTAGGATGGAAAACCACCGCCTTCCCAAGATTGCTCTGTATGGCGAACTTTCCACCGGCCATCGAAATAGAGGGGCACCAAAGAAGAGGTACAAGGACTCCTTGAAGAAATCCCTTGGCACCTGTCGCATCAACCATCACCAGTGGTCTGACCTAGCCTCAGATCGCAAAGCATGGAGGCACACCATCCACCAGGCTGTCTCTTCCTTTGAGAACGCACGCATAGCTGGACTTGAGGACAAAAGGAGATTGAGGAAGAATCGCACTGCTACAGCACCAACCCCAAATCAGACTTTTCCCTGCAGCCACTGTGGCCGGATCTGCCTGTCCCGCATTGGTCTTGTCAGCCACCAATGAGCCTGCAGCAGACGTGGACTACTACACCCTTCTTAAATCTTCGTTCGCGAAGTCAAGCCGAGAGAGAGAGAGAGACAACTCAGCTTTCCCAGCTCCAGCTGCCGCTGATGATTCTTTGGCAGCTCAGCCATGGCAAAAAAGATACAGAGAGCAGGCTGCCTCCGGAAGTCAGGGTGCCCTGCTTGGAAGTCAGGGGGCAGTGCCCCCACAGCCCCCCCGGTGGCTACAGGGCTGTTTGGAATGGGCCATACAGGCCAGCTAGTCCAACCCCTTGCTCAATGCAGTATATGCCTACAGTGTTCCTGAGAAATGTTCAGTAGAATAACATAGTGCTGGAAGGGGAGTTGAGAGTCTGGTCCTGGAGTCTTCAAAATGATGCTGATGGGCACTAGAGTGCCTGCCAATACCTTTCTTGGCACCTGCCAAGTTTTTTTTAGAAACTGGGTTGAGTCTGATGGGTCTTTTGCAAGCAAGACTTCCGATGGGCCACTGGTGGTATGATTGACTATGCAGATGTTTTAAAATGTTGCTTGGGCAGCAGCCAGTACTACAAGACACATATTTTTACTGTGTGACTGAAGGTAAGCTGCGGCAGCCATTTTGCAGCTGCGCCCCCCACACTGTGTCAGGATTCCAAAGGTGCCTGCAGGCTTGAAATGTTTGGAGACTGCTGGCCTGGTCCAACAGGTCTTGGAAACAATACGAAATCCCTGCTCCTGAGATAGGGTTGCCAAGTCCGACTCAAGAAATATCTGGGGACTTTGAGGGTGGAGCCAGGAGACTTTGGGGTGGAGCCAGGAATAGGGGTGTGGCAAGCACAATTGAACTCCAAAGGGAGTTCTGGCCATCACATTTAAAGGGATCACACTCCTTTTAAATGCCTTCCCTCCATTTGGAATAATGAAGGATAGGGGCACCTTCTTTGGAGGCTCATAGAATTGGACCTCTCCAGTCTTTTTGAAACTTGGGGGTTATGTTGAGGAGAGTCTCCAGATGCTATGCTGCAAGTTTGGTGCCTCTTAAAAAACAACTCCCCTAGAGCCCCTAGTACCCATGGATCAATTCTCCATTATACCCTATGGGAATTGTTCTCCATAGGGAATAACTGGGTGCCCAGCAGACATTTCCTCCCCCCTCCCCTGCTTTCTGATGACCCTGAAGTTGGGGGGAGGGCCTCCAAACCAGGGGATCTCCTGCCCCCACCTGGGGATTACAAAAATACAAAAATACAAAATATTGTGCACAAACACTCTAAACTGGTGTATATAAAGTTCTATTATAATGAAATGAACAGCCTACAACAGTGGGCATACATTCATACAGTATAAATAGAAATAGAAAACAACAGTCTCAAAACAATATTCCAAGGAGGACCCCACACAGTCACAGAGTTTTCAAAATGAGTACAATGACTCAAAAATAAAGTTCCACAGGAGTCCCTCCGTTGTTTGTTGACTTCTGAAGGACAAATTCTAGCCTTCACGCAAACCCCGGATTTGATTGCGTTCCGCTGCTCCTGCAGCTTCCTCGTAAGTCAACTGTAAACAACAAAAGTGACCGATAAAAACCACCCTAAACCAAAGTGATTTTAACAAAAACATACAGATACAGTAGGTCAAACAACCTGAAAAATCCAGCCAAGTTCTTTCTCAAACGCCCATTTTGATATCTTAATTTGCAGCTTGGGCTGCCAGAGCCCACGGCTTTTTTTAAAGGGACGGACACAGCTGTTGTTACTTAAACATTTAAAAGAGACCACACCACACTCTCCAACATACCCAAGAAACACCAAACATTATATATAACAAGAGAAATCATTGTGTTGGTTAAGGCCAGAGGGTTCAATGGTGTTTAAACGATGTATCCACCGTGCCTCTTTTTGTAACATGGTCCTTTGTAAATCACCACCTCTACTATCACCAATTTTCTGAATCACAAAGAATTTTAAGGCTTCTAAGTTATGATCAGTCTCAGTAAAATGTTGAAGGAGAGGAACACCAGGAACTTGATGGCGAACCCTTGAGATGTGTTCCAAAACACGTGTCTTAATAGCCCTACGGGAACATCCTATGTACATTTTAGAGCAATCTCCACAGACCAGGGCACAGATGACCCCTTTAGAGTCACAATTAGTGAAACCTGTCAATTTAATGGTTGTTTGGTATCTAGGATCCACATACTCTTTTATTTGTAGAGAGTACTTGCACGCTTTGCAACCCTTGCAACGGAAATGACCAGGGGGCAATCGAGAAGACGTCTGTGCAGTATTCAAATCCGTATGCACCAAATAGTCCCTTAGATTCCTAGATCTACGGAAACCAATTATAGGTGGGGAGGCACATCCTGCAATGCTGGAAACAATACCCCAATGGCGCAAAATGATGTTTTTAATCGCTAATGCCTTCGGAGTATATTGTAATGAACAAAATAATCTTTGATTTTCCCTAGCCTCTCCATTCTGTTTGATCGTACGCTGAAGCATAAGGGAACGTCCTTGTTTGGCAGCCCTCGTCTCCGCCCCTTTGATGACTGTTACTGGATAACCCCGTTCCTTAAACTGCACTGTCAGTTGATTACACGATTTTTTATACTCAGTGACTGAGGTGCTGTTTCGTTTCATGCGTAAGAATTGCCCATAGGGTATATTATTCCGCAAAACGGGAGGATGGAAAGAGTCATAATGTAGATACCCATTCTTAGCCACTGCCTTTCTATGGTTCTTAATAGCTAGAGTACTATTGGCAGTGCGATACACCACTGTGTCCAAAAATACAATGGTGTCAGGATCTCTATTAAACGAAAACTTAATGCTAGGGTGACAAGAGTCCATCCATTCAACTAAACTCTCCAATCTTTCTGCATGTTTCATAATCAAAAAGATGTCGTCCACAAACCTAACAAAAAACAATATGTCTTCAAAGAAAGGGTTAACGTCACTGTTACAATAAAAATCATTTTCCAGCACAGCCATAAACAAACAGGCAATAGATGGCCCCACCTGGGGATTGGCAGCCCTATGGAGCCAGGAGACTTTGGAGTTGGAGCCAGGAGCAAGGGTGTGACAA
Organism: Heteronotia binoei; assembly: GCF_032191835.1. Taxonomy (NCBI): domain Eukaryota; kingdom Metazoa; phylum Chordata; class Lepidosauria; order Squamata; family Gekkonidae; genus Heteronotia; species Heteronotia binoei. Next base: position 264,041,284 of record NC_083223.1, read on the forward strand.
ATGAACTCCAAGGGAGTTCTGGCCATCACATTTAAAGGGACCGCACACCTTTTAAAATGCCTATCTTCCATAGGAAATAATGGATAGGGGCACCTTCTTTTGGGGCTCATAGAATTGGACCCCCCTGGTCCAATCTTTTTGAAACTTGGGGGGTATTTTGGGGAGAGGCACTGGGGCTTGGCAACCCTATTCTGAGATCAAAAGTGGGAACAGCATAGTAGCACTGAATGTCTACTCAGATATTGGATCCATGGACACGGGATGCAGGCATAGGGTTGCCAGATACAACAGCATATTAAAAAAACTGTATAAAACTGACACTAGGAATTGATAAAATAACGAGTAATAAATTAATACTAATACCACTTGCAATATACAAAAGAAATATTAATACTAATACCGCTTGCAATATACAAAAGTAAAAAACTTAGAATTTGACCACTAGTTAGGGTAGGGTTGCCAATCCCCAGGTGGGGGCAGGGGATTCCCCGGATTGGAGGCCCTCCCTCCGCTTCAGGGTAATCAAAAAGCGGGGGGAGGGGAAGGAAATGTCTGCTGGGAACTCTATTATTCCCTATGGAGACTGATTCCCATAGGAAATAATGGAGAATTGATTTGTGTGTATCTGGGGCCCTGTGGGGGCTGTTTTTTGAGGTAGAGGCACCAGATTTTCAGTATAGCATTCAGTGCCTCTCCCCCAAATATCCCCCAAGTTTCAAAAAGTTTGGAACAGGGGGTCCAATTCTATGAGCCCCAAAAGAAGGTGCCCCTATCTTTCATTATTTCCTATAGAAGGCATTTAAAAGGTGTGCAGTCCCTTTAATATGTGATGGCCAGAATTCCCTTTGGAGTTCAGTTATGCTTGTCACAACCTTGCTCCTGGCTCCACCCCCAAAGTCCCCAGATATTTATTGAATTTGACTTGGCAACCCAGGGGAGAGGCCCATCTCTGGCCCACATAGCATCATTCTCATCCTGACCAATGTTCCCTCTAAGCTGAAGAGTCTTGTGAGCAAAAATTCTACTTTGTGAGCCACAGGTATTAAAGTTGTGAGCTACTGGCATTCAAGTTGTGAGCTACTGCATACATTATTGTGCTCTGGGGTCAATTTTCCTGAGTTAAGACAAAAATGTGTGAGCCGGGAGTTAAAAATCTGTGAGCTAGCTCACACTAATTCAGCTTAGAGGGAACACTGATCCTGACCCATAGAACAATTAAAAAAAAAAGTTATCCTTATGTGGTTTTGCACTCTTAAGCTACCCACGTAAAACATAAAGAAACTTGCTTCCTATAGAGCTTGCGAGATCCTAGACAGGCCGCCATCCACAACTTCCGGAGCTTAGTGGAAGTACAACCGGGATGTGTTTCCCTACCCCACCCTCAACTTTGAGCTTTGGCTATCATTTCCCCCTCAGCCGTCGGGAAACGGAAAAAGGCGTCCTCAGGCCGGAAGTTACGACACTGCCTCCCGACCGACACCGGAAGTCTCCGAACTCGCTTCCGCTTCTTGCCTGTGGACGGGTCGCTTCCCCTCCCCCAACCCCGCTCTGTTACTGTCGCTACGGCAACGAGCGGAAGTGGCGTCGCCTGTAGTCCGGAAGTGACGAGGCGGGCAGGAAAGGGGGGGAGAGTAGGTGCTTCTCCAGCGGAGCGGAGGTGGCCTGAGCGGAGTCGTCCGAGCCATGTCAGCGGGGAGCGCGGGGCAGCGCGAGACGGGGGCTTCGGGAGGGTGAGGAGGCCGGGCTGGGAACTTGGGGGGCGGGGGAGGCCGCTGGGCAGGCCCGGGGTGGCGGGTGGGACGCTGGGAAGGGCGCGCCGTGAGGGGGCCTATTGGGAAGCGAGGGAGCGGGCGGTGCTCAGGAGACAAAAACGGTCGGGGTCTCAATAGGGTTGCCAAGTCCAATTCAAGAAATAGCTGGGGATTTGGGGGGTGGAGCCGGGAGACTTTGGGGGTGGAGCCAGGAGATATTAGGGGTGGAGCCAAGATCAAGGCTGTGACAAGCATAATTGAACTCCAAAGGGAGTTCTAGCCATCACATTGAAAGGGATCGGAAACCTTTCGAATGCCTTCCCTCCATTGTAAATAATGGAGCATTGGGGCACTTTCTTTGGGGGCTCATAGAATTGGACCCGCTGGCCCAATCCTTTTGAAACTTGGAGGGTGTTTTGAGGAGGGGCATTGGATGCTATGCTGCACATCTGGTGCCTCTACCTCAAAAAACAGCCCTCCAAAGCCCCAGATACCTGGGGATCAATTCTCCATTATTCCCTATGGGAATCGATCGCCATAGGGAACAATGGAGTGCCCAGTGGACATCCCCCCCCCCCCCCCCAGCTTTCTGATTACCCTGAAGCGATGGGAGGGCCTCCAAACCAGGAGATACCCTGCAATGTTCCCTCTAAGCTGCAGAGATGTGAGCAAAAATTCTACTTTGTGAGCTACTGGTGTTAAAGTTGTGAGCTACTGACATTAAAGTGGTGAGCTACTGCAAAAACTACTGTGCCCCGGGGCCATTTTTCCTGAGCTAAGACAAAAATGTGTGAGTTGGAGTCTAAAAAACTGTGAGCTAGCTCATGCTAACTCAGCTTAGAGGGAACACTGATCCCCTGCCCCCACCCTGGGATTGGCAGCCCTAGGTCTCAAAGACTTACGGGCCTGGTCCTTTTAGTTTCCCAGAAGCTGCTGGGAAGGCACTGCACTTGCTCAGAGGGCGCTCTCCCATCCCATCTCCTACTTTGAAAGCGTAGAGGCCAAGACTGCTGCAGTCCTCATGGTCAGGACCTTGGCGTAGGGAAGGTCCCAGGTTTAAAAGCCAACATCTCATCTGGCAGGAGGGGGTATGGAAGAGAGCCACTGCCGGTAGAGTAGACAATACAGCCGTTGATAGGGTGCTGGTCTGACTCCATTGAAAGGATCGTCATATGTATTTTGTTTAAAAAAAAATCCTGCCTTTTCTCAAACATTATGTGATATTTTAATAGTCCCCCCCCCCCTCCGTTTCTGTTCTTAGTTGGTCGAGGGCATTTCTTTTTGTTTGCTTTGTACATGGCTGTTCTGTTCTGTGTGGAAAGAGGATGCCTCTCTGCTCACACATTTGGATGTCTTTGTGGATTACCATTATTATTATTATTATTATTATTGTTAAAAATTTAAGCTTGGGATGATACTTCTTTCCATTTGTTTTCACTCTCACATAAGCTTGGCATGATGTCTTCTTTCCATATGTTTTGACTCTCACATCAGGCCTGTGAGGAAGGTTAGGCTTCGAGGGAGTGACTGTTCCTCTCAGAAAAGGAACACGGCCCTGTAGAGATGTAAAGCTGTTCTTGGTTGAGATACTGCGCTATACCTGTGATATTACACTGACTCCAGTCCTGTGTGTGTGTGTTTTGCCTGGAAATGAGCACTGCTGAATTGGAAAAAAATTTGCAGTCTTCTTCAACAAAAGTTGCAGCGTATATGTGTTCCAAGAGTCGAAGCTCTCTACTTTGATGAAGAGAGTGTTGACTCTCAAAAGCTTATACCCTGAAACTATTATGGAGCCTAATGGACTGACGGGTTTGTTGTGGCAGAAACTGTCATTGAATAGAGGCCAGATTAAAAAAAATGCACATATGGACATTAGGTGAGTCAGGAAACACCTGCTTTGGATATTGCGTTACAATTTAAAAAAGGATTTAAAAAATATAACAACCGGCAGTAACTCCTGAGTCTTTTGAAAATGTGTAAATGTTTGCAGGACCAGAAATCCATGAGAATATTAAAGGCATTGATTTTGCCTAAACATTAGGAAGAACTTCCTGACAGAGCGGTTCCTCAGTGGAACTGGCTTCTTTAGGAGGTGGTGGTATTTCCTTTGCAGGTTTTTAAGCAGAGGCTAGAGGGCTGTCTGACAGCAATGTTGATTCTGTGAATTTAGGTAGATAATGAGAAGGAGGGCAGGAAGGGTTGCATCAGTTCTTAGTTCTCATGGCCCGTTCTTACATGTCCAGGATAACCCTGTTTGCCACTTTGGGTTAAGGCAGCAATTTTTTCTTCAGGCCAGTTTGACCAGGGGTCTTGGAGGTTTTCTGCCATCTTTTAATGTCTAACCAAAGGCATTTTTACATCTGACAGCGGCGCTTAGTACCCATCATCCCACAGCAAAAACTTTTCTTTCGAATCAGACAGAAAAATAAAGCGCTTAAAACATCAAAGCATTTTAACGACTAGCGCTATTAACACCATCTTGGAACCACAAATCATATTTTAATTTATTTTGTCATATTTTAATAATGCCTTACCGTAATAATTTTATTGTAATAATTTAACATTGTTGTTTTACTGTTTTACTTGTTGTTAGCCACCCTGAGTTCAACTGGAGAGGGTGGGGTATAAATGCAAAAGATTAATTAATGATAATAATAAACAACTACTGGGCATGGAGCGGGGGTCACTGTGTGTGTGTGTGGGGGGGGTAGGTATTTGTGAATTTCCTGCATTATGCAGGGGGTTGGGCTTGATGACCCTGGAGGTCCATTCCAGCTCTATGATTCTATGATGCAGGTGCAATGAGTACTTGAAGTCTGGTAGTTTTGGAGTGTTGTATATACACTTTCATTGTAAAACCTATATTTCCAGCTATGCATGGCATCTGTATGACATCTGTAACATTCTTGTAGATTTGTGGTTCTTAATGCATAATAATAATAATAATAATACTTTTTATTTATATCCCGCCCTCCCCACCGAAGCAGGCTCAGGGCGGCTCACAACATATTAGTTCAATACAATACAATAAAATCACATAATTCAATAAATACTACATAATAAAACCATCGTTTAAATCAACATTCCAATTAAAACTAGCATTTATGGTGCTAAATTTCAGGTTTTTAATAAATTGATGGCGGAATACAACAGCAACGAGTCTATCATTAACTCAGCATTCCGCGAAGGCCATCTTAAAAAGAGTACTCTTGCGCTTTTCACATGCTCAAAATTTACTTTCTTTTATTATTATTTTTAAATTCATATTTCATACTCTTTTAGATCCCCCTGAACAAATGTAGGCAAAACATGTAGGGGGGCAATATATCTGAACAGAACAACCCTTTTCTTCTCACTTAACTATTTTTGTTGTTCACTTACTCCCTTTTTGATGCTGCCCTGTTCTCCTGTATGTTGAATCTTGCCTTGGCCATGAGCTCAGCCATTTTTAGGCAAGCCAGTCTCTCATCCTCACCTTTCTGTAAGCATTATGCAGATAATCTACAGGATGTTTGTGAGCACTGCTGCAGGAAAATGCAAATGAATCTCTTGTCACACCATAAAGTTCCATAATAATGCCTAACAAGAAGAAGAGGTGGTTTATATACCCCACTTTCCTCTAATTTAAGGAGTCTCAAAACAATTTACAATCACATTCCCTTCCCCTCCCCATAACAGGCACCTGGTAAGGTAGGTGGGGCTGAGAGAATTCTGAGAGAACTGAGACTGGTCAGCAGACTTTTTGTGGAGGAGGAGTGGGAAAACTAACCTGTTTCTCCAGATTAGAATCTGTAGCTCTTAACCACTATCCTATGCTGGCTCCCAAGAAGGCTTGTTGAAGTTCCTACCATGTTGCCTCAGAGAGGCAGGCCAGTGTTACCTTAGGCCCCACCTTCAGCATGTCAGTGGCAATTACTCAGTGGGTACCTGCCTCCTACTGTAGCTTCCTTGAATGCCAAGCCTGAGTGTCTTGGAACAATTATAAGACCTGGTCAGTTTAGACTACCTTTTGCGGTTCCAGGTTAAGCTAGGAAAGGGGTGGAGAAACATAACTGAATTAGGTGGAACTTTGTGGTCTGTTGGTAAATTAGATGCCAACGGATGTTGGCCTCAGCTCTGGCTGATTATGGACATACAAAGCTGCTTTATTCACAGCCTGAGCCATTTGTCCATCTAGCTCAGTATAGTCTACAGTGATTGGTAGCTTCAGGCAAAACCAGAATTCTTCCTGTTACCTAAGGTCCCTAAGTTGAAGACGGCAGAGATTGAACCTGACATGTTTTGCACACAAAGCAAGGGCTTGGCCACTGAATCACAGCTGAAGTGTGCTGTATGCATGTTGTGTATTGGGATTGCTGGACGAGAAGAAACAAGGAAGGGTTGCAGAGAGAATCTGAATATTTCTGGGGTTTTTTTCCCCCAGGCGTCGCAGCAAATGGGATCAACCTGGGCCATCTCCGGCACTCTTCCTTCTTCCTGCTACGACCCCGGTGGCCAGCCGCCCCATCCAAGGCAGCGGAGATGGAGTGTCTGGGATGTCGGGGTCTGAGGGCTCTGCAGCCCCCTTGGGAGCCCTGGATGCAGCCGCCGCGGTGGCAGCGAAGATCAATGCCATGTTAATGGCCAAAGGGAAGCTGAAACCGTCAACCAATTCGACGGACAAGGTCAGTGATGAATGGGATGGAGGTGCGGGCTAGAAATAAGTCATTGAATAACAGGAAAGAAAGGGATCTTCCTAATCTGTGCAAAGTGTGGGACTGAGGATTTAGATTCATCCACACAAAACTTATTGGGTGATGACTCTCATCTGGATGCCCTATATGCCCTTTATACCCCTATATGGCCGAGGACCTGCCTACCTTAGGGACTGTCTCTCCCCACATGTTCCCCAAAGGGTACTTAGATTTGGAATGCAAAACCTATTGATCCCCAGGCTGAGGGAGGCAAGATTGAAGACAACTAGGGAAAGAGCCTTCTCAGTTGCTGCCCCCCCATTGGTGGAACCAACTGCTGGAGGAGGTCAGAGCCTTGCGGGACCTTGCCCAGTTCTGCAAGGCCTGCAAGACAACATTATTTCAGTTAGCCTTTAACTGAAACTGCCGACATATTAGCTTTATAGGATGCCTAAGAATACTGGCCGCCATCTGTAAGAAAGTGATGATTAGCACCGAATTGTTTTTAAATGGTTTCATTGTTTTAACTGTTTAACTGATGTTCAATTTAATTGCTTGTTGTGATTTTATTGCATATCATAAGAACATAAGAGAAGCCATGTTGGATCAGGCCAACGGCCCATCAAGCCCAAACCTCTGTGTCACACAGTGGCAAAAAATGTTATATACACACATACACTGTGGCTAATAGCCACTGATGGACCTGTGCTCCATATTTTTATCTAAACCCCTCTTGAAGGTGGCTATACTTGTGGCCGCCACCACCTCCTGTGGCAGTGAATTCCACATGTTAATCACCCTTTGGGTGAAGAAGTACTTCCTTTTATCCGTTTTAACCTGGCTGCTCAGCAATTTCATCGAATGCCCACGAGTTCTTGTATTGTGAGAAAGGGAGAAAAGTACTTCTTTCTCTACTTTCTCCATCCCATGCATTATCTTGTAAACCTCTATCATGTCACCCATATCGTGAGCCGTCCTGAGCCTGCTTCTGCGGGGAGGGCGGGATACAAATAGAAATAGATACATAAATAAATAAACGTCTTAATTGAAAAGTTAATACATCTGAGCTGTCTCTGGATGGGGATAAAAGTAAATCCCTCATATGCAGAGCAGTGAGGGTGACTCCAAAGCCTCATTCTCCTTGTGTGCTATTTTTGTTGATTCCCCCCCCCCCAGTGCAGACTAACACGTGTCTTATATTGAAGTTGTGTCTTATATTGAAGTTGAATCCAGCGAAGACAGAGGTCTTTTGCCTGAGTCGTGGCCGTCTGGGTAGGGAAATCCACCTACCAGCCTTTGACGGTGCGCCACTGACAATGGTGCACGAGGTCAAGAGCTTGGGGGTGCTGCTGGAGCCTGCCCTGACAATGGAGGCCCAGATAGCAGCCACTGCCAAATCCGCTTTTTTCCATCTTAGGCGGGTGAGGCAGTTCAGTTGGTCCCCTTCCTGGAGTGTGATGACCTGACAAAAGTGATCCATTTAACAGTCACCTCGAGGTTGGACTACTGTAATGCCCTCTACTTGGGGCTGCCCCTGTTCTGAACCCGGAAACTACAGCTAGTGCAGAATGCGCCGGCCAAGCTGCTATTGGGGCTTCCCAGGTGGGAGCGCATGCAGCTGGGGCTACGGGAACTTCACTGGCTGCCAATAATATACCAGATTTGTTACAAGGTGCTGGTTATTACCTTTAAAGCCCTATATGGCCTAGGACCTGCCTACCTTAGGGACCATCTCTCCCCACACGTTCCCCAGAGGGTACTTCGATTGGGATCTCGACATTTATTGGTAATCCTCGGGCCGAAGGAGGCCAAACTAAAGACCACCAGAGAGAGGGCCTTTTCGATAGCAGCCCCCTACTGGTGGAACCAACTGCCAGAGGAAGTGAAGACCTTGCGGAACCTTGTTCAGTTCTGCAAGGCCTGCAAGACCGCTCTCTTCCAATTGACTTTTAATTGACGCGGAGCCTACATCGTAGGAAACTGGAGAAATGCCGTTGCCACTGAAAATATACAACATCTAATGAGATTAGTACCAAACAATTTTTTTGATTGTTTAAATTGTAGAGTCTGTAATTTTATAATATGTATTGTTTTTATTGTTGCTGTGATTTTATTCTGTGAGCCGCCCTGAGTTTGCTTCGGCGGGGAGGGTGGGATATAAATCAAATAGATAAATAGATATATTTCCTAGAAATAATGGCCCACTCCCCCTCTCAGGACTGCATTTGAGCAGTGTTCAGCTCATGATATAGAGTAGGGGTCCTGTTAGGGAATTTTAGGAGTCCAGGACCCTTTACTTATGACTCCCATTCCCCCCAGGTTCAGAAAAGGGAGGGGGATGTCTGGCAAGGACCCCGGGGTTTCAGAAAGAGAGAGAGAAAGCTGTTTCAAAGTTAAAAACCACTTATAAAAATGAAAACCATAGTGCAGAAACGTTCAATCATATAACATTCTGGTATGCAGTGTACAGGATTAATAACATTAATGAAATATTCAATTAAAGTATACTGTAACTCTGTAGAGGATGCCTCCTGGTCGCTCTGTCAAGGCCCAAAAGGTTATTCGACCAGAACAACAAGGAACAAGAATAAACCCAGGCATTAAATACCTTTCCCCCCATCCATAGGAGCTAATGTAGCTGTCAGTCAGGTCTGTGATGAAAAACTCAATACCTTTCATGCAGTAAGTCATGAACCGTGCCTGTAGTTCAAACAGTTTCTGTGAGGGCAAAAAGCCCTGACTATCCTAGCGCCTCTTCAAATAACAGTCCGGAATATTATCATTGGTACTCTGGGTAACCTCTCAGTGTCAAGGGGGAATCATGGAGATGCAGAGATATTATGACTTCAAGGCTGAAACTAAAAAATGTAAACAACCCCACTAGAGCAGAGTGTACTGACAGACCAGGCTTGAGAGAGGCGTGCAAAGCCTTATGGGGAAAAGAAGCAAACAGAAATGGCTACCAGGCAGGAAGTGCCTCAGTCTCACTTGGAATTCTGCCACAGGTTCCCAGCATGGTGCTTTTGTTTTTAAAATGTGGGTGGAACCAGGTGGTCTTTTGCCCAGTAAGGCTTCTGATTGGAGATTTGATTGTCTGTGCAATTTTCTTTCCTTCCTTTGAAAAAAAAAATGCTTTGGCAGCCACTCCCACCGCAACACAAGGATCTTCACTGTGTGACTGAAAGTAAGCTGCAACGGCCATTTTGTGCCTGGCTCCACCTCCTCTGGCAGTCATTTTGTGGCAGCCGTTTTTTGCTGGGCCCACCGCATTGTCTCAGAATTCCAGCTGTGTCCGCAGGCTCAAAAAGGCTGGGGACCCGATTTAGAGCTTTGACCCCATTACTGCTAGTTGGTAGACGCTGAACCTGCATGCTCAGAACAGCACAGACTTAGAAAGCCACTCTACTTTCCAGTCCCCAAAGCAGGCTCATCTTCCCTGCATCCCAAAACAAACAAACAAACAAAATCCACTTTTTTCTTGTTAGCAGTGATCCTTTGAAGTTTGGATTGGTAGCCAAAACTCTATATTGTCCGACTATGTCACCAAGGAGACAGAACCACATTCCTCTTCTTCTCTTTGGACGCTGGAGAGTCTGAATGTAGGTTATCTGAAGATGTGAGCAGTGACTCACAAAAGCCCCTCCCCTACCACCAGTTTTCTTAGTCATTAAGGGGCTCTTACTATTTTCTATTGCTAAAGAGATAAAGGTAGTTCCCTGTGCAAGCACCAGTCGTTTCCAACTCTGGGGTGATGTTACTTTCACAACATTTTCACGACAGACCTTTTTAACAGGGTGGTTTGCCGTTGCCTTCCCCAGTCAGCTACACTTTCCCCCCAGCAAGCTGGGTTCTCATTTGACTGCCCTCGGAAGGATGGAAGGCTGAGTCAACCTCGAGCCAGCTACCTGAACTCAGGTAGATCAGACTCAGGTTGTGAGCAGAGCTTAGGACTGCAGTACTGCAGCTTTACCACTCTGCGCCACGGGGCTCTTTATTTCTGCTGCTACAGACAGACTAACATGGCCACTAATCTTGAGGTTACATCAGTTAGCCCATGTTTGAGAGCATAATTGTATCTCTAGTTCCACCCACATTTTAAAAAGAGTAAGGGGGTTGAAGCGGATGGTGAGGCAGGAACTCAAGCTGCAGACTGAGAATCTTGATGGGAGGGGGGAGACTGTCCGGGATTAGTAAAACCATACCAGGCATAGGTGTGGATGCTTGGTCAGGGGATTCCAGTGCTCCTGGGGAGGAGAAGGTATGACGGTGGGAATAGCCAGAGGTGTAATGGAAGGAGGCGGAGACAAAACAGTGCTCGGCCCCCTTCCAGTCTACTTCCCGTCCCAATGGTGACAGGTAGTGGGGCCAAGAGGAAGTGCCCGTCTCCGTCATTGGTGTTATGCAACGCCAGGTCCGTGAATAATAAGACCTCAACCCTTAGGGAGTTCCTGCTTCGGCAGGACGAGGACCTGGCTTGCGTGACTGAGACCTGGGTGCGAGATGGGGAGACGGTGGCTCTTTCCCAGATGACCCCCCCGGGCTACTCGGTCTTTCATCAATCACGGACGAGCGGGCGGGAAGGAGGGGTGGCGTTATTCATACGGGAGGGTTACTCTTTCTGGGCTCTCCCGGCCCCAACGATCGAGGGTATTGAATGTGCTGGTCTAGCGTGGGATGTCGGAGAGGGGTTGGCGATCTGGCTGGTGTACCGTCCGCCTAACGCACCAGCCAGCGCCTTACCATCCCTGATGGAGGCGGTGGCAGGCTGGGCGTTGGAGTACCCAGGGCTTATGGTCCTGGGTGATTTCAACGTCTACGCTGATGACACGGCCTCCAATCAGGCGATGGATCTGGTGTCGTCCATGGTGACTCTGGGACTCTCTCAATTTGTCATGACACCCACGCATCAGGCTGGACACACGTTAGACATGATCTTTGCATCTGGGATTTTGGTGAACGATATCGCGGTAGAAGCGGTACCATGGTCAGATCACCTAGCCCTCAAGGCCCGTATGGAGACGCCGCCTCAACCCTGTATGGGCGTAGAGCCTATTCTGGCTCGATCCCGCGGAACCTAATGGACCCGGAACGGTTCCAAATGGCCCTGCAGGACCCCTGGCCCCCTGGCGATTCCCTAGATGACCTGGTGGAGGCCTGGCAAAACCGGCTATCCAGGGCAATCAACGAGATCGCACCTCGACGCCCTCTGCACCCTCGTGTGAGGCTGGCTCCATGGTACACCTTGGAGTTACGTCAGCTGAAACAAGGGCTCAGACGACTAGAGAGGCAGTGGCGGCATACTCGTGACGAAGCGACGAGAACATCCTACAGAACGTTTATGAGGTCTTATGAGATGGCAGTCAAGGCCGCAAAGAAAGCTTACTTTGCGGCCAGGATTGCGTCTGCAAATTCGCGCCCAGCACAATTGTTTAGAATAATTGCAAGTCTTACTACACTGCCTCAAGGCAGACCAAATGTGAGAGAATTAGAGATAGGCTGTGAAGCTTTTGCAAAATATTTTGCAGATAAAATCACGTCGCTCCACCAAGACCTGCCTATCACATTGGATACAGTACAGGAACTTGAGGCTCCGTGCCTGTCTTCCGATTTCGTTCTGGATTGCTTCGACCCACTCAGCCTGGAGGAAGTTGACGGAATTCTCTCTTCCGCACACCCAACAACATGTGATTTGGACCCTTGCCCCTCCTGGCTGATTAAATCTTGCCAAAGGGAGCTTAGATGTCCTTTACGGGACATCATAAATAGATCCCTCTCTGAGGGGCGATTTCCAACACCCTTGAAAGAGGCTTTGGTCTGTCCTCTCCTGAAAAAAAGTACAGCAGACCTGGCTGAATTGGCAAATTACCGACCGGTGTCTAATTTACCGTTCCTTGGTAAAATTATTGAGAGGGCAGTTGCAGTTGCAGGGTTTTCTGGATGACGCGTTGCAGTTGCAGGGTTTTCTGGATGACGCTTCCATCCTAGGGACCTAGCAACAGTGATCCATGCAACGGTCACCTCAAGATTGGATTACTGTAATGCCCTCTACATGGGGCTGCCTCTGTGCCGAACCCGGAGGTTGCAGCTTGTGCAGAACGTGGCAGCTAGGCTGCTATTGGGGCTCCCGAAATGGGAGCACATACAGTCGGGGCTACGCAGACTGCACTGGTTGCCAGTTACTTACCGGGTTCGTTACAAAGTGCTGGTTATTACCTTTAAAGCCCTATATGGCCGAGGACCTGCCTACCTGAGGGACCGTCTTTCCTCATATGAACCCCAGAGAGCACTGAGGTCAGCAGGGAAGAACCAGCTGACTATCCCCGGACCAAAGGAGGCAAAACTACAAAATACTCACACACGGGCCTTCTCTATCGCAGCTGCACACCTATGGAACCAGCTCCCGAAAGAAGTGTGAGCCCTGCGGAACCATGACCAGTTCTGCAGGGCCTGCAAGACCACCCTTTTCAGGATGGCCTTTGCCAGCTGAGCGACTGATGTTGGGTGACTTCTGTCACCATTATCTTATGAACAGCACCTGGAATTTATTTGTATTTGTATTCGCTTTAAATTGGAATGTTTTAAAACTAATGTGGTTTTAAACCTTTGTATGATTATATGAATATGCTGTTAGCCGCCCTGAGCCCGCTTCGGCGGGGAGGGCGGGATATAAATAAAATTTTATTATTATTATATTATTATCCCAGTATCTCCAGGAGCAGTTTCTCCTGAAGGTGTTGCATACTCTGTTGCTTCCCTCACTGAGTTTCTTGCTCATTTACCTTTAGGAAGGTGAGACTTGTCATCTATCAGAAAAGGGGGCTATTCTGGAGTTATGGAATATATTCCCCTAGAAAGCATAAATGGTCCTGGTTTTCTTTTGTGGGAAGGTAAAGATGCTTTATATCAGGGCTGGGTGAAGTTGCCTAACATAAGAACCACACAGAATAAATGTTTGACGTTTGAGAGCTGCAAGACATGAACGTCAGATGCTTTAGAGCCACAAGACAGGAAAGAAGGAAAAGGGAGAGGTGGAAAGAAAGCAACTTTAACTTTAGATGCATTATCCAAGCCACTGGCTGACTTAGAGAAGTGGCTTGAAAGAGAGAAATGCCTTCTCCAAGCTGGCCAATGGGGTGGGGGCAGAAGCTTTGAGAGCCACCCATGTTTTATATCGATAGATGTTTGGGCATCGTTGGAGACTTCTTTTTTTGTATAGCTGTTGGGGTTCTCTGATTGGTTTTATTATTTAATTGATTGTTTCTGTAATAGTTATGGAGCACCTGGTGAACAGCCAGTGGTCTGTAAACAATTCCAGCTGTGTGTCGGGTGTTCAGTTTACCTGTGATTGTAAAGATCCATCTGCGCTTCTTGCCTTTCACAGCTCCACGCTCCAGGGAAAGGCCCAGCCGCAAACAAAAGCAAAGATGACCTCGTTGTAGCAGAAGTGGAAATCAATGATGTGCCTCTGACGTGCAGAAACCTCTTGACCAGAGGACAAACTCAGGATGAGGTCAGTTGAGCTGGTGGTTCTAGTCTTTTGGGTCTCGTGATTAACTTTCCTTGAGCCCTTTCTGCAGGATTTCTCATTGAATCCATAACAGCAGAAAGTCTGCGTCTAGTGGCACCTTTAAAACCAACCAAGTTATATTCTGGGCGCTTTAGAGTTACACATTAGAAACACTCGGCCGTCTGCTTTTATTCTGTCATCAGCGGTTGATTCCTAGATCAATTTGGATAACTCCAGTTCTTACCAAACATCAATTACAAACTGAATTTTGGGTGGTCCCCTATTTGCTGGCAGATATTAATCCTAAAACCACTTATTTTGTTGCAGAATTTTTGATAATTTTATCTGTAAAATGACAAAAATCTGGGTTGATCCGATTGTAACTGAATTTGGTATGTTTGGCTAACAGCATGATTTTAGATTTACTTAACTGAACCACAGGTTTTATTAGAAACTTTTGTTTTAATATTTTGTTTACCTATTGGATTTGAATATTTTTACTGTAAATTTTGAATTTTGTGATTTTATGCTGTTCATCTATATATGTTTGATAATTGATTCATTCTGGTTGAGCTTAAGACCTTTGGTCATAGAAGTTAATAAAGGAAATGGAAAATGGTTATCCATTAGTATTATAGCTATAGGAGTATTAGTGTTATACAAGCCTCACTCCCTGATGTGTCATAGTTGGCTCCGCCTCTTATGGCAGCCATTTTGTGGTTGTGCCCACCACCCTGTGTTAGAATTCCAAGGTGCCCAGAGGCTCAAAAAGGTTGGAGATGACTGAGGGACCTGCCCTGGAGATCACCACGATCCAGCAAACAACATCTGCTGACCATCACTGGCCTGAAAGATGTCCGTCTTGCCTCAAACAGGGCCAGGGCCTTTTTAGCCTTGGTCCCAGCCTGGTGAAATCAGCTCCCTCTAGAGATTCGGCCCCTCACCAAATTGTTATTTTCCGTAGGGCCTGTAAAACTGAGCTATTCCGCCAGGCCTTTGGTTGAAGAAGAAGAAGAATTGCAGATTTATACCCCGTCCTTCTCTCTGAATCAAAGACTCAGAACGGCTTACAATCTCCTTTATCCTCTTCCCCCACAGCAGACACCCTGTGAGGTGGGTGGGGCTGGAGAGGGCTCTCACAGCAGCTGCCCTTTCAAGGACAACTCCTACGAGAGCTACGGCTTACCCAAGGCCATCCCAGCAGGTGCAAGTGGAGGAGTGGGGGATCAAACCCGGTTCTCCCAGATAAGAGTCCGCACACTTAACCACTACACCAAACTGGTGGAATGGTTTGCCAAGGGTAGCCTGTCTGGCTCTTTTTTTAAGGAGTTTCACTTTTTTCCAATGTTGTTGTAATGTCTTGCTGCAAGTCACCTTGCAGAAAATAGAAAGGCAGTATGGAATAGCTATCAGTGGTTTTAAAATAAGATAGTAAAGCGGAACATGCATGGTCAGGGACCTCTGAATACCACTTGCAAACTGTGGAGGAAGCCTGTGGCAGAGTGACTGCAAAGGGGTAGTGACATTATTCTATTGTAGCAAAATAAAAGTCCAGTGGCACCTCAAAGACCCAACAACATTTATTTTCGTATCAGCTTTTGTGAGTCACAGTTTGCTTCTTCAGGTATATGAAGGGAGGATCACACTGGGAATTCTTACCAGGAAGATTAGAAGGAAAGAAGGAGATGAAGCAGAGGGGCTTGGTGTGAATTCCGGCACGAATCTTTTAGAGTGTAAGGGTGAGGGGAAAGGATATAGGTGAATCCCATCACAAATGAACAGAATTAGCAATTGGCCTGCTATTGCCTTCAATCCCAGGAGGCAGAATGCTGCAATAGAAAGGCTTTGAGTCCAGGAGGGCTGTTTGCATGAATGTAATCGGAACTGGGTTTTTTTTTTTCTCTGTCTGCAGATCAGCAGGTTGAGCGGTGCAGCAGTCTCTACTCGTGGCAGATACATGACTACAGAAGAAAAAGCAAAAATTGGACCTGGGTATGTGCCTCAGTCACTTTAAATTCCTCTGCTCAGCTGCTCTTAGGCAGTTGCCAAAACCCATCCATTTCTTACATGGTTTTTTAAAATGTGGGGTGTACCAGTTCCTGTCCAATGTAAACAGCTGCCTTTTATTTAATCATAGAGTCATAGAGCTAGAAGGGATCCCCAGGGTCGTCTAGTCCAATCCCCTGCACAGTGCAGGAAATTCACAAATCCCTCCCCCTAAATTCATAGGATCTGCATTGCTGTCAGATAGTCACATATCCCTAACTCTGTTCTGGCAGCAGACCCTTCAGGATCCTGGGCAGAATTTGGCCGTAGCTGATCTCGATGGGCAGATAATGATGAGGCTTACTCTTTCTAGTACCCCCACATGCAGCCCTATTCAAATGAGGCAGGGTCTCTGTCTGTTTTGATAGGCAGAAGCCCTCCTGATTTGGTTTTGTGCGCATGCTTGGAAATCATGCTTAACCTCTGGTGACCTCTACTGGGGTTTGGACGTTCAGAGACGTGGCTTGCTGTTACCTGCCCCTGAGTCCCAGCCCTCCAAGGTCTCCCATCCAAGGACTTGCCAGGGTTGGCCCTGCTTAGCTTCTGAAATCTGACAAGATCGGGCTTGCCTGGGCTGTCCAGGTCAGAGCGCCCTCGTGTTTTTCTTCCCGCAAGTTCCTCGACGGTGATCTCGGAACTCCTGTTCAGCTCACAGTAAACACTGAAAGCTTGCTCTCTTTCTGTTAATGTTGCCCTGATTCACACATGCAGGAGAATGGGACTAAAAATGTTGAGGTGGTTCAGCTAGGTTAAAAACTCCCCACAAATGTAAATGTAGCACAGCAAGCTCTGTTTGCATGGGCTTTGCATATCAGATTGAACTTAACACTCGATTTCAGATCAAACTGGGTAGTCATGTTAGTCTGTCTGTAGCAGTAGAAAATAAAGAGTCCAGTAGCACCTTAAAGACTAACAAAATCTGTGACAGGGTTATGTGCTTTCATGAGCCGCTGATCGCTTCTTCAAATACACAGTTTCAGGTTTCTCTATAATTTCAGATTCCTCCTGACTCTTAGCCCTGTTACCTTTCTTATTAGATGTCTCCCCCTGTTGACTGCATTGAGGAATGCAGTATAATCCTCCTGGAGCTTCAGTAAATAAAGGAACTGTAGATAGATCCAGGTGGGAAGCAGTAGAACAAAGCAAGAGTCAAGTGGCACCTCTCACAAAGTTTTATTCGGAATGGAAGCTTTCGTGTGCTCTAAGCACACTTCATCGGACAACAGTATGGAATGGCAAGCGGTCCTAAATATAGAGAAAGTGGGCAGTGAGTTAGTATGCAGAGTTTTTTTAGCAGATTAAAAGAATCACGAGTTGGGATCTGGTGTTTGTTAGTGTTAACGGGGCTGAAGCAACAATGAAAGGTAATATAAAGCAGATTGATGTCCATGTACTTAAACCCGTTAGTTATCCTGGGTGTGAAGTGCAATAAATGAGAGGCTGTTGTAATGTTTTTGTTGTTCCGTCTCTGGGATATGAACATATGAAGCTGCCTTATACTGAATCAGACCCTGGGTCCATCAAAGTCAGTACTGTCTTCTCAGACTGGCAGCGGCTCTCCAGGGTCTCAAGCTGAGGAATTTCACACCTATTTGCCTGGACCCTTTTTTTGGAGATGCCAAGGATTGAACCTGGGAGCTTCTGCTTACCAAGCAGATGCTCTACCACTGAGCCACTGTCCCTCCCCAATGATAAAATGAGAGACATAAAATAACATGTCATAATAAATACGCACAGGAGCTTTCAGAATGGAAATCCTGTCCCTGCAGTCTGCACTGGAGATCTACTTTTCTCCCTTTCTCACAATACAAGAACTCGTGGGCGTTCAATGAAATCGCTGAGCAATCAAGTTAGAACGGATAAAAAGGAAGTCCTTCTTCACCCAAAGGGTGATTAACATGTGGAATTCACTGCCACAGGAGGTGGTGGTGGCTACAAGCATAGCCAGCTTCAAGAGGGGATTGGATAAACAAATGGAGCAGAGGTCCATCAGTGGCTATTAGTCACAGTGTATTGTTGGAACTCTCCATCTGGGGCAGGAATACTCTGTATTCTTGGTGCTTGGGGTGGGGGGGCAAAGTGGAAGGGCTTCTAGCCCCACTGGTGGACCTCCTGATGGCACTTGGAGGTTTTTTTTGGCCACTGTGTGACACAGAGTGTTGGACTGGATGGGCCATTGACCTGATCCAACATGGCTTCTCTTATGTTCTTACATATGTCCTTTCATCGGAGCTTCAGTGCCTTAGCAGGTAGTGTTTATGGTCTGAGAAGAAATCCCAGCTGCTGAAAATCAATACAATGCTGTGCTTCAATCTTTTCTAAATTGATATGATGCAACACTAGGAGATTGTACAAGTTTAGGGTGCAGGCAGAGAGAGGGATCACCCTCAGTCAGAGAGCCTGGGTCTCAGGGGAGGTGTTATGTGTCTTACAGAGACCGTCCGCTGTACTTGCACGTCCAGGGTCAGACGCGAGAGCTGGTGGACAGTAAGTAAAATTGCCTCTTTCAACACCTCTAACAGGAAACGTCGGTACAAATATTGTGAATGGCTTTCATAAGTCAAGAGGGGATAAACATTTGGAGCAGAGGTCTACTAGTAGTTATTAGCTACAAGGTACAGATGGAACACTCTGTAGTGATACTTGGGGGGGCCACGGTGGGAGGGCTTCTGGAATTCTGGCCCTGCTGATGGACCTCCTGATGGCCCCTGGGTTTTGGCCACTGTGTGACACAGAGTGCTGGACTGGAAAGGCCATTGGCCTGATCCAACATGGCTTCTCTTACGTTCTTAAGTCAAGGGCCCAACCACTGAAACCACAGCAGTGGCAACATGGGTGCCAATGTTCCCTCTAAGCTGCAGAGTCTTGTGAGCAAAAACTCTACTTTGTGAGCTACTGGCATTAAAGTTGTGAGCTACTGCATAACTTAGTGTGCTCTGGGGTCATCCTTCCTGAGCTAAGACAAAAATGTGTGAGCTGGAAGCTAAAAATCTGTGAGCTAGCTCACACTAACTCAGCTTAGAGGGAACACTGATGGGTGCATGTGTGGAGAACTAAATTTCTCCTTCTGTCAGCCTAGAATCTATCAGGTGACAGTCACAGCTTCTCAGTGTTCCAACAGATGCTGCAGGACATGCAGCTTTGAGCTGTGCAAAGCGACAAAAATAGAACCATGCGTCTCAATAGTCTGGTGGAAAAAAAACAGTAAACTTAATTTGTGAGCTGCTTGGGTGAGTCACCAAGGCCCACTATGAGATTATTCAAGCTTTATGTAATGACAGATTTATATACTGACCTAGCTGGCTTTTCAGTGGGTGTCATGATTATGTTCACCTGTTTAAACTTTTCTAAAAATGGTACGCATCCCTGACATTCAGTCATCTGCATGTTTTATTGGCTTTTACATGGCACTTGTAACTCCAGGTGGTCTCAAATCCCTTCCTTCCTTCCTTCCTTCCTTCCTTCCTTCCTTCCTTCCTTCCTTCCTTCCTTCCTTCCTTCCTTCCTTCCTTCCTTCCTTCCTTCCTTCCTTCCTTCCTTCCTTCCTTCCTTCCTTCCTTCCTCCCTCCCTCCCTCCCTCCCTCCCTCCCTCCCTCCCTTCCTTCCCTCTCTCCCTCTCTCCCTCCCTCCCTCCCTCCCTCCCTTCCCTCCCTCCCTCCCTCCCTCCCTCCCTCCCTCCCTCCCTTCCTTCCTTCCTTCCTTCCTTCCTTCCTTCCTTCCTTCCTTCCTTCCTTCCTTCCTTCCTTCCTTCCTTCCTTCCTTCCTTCCTTCCTTCCTTCCTTCCTTCCTTCCCTCTCTCCCTCTCTCCCTCCCTGTTGAGATGCACCTACTTACTGAATTCAGTCCAGGTGTGACGGAAGGGGGGGCCCGGCTGCTGCTTGCGTTCCCTCCAGCGGCTCTGTCAATAGTAGAAAATTCAATTCCTGGTTGACCAGGGGGATTTAAATGTTCGAAAGGAGTGAAGTGGCTGGGGAGGGGGGAGGGAGCATCTCAGTTGGAGCAGAACCCAGGTTTGACCGGGGAAGATGCTGCCTCCCCTTCCTCCTTCCCAGTTTTCTACCCTATCCTTATTGGATCAGGCTGGTGTGAAATTCGCAGCATCATTTTTTGTGCCTTCTAACGTTTCTTACATCCGAACCTGAAAACTAAGCCTTTGCCTTCAGGAGCCGTCAATCGAATTAAAGAGATCATCACGAACGGTGTGGTAAAAGCTGCCACCGGATCCAGCCCCACTTTCAACGGTGCCACCGTTACCGTCTACCACCAGCCTGCCCCCATCGCTCAGCTGCCCCCAAACGTGGGACAGAAGCCTCCGTTCCAGTCCGGAGGGGTACGTATTGCAGAATGAGTGCTGGATTTTCTTAGGGTGGTTAGAAATGAACAGTCCAGGCCAGGAGTCCCCCGACATGACATCTATGAGTGCCTTGGCACCTACCAAAACCTTTTTCTGGTATCTGCCAAGAGCGATGATAACAGTGGTTGGGCTTTTGCCCAGCAAGGCTTCTGATTGGCTATTGGAGATCTGATCGGCTGTGCAGGTCTTTTGAAGCATTGCTTTGGCAACAGCTGTCACCACAGCAGGAGGATTTTCACTGAACACCCGAAGGGAAGCTGTGTGTATGCAAGGAAGTATTTTTAAACAGTATCCTTATTTTGAACGGCATCTTCTTAAACAGACCTTCTGCTTGAAGCATTTTATTACATTCAATTTATTACATTCAATTTATATCCCGCCCTCTCCGCAAGCGGACTCAGGGCGGCTCACAACATTATACAATACAATCAGTCCATTCCAGCATTGAAGAGTTACCGTTATTTATGTAAAACCCCGTTTCTTGACCTTTTGTGCCTGGTTCCACATTTAAAGGTAGATGCATTTAAAATTAAAGTTGCTTTCTTTCCACATCTCCCTCCTCTCTCCCCATTTTCTTTCCTTCCTTCCTCCCTTTAGCCCTCTCTCCCGTCCTCCCTTCCGTCCTCCTTCCCTCCCTCCATTTGCAGTGGTCATTTTGTATTCGAGTCCACCATCCCTGTATCAGATTTCTAAAGGATCCTGCAGGCTCAAAAACCATACGGACCCCTCATCTTGGTTTTCTGAGATGTGCTTTAGAGCCTTCATCCAGTCTTGATGCCTGCATTTCAGTGTGTGTCTTAAGCGCCATCAGGTCACTTCTGACTTTTGATGACCCTGTGAATTAACGTTCTCCGAAACATCCTGTCGTTAACAGCCTCGCTGAGGTCTTGCAAACAGAGGGCCGAGGCTTCCTCAATTGAGTCTGACCATCTCCTGTTGAGTCTTCTCTTTCCTGCTGCCTTCCGCTTTTTCTAGTGTTATTGTCTTTCCCAGTAGCTCTCGTCTTCTCCCATTTCTATAGTGCTTTCCAATTATTGTACCCTCCCTCAAGCTTTTGTTCATGTGGTTATGCCTGTAATGATTTCTGCACCTAGAGGACTAAGAAGGCAGAACCTGTTGAGCCAAGGCTCTGCCGATACTATCCTCTAAGAGTAACGGGATGGAGAGAGGAGCTCAGCTTACAGGAGAGCCGGGGCCTCACTGTACCATCCGACAACCAATCATGTCTTCTCTCTGGGCGAATCTGAGCGCTGGCAGCTGGAGCGAAGGAAGAGCCTTGACTTCTGATCTCATGAAACTCTGTTTCTTCACCCATCTTAATGCATAAGCCTCCCCCACAGTTCTAGCACATTGGTCCCCCTTGTTTTGGCCTTCACCTTTAAGCTGTAGATTAACAACCCCATTCTTTTGTGTGTGTACGTAAATAAATCCAAAATCATACCAAAGATGTTGGGAACGGGTGGAATTCTAGCAAGAGCTCCTTTGCATGTTAGGCCACACAGCCCTGATGTAGCCAATCCTCCAAGAGTTTACAAAAAGAGCCTTGAAAGCTCTTGGAGGATTGGCTACATCAGGGGTGTGTGGCCTAATATGCAAAGGAGCTCCTGCTAGAATTCCACCCCTGCCTGGGAATACTATTCATAGAATCATAGAGTTGGAAAGGATCTCCAGGGTCATCTGGTCCAACCCCCCACACAATGCAGGAAACCCACAAATACCTCCCCCTAAATTCACAGGATCTTCATTGCTGTCAGATGGCCATCTATAGAATCATAGAAATTGTATTGAGAGTACCATGATCAGCATCTTGCTAGGACTTTGTGTTTGGGGCAAGAATGTTCTTCCCGTTGCTGGGGGTGGCAGGGAGGGGCTGTGGCTCAGTGGTGGAGCCTCTGCTTGGCTCTCAGAAACATAGAAAAATAGAGCTGGAAGGGATTCCAAGGGTCATCCAGTCCAACTCCTGGATGTGCAGGAAATTCACAGTCCCCTCCCCCTCTCTCATTGACCCCTGCTCTAAGCTCAGAGGGAGGCGGAAAACCTCCAGGATCCCTGGGCCAATCTGGTCTGGAGGGAAATTCCTTCCTGACTTCAGAGTGACAATCTGCATTGCCCTGGGAATATAAGAAAGAGCCACAAGAACCGAGCAGTGGCTCATCCATTCCTGCTGTCCCTCTCACAATCTACCCAAAGGTCCCAGGTGCAATCCCTGGGGTCTACAGCTGAAAGGATCAGGTCATAGGTGATGCGAAGGACCCCCACCTGAGACCCTGGAGAGCTGCTGCCAGTCAGAGTAGATGATACTGATCTTGATAGACCGATGGTCTGGCACAGCAAAAGGCAGCTTTGTGTCTGCTGAATTGTGTGTTTTATCTCGTCCTCACCTAAAAAGAATTATGTGATGTCTGTTTCTGTGGATTTTTTTTTCTTTTGAATTGTGGCAGTTAAAACAGACAGATCTTGGAGAGTACGATGTTCTACCCCTGCCGCATGGGAGACATAGAATCATAGAGTTGGGAGACATAGTGAGAGACAGAATCATATTGTTGGGAGACATAGTGAGAGACGTAGACCCATAGAGTTGAGAGACATAGAATCATAGAGTTGGGAGACATAGTGAGAGACATAGAATCATAACGTTGGGAGACATAGTGAGACACAGAATCATAGCGTTGGGAGACAGTGAGAGACAGAATCATAGAGTTGGGAGACACAGAATCATAGAGTTGGGAGACATAGAATCATAGAGTTGGGAGACATAGTGAGAGACAGAATCATAGCGTTGGGAGACACAGAATCATAGAGTTGGGAGACATAGTGAGAGACATAGAATCATAGCGTTGGGAGACATAGTGAGACATAGAATCATAGCGTTGAGAGACAGAATCATAGAGTTGGGAGACACAGAATCATAGAGTTGGGAGACATAGAATCATAGAGTTGGGAGACATAGTGAGAGACAGAGAATCATAGCGTTAGGAGACAGTGAGAGACAGAATCATAGAGTTGGGAGACATAGTGAGAGACAGGATCATAGCATTGGGAGACATAGAATCATAGCGTTGGGAGACATAGTGAGAGACATAGAATCAGCGTTGGGAGACAGTGAGAGACAGAATCATAGAGTTGGGAGACATAGAATCATAGAGTTGGGAGACATAGTGAGAGACAGAGAATCATAGCGTTGGGAGACAGTGAGAGACAGAATCATAGAGTTGGGAGACACAGAATCATAGAGTTGGGAGACATAGAATCATAGAGTTGGAAGGGACCTCTGGGGTCATCTGGTCCCTGTGAATCCTAACATGAAGCCTAACAGTCCTCTTCTGTGCTCGCAGATGCATTATGTCCAGGACAAATTATTTGTGGGCCTGGAACACGCTGTGCCCACCTTCAACGTCAAGGAGAAGGTCGAAGGCCCCGGCTGCTCTTACTTGCAGCACATCCAGATTGAGACTGGTGCCAAGGTTTTCCTGCGTGGGAAAGGATCTGGGTGCATTGAGCCTGCCTCAGGCCGGGAAGCCTTCGAACCAATGTACATTTACATCAGGTAAGAGGGGAGAGGTGGGTCAGGAATCACCGCTTTCCTTTCACCTCGGTCACATTTTTATCCTGCTCTTCCTCCAAGATCAATTGATAGATTAAAGCCCTAGGCTGCTGCAAACACAAATCACTAATGGCTTTACCAGCAGTAGCATATACCAAAATCTGCTTTTATCATAGATTTCAAATTCATGAGTCTGTAAACAGTCATAAGACCACAAAGTCCTTTTGGGGAGGGACGGTGGCTCAGTGGTAGAGCATCTGCTTGGGAAGCAGAAGGTCCCAGGTTCAATCCCTGGCATCTCCAAAAAAGGGTCCAGGCAAATAGGTGTGAAAAACCTCAGCTTGAGACCCTGGAGAGCCACTGCCAGTCTGAGAAGACAATCCTGACTTTGATGGACCAAGGGTCTGATTCAGTATAAGGCAGCTTCATATGTTCATATATGTTCAAATAAGTCCTTAAAATCCATACATTCCTTTCCACTTGTACAACCGATGAATAATCCACATGTGACGATCCCTTTAGGGATGTATAGTTTGAGTGCTAGTTGTTACACGGAAAGCATTCTGAAGACTGGGCAACCAAGTTTCCGAGGAGCAGAACTCCTGATTTGGATGTGGAAGATCTTACATTCAGTTCCTGGCATCTCAAACTAGTTGGCATGGAGAAAGACTTCTCTGCTTGACATCCTGGAGAACCTTTGCTAGTCAGAGTATGATGCTCTGTGTTCTTGGTGCTTGGGAGGGGCAACAGTGGGAGGGCTTCTAGTGTTCTAGTGTCCAGTTTTTCTGAATCAAAAACTGGCTGAGTAATAGGAAGCAGAGAGTGAGTATAAATGGGCAGTCTTCGCAATGGAGGACGGTAAGCAGTGGGGTGCCTCAGGGCTCGGTACTGGGTCCCATGCTCTTTAACTTGTTCATAAATGACTTAGATTTAGATTGGGAGTGAGCAGTGAAGTGGCCAAGTTTGCGGATGACACTAAATTGTTCAGGGTGGTGAGAACCAGAGAGGATTGTGAGGAACTCCAAAGGGACCTGTTGAGGCTGGGTGAGTGGGTGTCAACGTGGCAGATGCAGTTCAGTGTGGCCAAGTGCAAAGTAATGCACATTGGGGCCAAGAATCCCAGCTACAAATACAAGTTGATGGGTTGTGAACTGGCAGAGACTGACCAAGAGAGAGATCTTGGGGTCGTGGTAGATAACTCACTGAAAATGTCAAGACAGTGTGCATTTGCAATAAAAAAGGCCAATGCCATGCTGGGAATTATTAGGAAGGGAATTGAAAACAAATCAGCCAGTATCATAATGCCACTGTATAAATCGATGGTGCGGTCTCATTTGGAGTACTGTGTGCAGTTCTGGTCGCCGCACCTCAAAAAGGATATTATAGCATTGGAGAAAGTGCAGAAAAGGGCAACTAGAATGATTAAAGGGCTGGAACACTTTCCCTATGAAGAAAGGTTGAAACGCTTGGGACTCTTTAGCTTGGAGAAACGTCGACTGCGGGGTGACATGATAGAGGTTTATAAGATAATGCATGGGATGGAGAAAGTAGAGAAAGAGGTACTTTTCCCCCTTTCTCACAATACAAGAACTCGTGGGCATTTGATGAAATTGCTGAGCAGACAGGTTAAAACGGATAAAAGGAAGTCCTTCTTCACCCAAAGGGTGATTAACATGTGGAATTCACTGCCACAGGAGGTGGTGGCGGCCACAAGTGGGGTTTAGATAAAAATATGGAGCAGAGGTCCATCAGTGGCTATTAGCCACAGTGAGTGTGTGTGTGTATATATATATATATATAAATTTTGGCCACTGTGTGACACAGATTATTGGACTGGATGGGCCATTGGCCTGATCCAACATGGCTTCTCTTATGTTCTTATGGCCACTGTGTGACACAGGGTGTTGGACTGGATGGGCCATTGGCCTGATCCAACAGGGCTTCGCTTATGTTCTTATGGCCACTGTGTGACACAGGGTGTTGGACTGGATGGGCCTTCAAGAGGGGTTTAGATAAAAATATGGAGCAGAGGTCCATCAGTGGCTATTAGCCACAGTGTGTGTGTGTGTGTGTGTGTGTATATAAATTTTGGCCACTGTGTGACACAGATTATTGGACTGGATGGGCCATTGGCCTGATCCAACATGGCTTCTCTTATGTTCTTATGGCCACTGTGTGACACAGGGTGTTGGACTGGATGGGCCATTGGCCTGATCCAACAGGGCTTCTCTTATGTTCTTATGGCCACTGTGTGACACAGGGTGTTGGACTGGATGGGCCATTGGCCTGATCCAACAGGGCTTCACTTATGTTCTTATGGCCACTGTGTGACACAGGGTGTTGGACTGGATGGGCCATTGGCCTGATCCAACAGGGCTTCTCTTATGTTCTTATCAAATTGCAGCCGACTTACAGCAACCCTAGCAAAGGGCATTCAAGACAAGTGAGAGGTGGTTGGCTTTGGCCTTCTTCTGCAAAGCCTTCCTTGGTGGTCTCCCTCCCAAGCACCAACCCTGCCTAGCTTCTGAGTTCTGACAAGGTCAGGCCAGATCATGCCATCTTCTCTCCCATCCGAGTAGAGTCCCCAAAGCCAGATATGTCAGTGACCCAGATTTTCTGCAAAATTTTCACACAGGCACCTACTCATTTTATCTTTTCTTTTCCTCCAGCCACCCAAAACCAGAAGGCCTCGCAGCTGCAAAAAAGCTATGTGAAAACCTACTGCAAACCGTAAGTGGCCCTTCTGTTTTGGTTTCTGCACTGTCTCGCTCAAATGGGAAGCCTTCAATCCCTCCTTCTGTCTAAACTTGCCCACGTGAAGCTTTGACTCTTCTGATAAAGTGATATACTGTGCTGGTCCCGTATGCATCTTATTTTTTGTGACAAGGAAATAAATTACTTTGAAGACTAGATGTGGTGGGTTGGGCTTATGCCTCTATTGCCAGTAACAATTAGGCCAAGTAGGCATTGGCCTATGGGCCCCCATGCCTTTAGGGGTCCTGGGCCAGTTCCCCCCCCCCCCCCCCATTTTTCCCTCCCAAGCCTGCACGCGCAGCCAGCAACTGAGCTGCTCTCCTCCTGACTTGTTTGGTGCAGCTGCTGCTGGCGGCGTCCCCCACAGCTTAGTAAAAGGGGCTTTTAAGAAGGTGCCTGCAGGCTGCTGCAGGGCATGTGCTCCGACTCTGAGATGATTTGTAAGGCCCCCCCCCCCCCAAGATTTTGACCGTTTCAGGCCTCCACAGGGTTTAATCCAGCACTGCCTCCAGGCCCCCAATAGGGGTCAGTCACCAGAGGTTGTCATGACTTCCAGGTGCGTGCGCGCACACACACACACACACATTTAACAAGTTTTATTCACGGTATAAACTTTTGTGTGCAAACGTATACCGTGAATATAACTTTGTCGGTCTTAAAGGTGCCTCTGGACTCTGGCGTTGTTCTGCTGCTCCAGACCAACACAACTGCCCCACCTCAATCTGTTCTTTGAACAGAGCTTCTGCCTGAAATGTTGAAGACTTGCTATGAGCGCTATGCAAAGTTTCACCCCCTGACATTTTGTGGTTGGCTCCGCCTCCTGCAACAGCCATTTTGTCCCCGGTGCTCACTGCCCTGTGTCAGAATTGCAAAGCTGTTCACAGGCTCCAAAAAGTTGGGGTCTCTGCTCTATGGAGTCCCTGTACTCCGGTTTTGTTTTGCTTAGATGTAATTCAAGTCCCCCCCCCTAAACCCCCCCCCCCCAAAACCTTGTAGGATTCATGACAAAGTCGTCATTCACAAACATGCAACTGGTGCATGTGCCTTTCAACATATGAACATATGAAGCTGCCTTCTACTGAATCAGACCCTCGGTCCATCAAAGTCAGTATTGTCTACTCAGACTGGCAGCGGCTCTCCAGGGTCTCAAGCTGAGGTTTTTCATACCTATTTGCCTGGGCCCTTTTTTTGGAGATGCCAGGGATTGAACCTGGGACCTTCTGCTTACCAAGCAGATGCTCTACCACTGAGCCACTGTCCCTTTCCACAGACTGTGCACCTGTCAAACAACTTCATTAAGCTGTATGCTAATTTGCTACTCATTCTTTACCTATACGCAGGGGTGGAATTCTAGCAGGAGCTCCTTTGCATATTAGGCCACACAAGCCTGATGTAGCCAATCCTCCAAGAGCTTACGAGGCTCTTTTTTGTAAGCTTTTGAAGGACTGTCTGCATGAGGGGTGCGTGGCCTAATATGCAAAGGAGCTCCTGCTAGAATTCCACCCCTGCATATGTATGGGCTGGCAGCTTCCATATCTGAAGAAGTGTGCATGCACGTGAAAGCTTATAGCCAGAATTAAGGACTCAAACTTTGTTCTGCTGTTTCACACCAACACAGTTACCCATCCGAATCTATATGCAAAACTAATTTTTTTCAAGAGTTCTTTTCTGCACTATGCTAAATGATTCACAAAGTTACTTGGGAAAATTATTAGGGAATATGGGCTCTTCTATTGTACTTAGCTTGGTGCAACTAGGATCCTGCTGTGGAATTTTGCATCATTTACAGTGCAATCCTAAGGAGAGTGACTCCAGTCTAAGCCCATTCATTTCAATTGGCTTAGACTGGAGTAACTCTCCTTAGGATTGCACTGTTAATGTGTCATTTTACTAGCTGTGTTTTCAGACTTCTGGTTGAGAGCCAGTTTGGTGGTGGTTAAGGGTGCGGACTCTTATCTGGGAGAACTGGATTTGATTCCCCACTCCTCTACCTGCAGCTGCTGGAATAGCCTTGGGTCAGCCATAGCTCTTGCAGGAGTTGTCCTTGAAAGGGGAGCTTCTGTGAGATCTCTCTCAGCCCCAGCTACCTCACAGGGTGTTTGTTGTGGGGGAGGAAGATAAAAGAGATTGTGAGCTGCTGTACAACTCTAAGATTCAGAGTGGCGGGTGGGATATGAGTCCAATTTCTTCTTCTTCCCAAATCCTATTGCATTGTTTACAGAATGTCCCCTTCTGTCAGTGGTATTGACTCTGTGTAATTGGCCTTGAGTCCAGGTTAGAAAGTCGGACTATAAATTACATAGAAAAACAAAGGGCCTCACAATCTCACCTTTAGAACAGGCAGGCTGTTGAATCAGGCCTATCAACCCTTACATATCTTATCTGCTTGGTCTTCCCCAAGGTTCATGCCGAATACTCACGATTCGTGAACCAAATAACCACGGCAGTGCCCTTAACAGGTTTGTATCTGCAGTATGTCACACTTGCTTATTGTTCCATCCGGTGGGAGAGCGTCGAGAAGCAGAGGCCAGAATGGAGTAGTGGTTAATTGTCAGACTGAGACCTGGGACATCCGGGCATATGTCTCTGTTCCGCTGGGAAAGCTCACCAGGTAACCTTGAGCCTCTCACGGCCTCTCAGCCTCACTTTAATCTTGCACGGTAATTATTATAAATGTCACGCAGAGGAAAGAGACACAACGTTGACTCAGAAGTGTGACTGCAGTTTAAAAAGGCCAACGGTGTGCAGGGGATTATTAGGAAGGGGATTGAAAACAAATCAGCCAGTATCATAATGCCTCTGTATAAGTCTATATCAAGGATGGCCAAACTTGCTTAATATAAGAGCCACTTACGATAAATGTCATATGTTTGAAAGCCGCAATACATGAACATCAGACAACAATTTGAGGGAGTGAGGGAAATAGATGGGAGAGGTGGAGAGAAAGCAACTTCAAGTGCATTCCCCAAGCCACTAGCTGATCTGGCTTGGCTTGAAGAAGTGGTTTAGAGACAAATGCCTTCTCCAAGTTGACCAATGGGGGCTTCAAGAGCCACACAATATGTGTGAAAGAGCCACGTGTGGCTCCTGAGCCGCAATTTGGCTACCTCTGGTCTATATTACGGTTTCATTGGGATTACTGTGTTCCATTCTGGTCAATGCACCTCACAAAAGATACCATGGCATTAGAAAAGGTGCAGAAAAGGGCAACTAAAATGAAGAAGGGGATGGAACACTGTCCTTGTGGAGAAGAGTTAAAGAGGTTAGGGCTGAAAGCTTGGAGAAATGCTGATTGAGAGGTGACAGAATAGAGATTTACCAGATTATGCCCGAGATAGAGAAGGTAGAGGAAGAAGCGCTTTTCTCCCTTTCTCCGAGTACATTAACTCACGGGCGCTGCATGAAATTAAGGAGCAGCAGGCTTAAAACAGATGAAGGGCTTTTTCACCCAAAGAGTAAAGAATGCATGGAATTCAGTGCCACAGGAAGTGGTTGCGGCTACAAATATAGACAGCTTCAATGGAGCAGAGGTCCGTGAGTGGCTATTAGCCACAAGGTATTGATGGAATACTCTGAGGCAGTGACGCTCTGTATTCTTAGTTCTTGAAGGGCAGGGAGCAACACCGGAAGGGCTTCTGAAGTTCTGGCCCTGGTGGTGGACCTCCTGATGGCACTTGGGTTTTGGCCATTATGTGATGCAGAACATTGGCCTGATCCAACATGCCTTCTCTTAGGTTCTTTTATCTAATGTGATTGGGTCCCCATCGGAAAGAAAAGTTAGATAAAAATACAAAATAACACAAGGGGTATGTGAAGTGCCATCAAGTTGCGGCTGACTTAAGGCAGCCCTGTAGAGTCTTCAAGGCAAGAGACCGACAGAGGTAGTTTGTCATTGTCTTCATCTGCATAGCGACCTTAGAACATAAGAGAAGCCATGTTGGGTCAGGCCAATGGCCCATCCAGTCCAACGCTCTGTGTCACAAAGTGGCCATAAGAACATAAGAGAAGCCGTGTTGGATCAGGCCAGTGGCCCATCCAGAACAACACTCTGTGTCACACAGTGGCCAAAAGAACATAAGAGAAGCCATGTTGGATCAGGCCAATGGCCCATCCAGTCCAACACTCCGTGTCACACAGTGGCCAAAACCCAGGTGCCATCAGGAGGTCCACCAGTGGGGCCAAGACATTAGAAGCCCTCCCTCTGTTGCCCCCCCCAGCACCAAGAATTAGAGCGTCACTGCCCCAGACAGAGAGTTCCAACAATATGCTGTGGCTAATAGCCACTTCTGGACCTCTGCTCCATATGTTTTTCCAAATCGCACAGGGGTTAAAACGAGACCATAATGGAAAAGGTGGTTTTGGAGGAGCAATTTGAGATCTGAGCCAGCAAGTCGTAGTGGTTAAAGTGCGAAGCTAGGAGCTGTAAAACAAGGTTCAAATCTCCAATGCCACAGCAGCTCTCTGGGTGACCTTGGGCCAGCCACACACTCTTGGCCTGACCTACCTCGCAGGGTTGGTTGTGAGGAGAAAATGGAGGGGAGGAGAATGATGTAAGCCACTTTGGGTCCCAGTTGGGCAGAAGGGTGGGATATAAGTAAATACATAATAAGTAAATGTGTGGGGGGCAGGGGAGGAGATGGCATTCTGTAAATACCTTGGGGAGAGGAAAAGACACTGCTTTTATGGGTGCCTTTTATTTTAGAGAAAGAAGAGTAAAAACCTATGTATCTGTTCATTACACCTGGGTGATGTTCAGAGAGCCAGTTTGGTGTAGTGGTTAAGTGTGTGGACTCTTACCTGGGAGAACCAGGTTTGATTCCCCACTCCTCCACTTGCACCTTCTGGAATGGCCTTGGGTCAGCCATAGCTTTTGTAGGAGTTGTCCTTGAAAGGGCAGCTTCTGTAAGAGCTCTCTTAGCCCCACCTACCTCACAGGTTATCTGTTGTGGGCGGAGGGTGGGGGGAAGGTATAGGAGTTTGTGACTGCTCTGAGATTCAGAGTATAGGGCGGGATATAAATCCAATATCATCTTCTTCTTCCCTCTAAGCTGAGTCAGTGTAAACTAGCCCACAGTTTTTTAGCCTCCGGCTCACACAATTTTGTCTTGGCTCAGGAAAAAAGGCCTCAGAGCAAACTGATTTACGCAGCAGCTCACAACTTTCATGCCAGTCGCTCGCAAAGTAGAATGTTTGCTCACAAGACTCCGCAGCTTGGAAGGGAGTATTGTTGGTGTTGACCGTGCGGCTAATCTGTTCCATGTTGACTCCCCCTCCAGGATTTGCACAGCCCGCAGCTATCACCACCGTCCCCCCTCAGCCACCGTATTACCCACCAAACGGCTTCCAGGCAGGCTACCCCGTGGTTCCACCGCCTCAGCAGCCCGTTCAGCCCCCCTACGGCGTGCCGGGCATCGTGCCTCCCGCCGTTCCCTTGGCGCCGGGTGTGCTGGCGCTGCCCACTGGAGTTCCACCCGTGCCCACCCAGTACCCGATCACACAGGTGCAGCCTCCGGCAAGCACTGGCCAGGTAAGGCAGAGAGGTGGCCTTTGGAGGGGCAGGAGAGGGGCAAGGGCAGAAGATGACTCGTTCTGCAGCTTCTGAATGTCCTAACCCAGGGGTGGCCAAACTTCCTTAACGTAAGAGCCACATAGAATAAATATCAAATGTTTGAGAGCCGCAAGACATGAATGTCAGATGTCCAGGAGTCACAAGACATGACATGAACTTCAGATGTCTGAGAGCTGGAAGGGAGGGATGGAATTGGAAATAAAGCAACTTTAACTTTAAATGCATTCACCAAGCTGCCAGCTGGCTTGGCTTGGAGAAGTGATTTAAAGAGACAAACGCCTTCTCCCTGCCAGCCGACAGGGCAGTGGTGGCTTCAAGAGCCGCACAATGGGTGTGAAAGAGCTACATGTGGCTCATGAGCTGCAGTTTGGCCACTCCTGTCCTAATCCAGTGGAGGTTTTTCTTTGGGGTAAGATCAAGGGTCAGAATACCACTTTGTGCATGCCTGTGTGAGTTGTATTGCTAGTATATTACGTCTGGGTTTTGGAAGGTCCGCTGAATGCTGTATAAAATTGCAAGAGACAGGGGTGGGATTCTAGCAGGAGCTCCTTTGCATATCAGGCCACGCACCCCTGATGCAGCCAATCCTCCAAGAGCTTACGAGGCTCTTTTTTGTAAGCTCTTGGAGGATTGGCTACATCAGGGGTGCGTGGCCTAATATACAAAGGAGCTCCAGCTAGAATCCCACCCCTGGCAAGAGATGCTAAACTCCTGTTGCAGGAATGGAGGAAACCGGGACTGAGGGGGTGGGCTTCAGTGTCCC